>NC_045543.1:3457193-3778453 GCF_009769535.1 Thamnophis elegans | reverse complement strand
AACTGTTTCTCTCGGCGGTGCCATAGGCGGCGTCATCTTGTTTTTTGCCTTCTGTGCATGCACAGAGCAATTTTTCTTGTACTGTGCATGAACGCACACTGCACATCAAGCGAACACGCGGGGCGCGTCCTTAAGCGAACCGGCTGCCGGAACCCACCCCTGAGCCAATCCCACCCAGTCAGGCAGAGGGAAAGTATGTTGCAGACCCCATTAGTCAAAGAATTCTGACAGGTGTGGTCGAAGAAGAGAGCCTTCTCTCCAGTTGTATCTGCCCTACGAAAAATTTCTTCCCTAGAGTTGAGTTGGGCCTCCTACTCCCTGGCCTTCCAGAAAGGTATAAAACCTGATTCTGCAGCCTTGCTTGCAAGAGTAGGACTAGTTAGCATCCTGAAATCCCTCTTTCTACCTTTTAATTTGCCAAGGTGGCGCAGTGGTTAGGGTGCAGTACTGCAGGCTACTTCAGCTGACTGTTATCTGCAGTTCGGCAGTTCAAATCTCACCGGCTCAAGGTTGACTCAGCCTTCCATCCTTCCGAGGTGGGTGAAATGAGGACCCGGATTGTTGGGGGCGATATGCTGACTCTGTAAACGCTTAGAGAGGGCTGAAAGCCCTATGAAGCGGTATATAAGTCTAACTGCTATTGCTATTGCTATTGCTATAGATTTTAAACATCCCTTTTAAGGCTTTCATATTTTATTTGTACACTGCCCGGGTTCCCTCTGCATATAGGAAGTTTCAAACAAGCAAACAAATACATAAATTTTCCCTTCATCCATGAACAATATTTTGAGTTCATTTTAACAGTCTTTCTCTAGCTAGTTGAAGATGACTAAAAATGGCTTTTTTTCCCCCTTAAAAAAAACGGGAGCAAAAATTTGTCCTGCCTAGTATAGATTGTTCTTTTTTAAAAAAAAAACAACTTTTCTGTATTTTTTTTTGCATTCCGTTTTATGATGTTGTTTTGCTTCATGTTCTTAGCTCTCCTAAAGCAGGGTGTGTGTGTGTGTGTGTGCGTGCTAAGAAGGCTGGATAGAAAATCGATGAAAAGGAAATTCGCAATAGCAATAGCAAGACTTATATACTGCTTCATAGGGCTTTCAGCCCTCTCTAAGCGGTTTACAGAGTCAGCATATCGCCCCCACAGTCTGAGTCCTCATTTCACCCACCTCGGAAGGATGGAAGGCTGAGTCAACCCTGAGCCGGTGAGATTAGAACCGCTGAACTGCAGATAACAGTCAGCTGAATTGGCCTGCAGTACTGCACCCTAACCGCTGCGCCACCTCGTCTCAACAATTGGAAAGCAATAGAAATAACAGTATTGTGTATTTCTCCACGTTATTTTCGAAGCTAGACTGCGGTCTTAAAAAGCAGAGGCCCAGATGCGAAAGGGTTCGTCTCATCTAGTCATCCAGTATAAAAGAAAGGAAGAGCTGGCCAATACATATTGATACATTCCAAAGCTCCAATGAGATTTGGAATGTATCAATATGTATTTGCCAGTCCTTTTTCTTTTCAGTTGAAGATTGATGGGCTACCCCGGACAAAGGGCAGATCAATCACCCTATTATCTCCCCCCCCCCTGACGGAGACCTCCATGGTTTGCTGCACGGTATCTGGCCACCAATTCATCTGCAAGCTGCATTTTCCTTTTGGAAATGGACAATTGAATGGAAAGGTGACAGACAGGCCATCTCTCTCTCTCCCTTTCTCTCTCTCTCTCTCTCTCTTTCTCTCCTTCCCTCCCTCTCCTCCCTCCCCACTCTCTCTGTCCTATTTTCTCAGACACGGAAAGGTCAGGGACTGACTTCATCTGTCAAACTTAATCAGCTGATGAAAAATCTGCAGATGCCCTCGGTTCTGGCTCCTCTATTTCAGGCATAAATCTTAATGGGCAAATCACTCGGTAATGTGTTACTTCCTGAAATGTGGAGCTGTTCTTTTCAGGAGTGTGCTAGAGGCTTCTGGTAGCGTGGGGAGTCTCCCTGGGCGCCGCACTTTGGACGGGTGATAGATGTGACAGTTTCCTGAATGCTGATTTGCTTATGATAAGGCTTGGCTATTCAGCCTCCGGTGAGGGGTTTCAGCATAGTGAATAGCTGTCTGCGCCTTGGCTGGAACGGGAGGCAAATAGTTTTCAGCATTGTTAATGAACAGGCTGCAGCTTCACGAAAAGGGGAAAAAGGAAGGAGGCCTGATGATAGGAATCCTATGTGGTGGGGTCACCCCTTCAACCCGAAAATGTAGAAGGGTAGTTAGACCTTCTTGTAACAAGAATGAAGTATTTGAACTGTGTCACCAAGAATCTTCAGACTGACAGATATCTGGATCATGCAAATTCAGATTTACTTATTGCTTGTTTGTTTTGGATTTATATGCCACCCATCTCCCAAAGAACTCAGGGCGGTATACAACATTTAAAAAAAACAGGGCGCGTCGGAAGTTATTCAGCCATGTCCATCCTCAGCCATGGAAGAATGGTGCATGATTTGGGGCCTGTCACACTCCCTCAGAGGATTCACATTACCTCGCAGGATTATCATTGCAAGGAAACATGGAGGACAATGTGTCATGTATTGTACCTCATACTTCTGGAGAAAAAGCAGGATATACTCTAAAAACAAATAGGAATAAAAGCTCAACATTTGGCCAGTTTACTGCTAGCCCTTGTCGTGCCACAAGATTTGGCTCCTGTGGGAGGTGTGCAGCGATTGCTAAGGTATGATAGTATAGGAAGATCAGTGGTGGGTTTCAAATTTTTTAGAACCTACTCTGTGGGTTTGGCTTCCTTTGTGGGAGTGGCTTGCCAACCATGTGACCTGTGGAAGTGGCTTGCCGGCCATGTGTTTTCTTTCTTCCTTTTCTTTCTTTCTTTCTTTCTTTCTTTCTCTTTTCTTTCTTTCTTTTCTTTTTGTTTTTCTTTCTTTTCTTTGTTCCTTTCTCTCTCTCTCCTCTCTCTCCTCTCTCTTCCTTCCTTTTGTCTCTCTGTCCCTTTTTCCTTTTTTCTTTCATCCTCCTTTTTCTTTCTTTTTTTTCTTTATTTCTTCCTTTCTCTTTCTCTCTCTGTGAGTCTCTCTCTCTCTGTGTGTGTGTGTGTGTGTGTGTGTTGTGTGTGAGAGAGAGAGAGAGAGAGAGGTGGGTTTCAAAAAAATTTGGAAGCTCTTCTGTAGGTGTGGCCTTCTTTCCGGGTCCACTGGTGGAACCTCTTCTAACCGTTCGGTAGATTTGACGAACCGGTTTCTACCGAACTGGTGCAAACTGGTAGGAACCCCCTCGAGGAAGATGCTTGTGAGTGGGGCTATCCCTGATAAGAGACAGTATATAATGGAGGCTGATTAAGTGGCCCTGCCATGAAGCATGCTTGAAACTCTAAGTGGCCCTGACATCTGCTAAATGATGATGATGTGTATATTGGATCTGTGTTCTTTCCAGCTGTGCTTGTATTAAAGGAGAAAACTTCAACTGATATTGTTAAAGAATTGGGGTAGAAGGAGGCTTTTTCAGCCAGCATGAAAATTACCTGTGCTATCTACTTAGCTCTTAGAAGTTCACCTTCACTCCATGTTGGAAAAAGCCTGATTAAACTGCTCAGGAAGCATGTTGGCTCAGCGGTAGTAGACGATCTGGAGCAATGAGGTCCAAATTAAAGATGTTCAAAGCGCCTCTGTGTCTTTTTTGGTGTTTTCTTTAGAAAGGAGCTCCATACTGTTTGGTGATGTAAGTCCCAGGAAGACCTCTTTATAAATGAGCATTGAAAAAGGCAATAGGGCACTTTCAAACTATGGAAACAGAACAAGGCTCACTCTCTGCCAAGCGGATTATGAAAAAAATGACACTGGTTAGAGCAGTGTTTCTCAACCTTGCAACTTGAAGATGTCTGGACTTCAACTCCGAATTCCCCAGCCAGCGAATGCTGGCTGGGAATTCTGGGAGTTGAAGTCCGGCATCTTCAAGTTGCCAAGGTTGAGAAGCACTGGGTTGGAGAGTGAACCAGAGAACTTCCAATCAAATGTGGAAAGATGAGTCCCGTGATGAGGATGTGATGAAACTATTAGTCTACTAACGTTGAAAGGAAAAACGCTGTAGAAGGAACACTGCCTAGTTTATTTAATTTTGCTTTTTTAAATTTTCAATATGTGTCTTTCGATGTTGCTCTGCTGTGCCATTTGTTGGTGAAAAGGAGTGGATGGATTATGCTAGTATTAGTATTAGATGAAAGTACTATGGATGATTAAATAAATAGCTGCTTCCACTTATAGCAAAAGCAATAGCAATAACACTGAGGCTTATATACCGCTTCATAGTGCTTTACATCACACTCTGAGCGGCTTAAAGTATCAGCATATGGCCCCCAATAATATGGGTTCACATTTTACCAATAGCAATAGCAGTGAGACTTATATACCGCTTCATAGGGTTTTCAGCCCTCTCTAAGCGTTTACAGAGTCAGCATATCGCCCCCAGTCTGGGTCCTCATTTCACCCACCTCGGAAGGATGGAAGGCTGAGTCAACCTTGAGCCGGTTAGATTATAAACCGCTGAACTGCATAACAGTCAGCTTGAAGTGGCCTGCAGTACTGCACTCTAACCACTGCGCCACTTCAGCTCTACCAACCTCGGTGGATTGAAGGCTGAGTCAACCTTGAGCCAGTCAGAATCAAACTGCTGGCAGTGAGCAGTCACTTAGCCTACAATACTGCATTCCGACCACTGTGGTAGTACGACTTATAAAAATGAAATCCAAGATCAGTCTAAAGTTTGTTGGTTTGTTTATTAGACTTGTATGCTGCCCATCTCACCTAGAAGTAACTCCGAGGGCTTAAGGACTTATCCTAGGATTTATGAGGGGGGGGGTTATTGTGGATCAATCAGTGCTGAATTAACTGCTAATTCTTACGTATTGTTCCTAGCCCTGAGCCTTTAATTTAAATCAGGGCAATAACACAAATCATTTCTCCAATGCAGAAAACGTTGAAGTTATGTTCTGTCCCTAGAAAATAACGGCAAATTAAACACAACTAGGAAGGAAAAGTGCCATAAACAATAGGGGGTTTGATTTTTTCAAAACAGAAAAAAAGTTGTTGGTCTCCTCTGGTCAACAGTTATCAGCATGCCAAATCACTTTATCCGCAATTGCACGGGATGAGAATTCAGATTAAAGGAAGCCTTCTGATTAATCTCATCAGGCAATTGTTTTCTAGGTTTATTCACTTCTGCCTCGTATGTCTTTCCTAGGAGAAAATTAAGCAAACCAACACCAATTGCACCAGTGGTGGGTTTTCAAATTTTTTGGAACCTACTCTGTGGGTGTGGCTTCCTTGTGTGGGAGTGGCTTGCCGGCCATGTGACCTGGTGGAAGTGGCTTGCCGGCCATGTGCTCCTCTCTCTCTCTCTCTCTCTCTCTCTCTCTCTCTCTCTCTCTCTCCTCTCTCTCTCTCTCTCTCTCTCTCTCTCTCTCTCTCTCTCTTCTCTCTCTCTCTCTCGTCTTTTGTCTCTCTGTCCCTTTTCTCTTTTTTCTTTCATCTCTCTCTCACGCTTTTTCTTCTTTTTCTTTTACTATTTATTCCTTCCTTCCTTTCTTTCTCTTTTCTCTCTGTGTTAGTCTGTCTGTCTGTCTGTCTGTGTGTGTGTGTGTCAGTGGTGGGTTTCAAATTTTTTTGGAACCTACACTATGGATGTGGCCTCCTTTGTGGGAGTGGCTTGCCGGCCATGTGACCTGGTGGGAGTGGCTTGCCGGCCATGTGCTCTCTCTCTCTCTCTCTCTCTCTCTCCTTTTGTCTCTCTGTCCCTTTTTTCTTTTTTTTTCATCTCTCTCTCACTCTTTTTCTTTCATTTTCTTTTTCTATTTATTCCTTCCTTCCTTTCTTTCTCTTTCTCTCTGTGTCAGTCAGTCTGTCTGTCTGTCTGTGTGGTTGGTGTGTGTGTGTGTGTGTGTGTGGCAGTGGTGGGACATCTTCTAACTGGTTTGGTAGATTTGATGAACCGGTTCTACCGAATAGGTGCGAACTGGTAGGAACCCACCTCTGAATTGCACCCAACTAATTGTCTCCAAACCAGAAGCTAATGGGGAAGTGCTAAATTAGAATTTGAGCGGGTGGGTCTGAGTCCAGAGAACTGCCTGAGAAAACTTTTCTCCATCCCTCCACCCCAAAGATTTCACTTCAGCATTATTACTGCTTGGTTTAAATAACTGTACAAGAACAGGCAGAGAAGTCGACCTGAGGTTGCGCTTCCTGAAAACCATACTGTAAAGAGAGATAATACTTCTCTTTTGAGGTTGCCACATTATCAAGAGGTGCTTAAGAAGGAAATGATACTTCACAACTTAGAGGAAGTTGGTGAAATAGAACCTAACCCGTGGGCAGGGTTCACTGTTACAATGGACAAGAAAAACATTGCTTCAACCTTTTTACAAGTCCACCATATGGTAATATGTAGTATCAACACAATCACATCTCCAGCATTTAGGTTGCAAATTCGGATACATAGAGGCCAGTTTTTTTAGGATCTAAATACCATCTATAAAACAGCTTATAAAAGTTCTCTCTCAAATTTGGGCTTGTGTGAATTTTACATTTCTTACCCATATATTTTCCCATGTATCCAACATTATTGGTTCTTCAAAATTTTACGCCCACTTTATCATACAGTCTTTGTCTAATTCTGTTTCCGAATCCATTTCTATTAATACATTATATAACCTTTTTATCTGCATTTGACTTTGATCCCTAATTTCTTTTATTAAATTATCCTCATTTTGCGTAAAACCAATTTTTGATCTTTTTTTCCATCTAGCCTGTAACTGTCCATACTGAAACTATGTTGAATTACCTTTTCCTCTTTTAGTACATTCAAGGGTTTTAGCTGTAATACACTCTTTCTATAGTAAGAAGCTGTCTGTATGTGGTTACATACTGTTTTTATGCTGTACTTATGTTGTCTATTGCATATCTGGGAATTGCCCACATAGTTTTATACCCTGTATTTGTTCTGGGAAGTTGGGGGGGGGAGGTTGGGGGGGGTTGGGTTCGGGTGGGGATGGTGGGGGAGGGGAGGTAAATATTTGTAAAAGCCTTTTTTTTTAAATTTTCAATAAAAAAAGCATTGCTTCCTGGACAATTTGGGATATCTATTATAGATTTTTTTTGCTGCTAATTGTGAGACTAGCCTATAATTTAACCTATCACGTACTGTTTTGTAGAAATATTCTGTTTTTACACAATGGCAATGTGCACTCTTCAGTATCTGTTGGCTATGCTGCACACATGTCAGAAACATAACCAAAAACATGAAACTGTTGTTGAAGCACATTCAGTACAAGTACACTGGGATATCTGTGGAGTTCTAAAGTAATGGCTCTGCTGTTTGGATACACCAAATACTGTTGTTACATTTGCCAATGGAGAAGCTTTGCAAGAGAGTCACAATATACATAATAATTTAAAGGTAAAATGAGATTTTAAAAAATGATAAAAAAAACTTTAAAAGCCCATTACACCAGAGGTGGTATTCAACGTTTCTGACCAGTTCTGGAGAACTGGTAGCAGAAATTTTGAGTAGTTCGAAGAACCGGTAAATGCCACTTCTGACTGACCACGCCCCCATCTATTCTCTGCCTCCTGAGTCCCAGATGATCAGGAGGGAAATGGGGATTTTGCCATATCCTTCTCTTGGAGTTGGGAGGGAATGGAGATTTTAAAGTATCCTTCCCTTGGAGTTGGGAGGGGATGGAGATTTTACAGTATCCTTCCCTTAGAGTTAGGAGGGAATGGAGATTTTAAAGTATCCTTCCCTTGGAGTTGGGAGGGGATGGAGATTTTACAGTATCCTTCCCTTAGGTTAGGAGGGAATGGAGATTTTAAAGTATCCTTCCCTTGGAGTTGGGAGGGGATGGAGATTTACAGTATCCTTCCCTTAGAGTTAGGAGGGAATGGAGATTTTACAGTAATCCTTCCATTAGAGTTAGGAGGGAGTGGAGATTTTAAAGTATCCTTCCCTTGGAGTTGGGAGGGGATGGAGATTTTACAGTATCCTTCCCTTGGAGTTGGGAGGAATGGAGATTTTACAGTATCCTTCCCCTGGAGTTAGGAGGGAATGGAGATTTTACAGTATCCTTCCCTTGGAGTTGGGAGGGAATGGAGATTTTACAGTATCCTTCCCTTAGAATTAGGAGGGAATGGAGATTTTACATTTATAATCTAATAAATACAATTTTGCAGTATCCTTCCCTGCCATGCCCACCAAGCCACACCCACCAAGCCACACCCACAGAAATGGTAGTTAAAAATTTTTGAACTCCACCACTGCATTACACCTTCACAAACATGTACATGTTGTAATGGTGGATTCCTTCCTTCCTTCCTTCTTCCTTCCTTCCTTCCTTCCTTCTTCCTTTCCTTCCTTCCTTCCTTCCTTCCTCCTTCCTTCCTGTTGTCATTGTAGCAAAATCATGGAGGTAGTGACTGTTAGAATGTCCATCTTTTCTTGCATAGTAAAAAAAATGTTTTTTTCCCTCAAAGACCTTGGGATCCTCAGAGTAGGCACTGAATGATATTTTTTTTTTATCCTGTCAACTGGGTGAAGGGCAATTTTGCCTATATTGATCTCAGCATATTCCCTACATTTTTTAAGGCTAGTGGCCACGAAGTCAGTTTCATGCTTGGGAGGACTGGAGAGTAAACACGTTGCGATTAGAAAGCACTCTAGGAATTCACTATTGAAAAGTGGTTGGTGAATCAAAAAGTAGAGAAACTGCGGGTTGGAGGAGAGATACGGTGAGATGACATGGAAGTCAACGAGTTCCATTAAAACATGAAGCAAATGCATGGAGTGTTGCAGTTGGCTGGGAAATGTGCTTATGAACCTGCAAGCCAGGGGAAGTCTCGATGATATAGAAAACTGAAGTATCACCAATTAATCTTATATGACTAGATACACATATCAGGTAGCACCAGAGGTGGGTTCCTACCAGTTCACACCTATTCGGTAGAACCAGTTCGTCAAATCTACCGAAACCGGTTAGAAGAGGTTCCACCAGTGGACCCGGAAAGCAGGCCACACCTACAGAAGAGGTTCCAAAAATTTTTGAAACCCACCACTGACAGACAAACCACCACGCACACAGAGACAGACAGACTGACACAGAGAGAGAGAGAAAGAGAAAGAAATGAAGAAAGAAAGAAAGAAAGAAAGAAAGAGTGAGAGAGAGATGAAAGAAAAAGAAAAAAAGGACAGAGAGACAAAAGGCAGGAAGAGAGAGACAACAGGAAGGAGAGAGAGAGAGAGGGTGGGAGGGAGGGAGGGAGGGAGGGGAGGAGGAAGAAAACACATGGCTGGCAAGCCACTTCCTACCAGGTCACATGGCTGGCAAGCCACTCCCACAAAGGAGGGACACACCCACAGAGTAGGTTCCAAAATTTTTTGAAACCCACCACTGGGTAGCACAAACATCTGTACGGATAGCATGACATCTGGCTCACTTATATGGGATACGATAGATTTCCCACCTTGTTCTCCTGGCATTGTTTCTTTGCCCTGTGAGCTGTTAGTCTCCCCACGGTACTTTTACATATTTTTTTTTAAAAAATGGATGCAGTTTTCCACAACCTACCAAGAGGCATGTTACTATTAGATGATATTATAATACCACTTTTACAGTTTCCTCGAGGGATGAACCTCAAATGACCTTCTGCCTATCGTTGGGCGTTAGTGGGTCATCTCAGAGCTTTCAATTTGAAGCTGATATGTCTACACAAAATGTCCAGATAGTCTTATATACACCACCACCACCACCCACGGCAGTAACCTCGTACTTAGGTGGCACAGCCGAGGTGGCGCAGTTGGTTAGGGTGCAGTACTGAAGGCCCCTTCAGCTGACTGTTATCTGCAGTCAGCGGTTCTAATCTCACCGGCTCAAGGTTGACTCAGCCTTCCATCCTTCCGAGGTGGGTGAAATGAGGACCCAGATTGTTGTTGGGGGCAATATGCTGACTCTGTAAACCGCTTAGAGAGGGTTGAAAGCCCTACAAAGCAGTATATAAGTCTAACTGCTATTGCTATTGCTATTGCTATTGCTATTGCTTAGGACGTACTCAGAATGAAATGGAAATGGTTAGACTAAATAAATGATAAAACATCTGTATACTGACTTGTCTTACGATTCCAAATATGGGTGGTGTGGTTGTTATTGCCACTCAAACACATTATAAACCCCAGTAGTTAACACACAGCATTCTTTAGCATATGCCTAATGAGCAGTACAGCAGAGATATGCTTAATAAGCAGTAATGCAAGAAGATCCTAGGTGCCTTGCCCTTCCCTTCCCTACCCTTGCCTTGCCTTGCTGCGCCTCGCCCGCCTCACCTCCTCATCAGAAGTAGGTCAAGTTGTATTAGTGTGTTAATGATATTCAGCTATGCATCTCAACCTCTAAGAGAGATTATGGTAGTGATTTTTCCAGTGCAAGCATGATCTTCGGATGGGATGTTAGGTACTGCTACCTGTTGTGGCCAGCAGGAGCCATTGAGCTGCCACCAGACTCTGACAACGAGGGGCCCTATGAGTTGGCTTTGGAGGATGTGGAGGACCCTGGACATGGTTCCAACTCCGAGCAGGGCGCAGAGAGGCTGGTTGGCCACCAGGAGGCGCCTGAGCCTTGGACCAGTGGGGAGAAGACAAGGGAGAGTGAGCCGGACACCAGCAGTGAGTTGTTCCTGGATGCCCGGCACCGAAGAGCTAATAGGCGTCAGGAACAGTTGCACAGTTACAGGAGGTAACTGCACTCAGCTGGTGGTCATTAGGCTCCTCTCCAGACTATAAAAGGACTGCTTGTGCAAACGCCCCTTTTGCAGAAGTCAACGCATTAACTAATGTGGGAGAACAGTATTGTGAGCTTGGCAGGCTGGATTGCTGCCAAGGCTTATCTGTGCCGGTTTGCTGCCAAGGACCTGTCTGTCGGTGAATAAATTCCGTAAAGTATCTTTGGCTTGGAGTGCTTTGGTGTGGGACGGGGGGGGGGGGTGTCAGAACAGCTACCTAATGGTTTTTAGTAAAATGGAAAGAATAGACCATGTTACCATCCTTAATTGTACCTATGCCTCAGGCAGCAATCCCTGGAACCAGTCAACCTTGGCACATTTGACCGGTACGTGGCGGGTACAACTATAGCTCAGTTTTATTCCAAGCATGCTCATATTATTCAGGGCAAACTGGGGACCGTAATCTGGAGCTTACCTTACAAACCCACAGTGTGTTTCCTGCCTCCTATCAAGTAGAAATACATGCGGCATTTCATTGTGGAACCCTTTGTGCCAAGGGCTGCCGTTCAGCGAATTGATGCTGCACGTCGGTGTGTTACTTCTATCCCCTTGCTACTTGCAAGGAGTATCCAGATTGGGCAACTTTTCCCTTCTCCAGCCACTGTAGCAGAACGAGCTGGCTCCCTCCATTGGTGACGGCTGGGCAGTCTTTGACGAGTGCCAGTTTGTCTGCCGGCAGTAGGTCAGGAAGCCTTAGCTCCAGCTGCTTACCGAACCGTGATCTTTTCTCCCCTAATCACTACCTCAGCTACAAATGAAGGGGTGTGAGGCCTTCGCCATCATTAGGAAAAATGATGACAATTAAACGCAATTAATAAACACTCTCCCATGACAGGACATATGCACGCTGTGTGTCTTGACTGGACCAACATGGAAACTGGTACACCTCATTACCCAAATGAATTGATATTGCTCAGCCCAACTTCCACTATAAATAACATACTTGAGAGACATCTTCTGATTTCTCATGCATACATATATTCCCGACAACACGAGCGTCTTCCTAGTCAGGGGTTATGAGAAGGCACATGGTTAATCACATCAGTCCAGATGGTTGGCTCCCTTCTTGCCAAGGAATAGTACTGAGTACCCTTTTAATGTTCATTTACATAAGCTGAATGTTAATAAAGACCCCTGAATGCCTAGACGTGCCTTTGCTCATCTCAGATCAACCTTGGATGACGTCCTGAAATTTACTGTGTACATCCTAAGAAACACACATTACCATTAGCCACTCAGGGCACATAACACATGGAAGAATCTCTTTTTTGATGTTAAAAGCCTTGCTGCCTTCAGTTATGACAGGCTTGGCAAGAGTTTCTCTGTGCGGTTGGTTCCAACGTTAAAGGCCATTAAAGGCAAATTGCTTTTTTTTAAAAAAAAAAAAATATTTTAACTTGAAATCATACTGGGCACATTTGTATTCATACCCACATTTCAGTGTGAACAGTGTTTCTAGAACTGTGTCATTCTAAGGGCCGAGGTGGCGCAGTGGTTAGGGTGCAGCACTGCAGGCCACTTCAGCTGACTGTTATCTGCAGTTCACCGGTTCAAATCTCACCTGCTCAAGGTTGACTCAGCCTTCCATCCTTCCGAGGTGGGTGAAATGAGGACCCGGATTGTTGTTGGGGGCGATATGCTGACTCTGTAAACTGCTTAGAGAGGGCTGAAAGCCCTATGAAGCGGTATATAGTCTACTGCTATTGCTATTTTGGAGGTCACCTAGTTCACCCTTTTGCTCAGTCAAAATGGACCTCTGCAGTTTTAGGCCTGGATAAATACAGTATTTTTCAGAGTGTAAGATGCACCTTCCCCCCCCCTCCCCCCCAAAAGAGGGTGAAAATCGGGGTGTGTCATCACTTCTTCATTGGATAATCAGGAAAGAAATCCACAAGACTCCATTGATAGAAATCAAGTGTACTTTACTAATTATAAATGAACAGAAGCGTAGCAAAGCGAAGTCTGATTATTTAGGTGCAAAAGCAAATGATATATAGAATAACCCATTCCCTACTCCTTGGCCACCCATGCACAGTCCAATCATAATTCTCCCAAGTGTCAGGTGCGAGATAACTTTGAAAGGCATCACCCAGTGGAATGTCGGTGCCGTTGGCCTTGGCGGGAAACCTCCTCTGCATGCGCAGTAAGACAGGCAGAGCAGAAACTCCAGAATCTTCCTCCAGCACAATTAGTAATCCCCTCCCAAATACCATGCCCTCCCTCCCCGTTTCAATGGCAGCTGAAGCAGCAGCAAAGCAGAGGCTGACATCGTGTGTCTTATACACTGAATGCAGGATTTTTGGCCTCCCGAAACTCTGTCCCTGTGCATCTTGTTTTTTCACAAAAATGGATGTTCAGAGGGTTTGGGAGGCTTGCAAAGTGCTCCTGGGGGCTGGGGACAGCAAAAAAGAACAAAAAAGGGCCAATTTTTTTGCTTATCTTTGCTGTCCCCCCCACCAAGCTCACAGGAGCACTTTACAGGCCTCTCAAACTCTCTGCATGTCCCATTTTTCTCAAAAATCGAGGCGTGCAGAGAGTTTGGGAGGCCTGCAGAGTGCAAAAACTTTTATTTTAATTTATCTCTTCAAAATCTTACACTCTGGTATGTCTTACAGTCCAAAAATACAATATCTCCAAATATTTAGTTCCCAAGGAAATACCAAAAAGAGTTCATATTTAATCTTTTCATATCTCACGATCATCTCATCGCATTTTTCTCACAGGAGTACATTCTACTTTTTTTGGTAGACAAATGCCATCTTGCATGATCAACTGCAGTATCAGGTCATGTCAGCATTTACACCTTGTTTTTTTTTTTTGGGGGGGGTTGCAAAAAAGGAGGGCATGCAGAGCTGTGGGAGGCTTGTAGAGTGCTCCTGGTGGCTGGGGAGGGCAAAATGAGGGGAAAAAAACGACCCATTTTTGGCAAAAATTGGTTATGTTCCCCCCCCCCCAAAAAAACGGGCATGCAGAGGCTTTGGGAGGCTTGTAGAGTGCTCCTCAGGGCTGAGGGGGGGGGGGGGCAAAAATAAGCAAGAACAGCCCATTTTTGCTTGTTTTCGCCCTCCCCAGCACCCAAGAGCACTTGGCAAGCCTCCCAAACCCTCTGCATGTCCATTTTTGCAAAGGGGGGCAGGGTTTTGGTAGGCCAAAAATGCTGTATTTCAGTGTATCAGACGCACCCAAATTTCACTCTCTTTTTTGGGGGAAAAAGGTGAGTCTTATATTCCGAAAATATAGATTGCCTCAAGGGGCTGTGGGTGCTTCATCACTGGGTGCTTTCAAAAATAGTCTGGACAAACTATTTGACCAAGATGGTATACAAGATATTTGCCTTGGGTAGGGGGCTGGACCAGAAGACCTCTGAGGTCCCTTCCAGTCTAATCATCCTACCTTCTAGTAAGGATTTACTGTTTCTTCACTGAGATTCTTTAATGTATTCAGTATTGTCTGATGGTTTGTCACTGCCTCTGGAACAAGACATAACTTTATGGGTGATGATTGCTGGATGGGTAGAGGCAGAGACAGTAATTACAACTCCATTGTGGAGCATAAAAACTTTCCACAGTAAATAGCAATAGCAATAGCAGATAGACTTTCAGCCCTCTCTAAGCGGTTTACAGAGTCAGCATATCACCCCCAACAACAATCCGGGTCCTCATTTCACCCACCTCGGAAGGATGGAAGGCTGAGTCAACCTTGAGCCGGTGAGATTTGAACAGCCGAACTGCAGAACTACAGTCAGCTGAAGTAGCCTGCAGTGCTGCATTTAACCACTGCGCCACCTCGGCTCTATCATGTCCCTCAACACTGTTGCATGGACTACTGAAACCCATACAATTGGAGCTGCCTTTGAAGACCATCAAGAAGCTCCAGCAAGTGCAGAATGCAGCGGTCCAGCAGTTGGCAGATGCCATGACCATGCTATGCCTTGGATGTTCTGAGCCCCACACTGACTTCCGAGGGGAATTCCAAGTTGGCTTTCCGTAAAGAATAAAAACTAAACTGTCTCAGAAGACATCCTGAACTCCATTGGTTATTAGTGGCCTTTTATTATTGATGAGTTGGTTAGACTTTTTTGTAAAAAAAAATATCTTTGTTTAATTTATACCATGGATGTTTTATTGTACTTTCTTGAATGTTTTATAAACCTTGGGAATCTTTGTAAGAGGTAAAAATCTCATAAATAAATGCAATTAATCCATCGACTTGAGTTATGCCCCTGCAATCAGCAGGGCTTTAGCAATTGTACAAGTATGCATGGCGACAATTCAATAAAACATCCACAGTAAAGGAAAAAAACTCAAAGCAAAATACTATAAATAATTCTGTAATTAAACAGAAAATATAATCAATATAATCTCCATAACAACATCTCAAGTACCATAATATCTGCAGAACAGAGACAGAGACAGAGAGACAGAGAGAGACAGAGAGAGACAGAGAGAGAGAGAGAGAGAGAGAGAGAGAGAGACAGAGAGAGAGAGAGAGACAGAGACAGAGACAGAGAGAGACAGAGAGACAGAGAGACAGAGAGAGACAGAGACAGAGAGAGACAGAGAGAGACAGAGAGAGACAGAGAGAGAATGTTCAGAATGAAAAGTTGTGAATAAACTATGCGTTTGTTACCCTTGGTTATGCTATCATTCTGAATTTTATTTTTCTGTTTCCAGAACTTTCTTCGTGTTTTATTTTTAATCCCTTGTTTTCGCATGCCTCTACACACCGTAAGTGGCCTAGCATTGCTTTGAAAATTGTATGGCCATACCAATCAATCAATCAATCAAATAAATAAACAATCAATCCTGCATAATAATTCAACAAAAATATTGGATGCTTATCCCAAACCAAAACCCTTTGGGTGTGTTTATATGTAAAGGTTCTCATATTCAGTTCATTCCATACTAGTTTTATAAACTGACAGTGGGAATTTTCATCATGTTTCTGGCACTGAAAAAAAAATCTTTTAATTTGGTACAAATCATGGATATTATTTCCCCCACCATAACTTTTCTGGGAGTTTCTCTTAGTGTAAACTTTCATTTACACGTATGTAGCATGAAGGGTTTGAAAGATGGATTGGTTATCAAATCAAATGTTTTTTTTACACCCCTTGGCAGGATGTATGTATTACATATGGTAGCTGTTAATTGTAGTTAAAGGCTCCTACCAATATCACCGTTGCTTTGTAAACCTCCTATTGAGTTCCCCAAACATTCCTCTCCCCCTGCTTACTTTTCCTTTTTTAGAACTCTTCAAATTAGTACAGGCCCCAGAGAGAGGAAGCCACTTCTCCATTTTTGCAGTCTTTAATCCTGTTTTTTAATGGGGCCTTTCTAGTCAAGAAGAATTGGAAATATACCACCGTGTTTCTTTTTCTGTGACAATGCAAAATTCTGAGCCATCGAAGGCATTGATTGCATGCCAAAGGGCTAGGGACTGAGAAGCTGCAGTGCAAAATATTAGTGTGACTCAAAACCTTTTTTTTTTTCAGGGAGGGAGGGGAATAGTATATTTCGGACAGCAACATCCCCATTTGATGTTGCAATTTTTCCTTTCAAATCTCACCTTTCTTTTTCTAGCTCGTAACATAGAGAAGGAGGAAGTTAGAATGCCATTTGCAAGTTGAGCAGAAGGTTTGAGGCTGAATGGCAGTAGAAGACTTAAAGAAAACAAATCTTTATTTATTTATTTTTTGGGTAGATTAAGTACCAAATACATAGTCCTCTACATCAGTGTTTCTCAACCTTGGCAACTTTAAGATGTGTGGACTTCAAATCCCAGAATATCTGTATATTCAAATACCACCCCTGGCTGGCCCCGCCCCCATCTATTCTCTGCCTCCTGAGTCCAGCTAATAGGGAGGAAATGGGGATTCTGCAGTATCCTTCCTCTGCCACGCACCCAAGTCACGCCCCCCAAGTCACATCATGCCCACCAAGCCACACCCACAGAACCATTAGTAAAAAAATTTGAATCCAACCACTGCTTGACATGTTAAAGTTATCAGGGTTGAGAAGCACAGTTCTAATATTGTAGAGTAGGGGTCCCCAATTCCTGGACTGGGTCACGCAAACAAGAGAATCCCCATCCGCAGGGTGTGGGCAGCATGTGAAACCACATTCCCTTTGGTCTGCGGAAAAACCTCTCTCTACAGAACTGGTCCCTGGTGCCCCAAAGATTGGGGGGGGGGTTACTATTGTAGAGGAAATTCCTGACTTTGCCAGATCAATTAAGTCCAGTGCCACCTGGAGGAGAAACCATGCAAAGACACTATTTGTGCACAGAATGTTGTTACCCATCAGATTAAATGTGGCCCGTGAACCAGAAGGGGCAGCCTAACAAAACTGTAATAACTCTCTCTTGTTTTGCTGCGTGTGTGTAGGATTGCACTAAAATAGAGGGCTGCGTTGAATCTGTGGGTCTCGATTGGAGTAGGTCTGATGAAAAAGTACGTTAAATGCCCTTTTATGAATTAAATTATTTTACATTATAGGCTATGCAGCAGCTCTACTGAATACAAACGTCAGGAAACATTCTCACCTCCTCAAAAACTTGAATAATTTATAAATTTATTATTAAATATTATTTTATTCAATACATTTATATGCCGCCCAATCCCGAAGGACTCCGGGTGGCTTACAAAAAATAAGAGAGAAAAAAACACATAACGAGAAAAGAAACAGTTTAAAAACAGCAACACCCTCATACATTCATTCTAATCGGGGGCTGGACCTCAACGGCGAGGTCAACAGCCCCAGGCCTGCCAGAACAGCCAGGTTTTTACAGCTTTCCTGAAGGCCATGAGAGTGGGTAAGGTCCGGATCTCTGGGGGTAGCTCGTTCCAAAGGGTCGGAGCAGCCACAGAGAAGGCCAGCCTTCTCCGAGGGCCCACCAGCCAACACTGTCTGGCTGACGGCATCTGAAGGAGGCCCAATCTGTGGGATCTTACTGGCCGCTGGGAGGTATGTGGCAGCAGGCGGTCTCGAAAGTACTCTGGCCCTAAGCCATGTAGGGCTTTAAAGGTGATAACCAACACCTTGAATTGAGTCCGGAGACCAATTGGTAGCCAGTGCAGCTCACGGAGGACAGGTGTAACGTGGGTGTACCTCGGCGCACCCAATATCGCTCGCGCGGCCGCATTATATTAGGAGTTAATCATTAGAATGTTAGAATAGAATACAATGGAGATAGAAGGGACCTTGGAGGTCTCCTAGCCAGCTCCCTGCTCAAGTAGGAGAATCTATATAATTTCAGATAAGTGACTCTCTAGTCTCTTCTTAAAAACCTCCTTTGATGGAGTGTCCACAATTTATATATCACTTTCTTCTACTGTATTGTCCAGTTTCTAATGTTCTGCATTGTTAGCTCACAGTGGTGGGATTCAAATAATTTAATAACTGGTTCTCTACCCTAATGACTGGCTGGGAGGGTGTGACCATGCTGGCTGTGATCAAAGGGTGTGACAGGCAGCCTCCTAGTTGTAGTAGTTGTAGTTTATTCAATTTGTATGCCGCCCTATTCCCGAGGGACTCAGGGCGGCTAACAACCAAAAGGGGGGAAGGGGATACAAATAGGACAAAAGACAGACAGATTAAAAACAGCAACAGTCGCAACATTTCAAGTGGGGCTGGAAATTCATCAGCCCCAGGCCTGCCAGAACAACCAGGTCTTAGTGGCTTTGCGGAAAGCCTGGAGAGTGGTAAGGGTCCGGATCTCCACGGGGAGATCGTTCCAGAGGGCTGGAGCAGCCACAGAGAAGGCCCTCCCCCAGGGAGTTGCCAGTCAGCACTGGTTGGCAGATGGAATTCGGAGGAGGCCTAATCTGTGGGATCTGATCAGTCTTAGGGAGGTAATTGGCAGGAGGCGGTCTCTCAAGTACCCAGTACCCCCACCCCCTGAGCAAAAATGGGCTGTGGGGGGGAGCACCGCCCCCAGTGCTCCGTTTTGGGCCTAGTAGGCGTCCCTGTAGCCTCCTGAGAGCAAAAATGGCTCATGGGGGCGGTGCGCCGTACCACCCTGTGTCCCGTTTTTGGCCTAGTACTTACCTGCACTTACCTGGGAGCCAAAATGGGGCACAAGGAGACTCCTGGAAAGGGTGGGGCAGGAAGGGGCAAGGCCAGCCAGCAATTTAACAGCCATTTCGCCCTTACAGGCCATTACTGGCTGAATCCCACCACTGGTTGTACGGCAGAATAGTCCTAAATTCACAGTTTGATTGTTGAAAACTTCAAGCATGCTACATTTTCACTGTAGAGAAACATGTCTAAGCAGATAGAACAGATAACGACTGCATGTAATATTTGCTGGTGTTTTCTCAGAAGTGAAAGATTTTTGATTTTGATTTTGATTTTATTTGTCTTGTATGCCGCCCACTCCCGAAGGACTCCGGGCGGCTCACAATAGACAAGGGAAAGGGGGAAAACTAGACAAAGACAACACTTTAAAAACAAAACCACAACATTCACAATTTCCGTGGGGCTGGATATTTCACAGGCCCCTAGGCCAGCTGGAGCAGCCAGGACTTGGTGGCTTTGCGAAAGGCCGGGAGGGTAGTAAGGGTCCGGATCTCGACAGGGAGATCATTCCAGAGGGCCGGAGCTGCAACAGAGAAGGCTCTTCCCCGGGGAGTCGCCAGCCAACATTGGCTGGCAGATGGAATCCGGAGGAGACCTAACCTGTGAGATCTAATCGGTCTGAGGGAGGTAATCGGCAGGAGGCGGTCTCTCAGGATGATGGAGGGATTTAAAAAGTGTTCTGAATTGCCTGATCCAACTCAAAACCTGGGCTTTGGCCAAATCTGACCCACCCTTCTAGTGTTGATGTCCTCAAGATAAAACTAAAAGCCCAAAAACTAAACTAAAACTATAAAACTTTTATATTCAGCTTAGTCTCCCTGCCCTTATGGTTAAGGAACCTCTAAGTTGGTAAACCTGGGAATTCAAACAGTACCCATCTTCTATCTCCCAAATGTCCATCTAGATTTTTAATCTTTATAAAAAGGAAGAGAGATCTCAAATTCTCTCACTTTTGTCTGAACCCTGATCATGTTTTTGTCCCAGTATTAAGGACAAATGCTAGGTCTTGTTGAGATCTTTACTATCCAAATCTCATAATTAGGCAGAAATTAACTTTGCAATATTAAACAAAATCTGCACATTCTAAATCAAATGAAACAACAACAAACCTTTCACAAGATAGTGGACCTCTTCACAACAAGGTTTTCCATAATGTTCTATTTTCAAGAAAGTAACCCAGCAGCTATATTTAAACAATATATTTCATTCCAGCAGAAGCTCATTAAAGCCAAGCAGAACGTTATTGTATGCAACATATCCTCTGTTATATTTACATATTTCCTGAACAGGATGTCATCAAGATGCTCATTATGATAACGCATGAAATGCTAAAACATAGCTGCAACTGAAAAATAAACCAAAATTATAAATGGTGCAGCTTATCTGCAGGGAATGAACCTGAATGCAAGGATTTCTCCCCCCCACAAAAAAAAAATCAGTTGTGGGGAGGATTAAATATGGACAAGGCACCAGTGGAAAACATACTCAGTCCAATAATTGTTCTAAAAATGGTTATATCTGTATGTATTATTTAGTCCTCAACCAGATTATCTTTCATTCTAACCTCTCTGTTTCTAACCTTCCTCTCTCTTCTGCCAACAATCAAACCTGGATCTCACACAAGAAGCTACAACAGCATATGATATAATGCAATGGTTCTCAACCTCTGGTCCATGGACTGCTGGGGGGGGGGGGATGGGACACGATGTCATCAGAGGTGGTCCACAAGGATTGAAGAAATGTTATGATTTAAATCTTGGGTTAAGTCTTGGTGGTCTATGGCCATGGTCCATGGCCACAATAGGTATTTAAAGAGAGTTTGCGGCAGTGGTGGGATTCAATTTTTTTACTACCGGTTCTGTGGGCATGGCTTGGTGGGTGTGGTTTGGCTCGGTGGGCGTGGCTTGGTGGACATGGCAGGGGAAGGTTACTTTCAAATCCCCATTTCCTGCCGATCAGCTGGGACTCAGGAGGCAGAGAGTAGATGGCGGAGGGACCATCAGAGGGGTATTTACCGGTTCTCCAAACTTCTCAAAATCTCTGCTATGGGTTCTCCAGAACTGGTCAGAATCTGCTGAATACCACCTCTGGTCTTTGGTGAAGAAAATGTTGAGAACCACCAATATAATGGTGGAGAGGGTTTCCTCTTTTAAATTCTTGGGAGTGCTTATTAGTCAAGATCTCACCTGGAAAAACAACACATATAGCAATAGCAATAGCAGTAGACTTATATACCGCTTCATAGGCCTTTCAGGCCTCTCTAAGCGGTTTACAGAGAGTCAGCATATTGCCCCCAACAATCTGGGTCCTCATTTTACCCACCTCGGAAGGATGGAAGGCTGAGTCAACCCTGAGCCGGTGAGATTTGAACCGCTGACCTGCTGATCTAGCAGTAGCCTGCAGTGCTGCATTTAACCACTGCGCCACCTTGGCTCTTGGCTCTCACATCTCTGGTGATTGGAAAGGCCCAACAGAGACTTCATTTCCTTAGAGTCCTGCGAAAAAATCAGGTGGAACAATGGCTGAAGACCTCTTTCTATCAGTCCACCACAGAAAGTGTCCACACATACTGCATTACAGTATGGTATGCTGGTTTAACAGCTGCGGACCAGAAGGCACTACAGAGATGGATCAATTCGGCACAAGAAACCATTGGTTGCCCTCTGACACCACCGGATGACATCGCCAGATCTCGTTGCTTTAGCAGAATAAGGAAGATACTCAGAGATGATTCACACCTTGGATTGTTGTTGGGGGCAATATGCTGACTCTGTAAACCGCTTAGAGAGGGCTGAAAGCCCTATGAAGCGGTATATAAGTCTAACTGCTATTGCTATTGCTAAAACATGCAACATGAGTAGGTGTGGGCTGCTACGGGTCCGCCCAGGGTCAGGAGAACTCGTAACTAACACTACAACTGATTCAGAGAACCTCCAAATCCCACCTCTGGCTTCCCTCCTCCCACCTTACTCCTTCCCAGGAGTCTCTACATGGTCCATTTTGGATGTGAGGTAAGTGCTTGGGCCGTGAGGAGGCTCCGGGAGCGGGGAAATGGGAAAAATGGGCCTCTTGGAAGTTCTGGAAGGGCCTCTGGAGCTTAGGGTAGGCAGTTTTCGCCCTCTCAGAGGCTCAAGGAAAGCCTCTGGATCCACGGTGAAAACCGTGGTGCAGGAGGCCAACTAGGCCACACCCACCATGGCCACGCACATCCCAGCAACTGGGCAGGGAATCTATTGCTGAAATTTTTGAAGCCCACCCCTGTACACGAGGGACAAAAGACAGAACAAATACATTCATTTGTTTTCTAATAAGTAACACATATTTCGACTTTCTGTCCGTAGAGCCCACAAAGTCAGATTTGTAGGTGTAATAGTCACAGATTCGTGCGATGCATTTTATCACAACAAATGGGGGAAAAGAAAGGAGCATGTCACACCTTATGAGCTTCCGGATGAACCTGCTTGCGCCAAGGTGTGAGAGAAGGGTGAGAAAGTGCAGAATTTTAGCTAAGGTAAATGAGGAGGGCGGTGACGCAGATGACAATGTGTCAGTGTTGCTGCCTGTCACACAGATGTGTGGGCGGGATCCAAAGTGCTGTATGTGTGGGTGGAATGAACCAGTTTATAAAAGGATGTCAGAGCTTTAACATCCTGCCTTGGACTGATTTTTTTTTTTTTAAGAAACAGAGAAACTGCTGCTTTCTAGCAAAATAGAAAACAGAAGGTTTCTGCAATTAATAAAAAAATGCATTGTATACATTTTTAATATATAAAACATTACGAATGCACACTCCTTGTCTTAAGATCAGGGGTGGCCTGCTACGGGTTCATCCGGGTTCAGGAGAACCCGTAGCTAATGTTATGGCCGGTTCAGAGAATCTCCAAATCCCACCGCTGGCTGGCCCCATGCTCCACGTCTGGTTGCTGGGTGGGCGTGGCTATGCTGGCCGTGACATAGTCGGCATCCTGCATCACTGGATGGGGGGGCACGTTTTCACCTTCTCCAGGTTACGGAGGCTTTCCTTGAACCTCTGGAAGGGCAAAAACTGCCTCCCCCATGCTCCGGAGGCCAAAAAAAGGCGGGTTTCCAGCCTTCCGGAACTTCCAGGAGCCCTGTTTCCCCACCCCAAGCCTCCGCACGGGCCCCGCATTTATCTCGCATCCAAAACGGGCTGCGTGAAGACTCCTGGGAGGGGGCAGGTGGGAGAAGCAGCCAGGGTGGGATTTTGGAGGTTCTCTGAACTGGCCATAACGTTAGCTACAGGTTCTCCCGAACCCGAGCGAGCCTGTAGCAGCCCACCCCTGGTTGCGGAAGATATGAAATGTAGAGCTGCTCAAATTACAGAATTCTTCGTAGAAGAGCCCCCAATAGAAGTGTGTGTGTGTGTGTGTGTGTGTGTGTTTATAAATACACACAAACACAAACACACACACACACATGCAAAAATATAAGCTTCCTTAGCAGAACCTGATTTTGCTGATTGACTCTTACCTAAAAAGCCACTCCAATGTAAAAAGTTGTCAGTTTACATAGAATACACCAGAAACTGATCTTGGATAGTGTAGAGAACTAAGGAAGATGTTCTTGATGGAAATATGCAAAAATTGTTAACTTGGCTAATGGGCTGAACACTTTTTAAGTCCTGAGAAATGATCTAACATTCGAAAGCCACTTAGGCAGACCCCAACCTGATACACTGCAGTGTAAGAGGGGGGGGGAGTTTCAACACAACCAGGTTTGCTAGGTTCTGTTATTATACCTCAATAAAGGTAGTTTTAGCCCCATGATGGTGAATCTATAGCACATGTGCCCAAAGTGGCATGCGAAGCCATGTCACCTGGCACACGTGGCCTTGTCAGCTTGTGTTCTGGGTTTCTGGGCAACATGCAGATGTGGCAATCAGCTGCCCTTCGCACATGTGGCAGTGCCAAAAACTGGTGTGCCCATGCACTCTGCCAGCTGATTGTCAGGTGCACATGTGCACCAGAACCCAGAAATTCAGCTTTTCTGGAGTGCAGCCCCAACATGTGCGCACAGGCGGCGTTTCCGTGCAACGTTTCCACATGACCTTTTCAGCACTCGGTGCCGAAAAGTTCGCCGTCACTGTTTCAGCCTCTCTGTGAAGTTGATTTCCTGCCCTGGATTATCTACTAGGAATGCTGGCTAGAGACAGCCGTCACTTATAGGAAAAAAGATTAGACTTAAAACATGCATAGAAAAATAAATTAAATATAAGACAGTTGTTAGCTAACTTTTTCTTGCTCATCTAAAGGATAGCTATCCCTTGGAACAGATGTTCCTTCTGTGCTAGTTTGTTATCTGGAACATCCTTCTTCCTGTAAATTGCAACTTTAATCAGAGATTGGAGGAAAATCTTAGCTCGCTCGTTCTGCCTTGCCCTCATTCCCTTTCAGCATCGTGTCGGTCCCCTTCCAGCTGGGGAGGTGAAGTGCCTACAGCTTCAAAAAAGGAAAAAAAAGAAAAATCTTTTCCACCTAAAAGGAAAGGGTCTGGGCTGGGGAATCTCACCTTTTGCTTATATGCTAAAATAAGCATTTCTGCTTAGGAAGTCCCTGTTTGAGGCAGAGGGATATATAGTCCACTTCTGAGAAGCAGATGGCCATGTGATGGATGCCACATGACATCCCATTATATTCGGTCTGGATGGAAAATTGTTCAGGTAACTGACAAGAAAAGGATAAACAGAAACAAGAGGAGAAAAGTGGTTAGGCCACTTCAAGTCCAGAAATGAACGAGAATGGTAGCTTATAGGTGAGCAGCTATTTAGAAAAAGGCCAGTTTGATTCAAATAATTGATCCATGTATCAGTGGTGGGTTCCTACCAGTTCGCACCTATTCGGTAGAACCAGTTCGTCAAATCTACCGAACCGGTTAGAAGAGGTTCCACCAGTGGACCCGGAAAGCAGGCCACACCTACAGAAGAGGTTCCGAAAATATTTGAAACCCACCATTGCCATGTATATACATGGAGTGGATACGAAATGTAAATCATGATCTGATTGTTTGTGATGGAAGACTGAGACACTAAGTGCAGGATATAGCAGAATAACAGCGTTGGAAGGGACTTCAGAGGTCTTCTACGCCAACTCTTATTCAAGCAAGTGACCCTATACCAGTGATGGCTAACCCTTTTGCTATTGCATGCCAAAAGCGGCGGGAATGTGAAGGGGTCATGTACATGCATGCCCTCCCCCGCGCATATACACACAACCCCCACCTCCTGCCAGTCATCTCCCAAAGACCTATTAGATCCCACAGACTAGGCCTCCTCCGGATTCCATCTGCCGGCCAATGTCGGCTGGCGACCCCCCCCCCCCACAGGGGAGGGCCTTCTCTGTAGCTGCTCCGGCCCTATGGAACGATCTCCCCGTTGAGATCCGGACCCTTATTACCCTTCCGGCCTTCCGCAAAGCAACTAAGACCTGGCTGTTCCGGCAGGCCTGGGGCTGTTGAATTATCTAGCCCCATCCTATGTTATGACTGTTGCTGAATTTTTAATTGTTGTTTTTATTTTTGTACCCCTTTCCCTTCTTATTGTTAGCCGCCCTGAGTCTTCCGGGAGTAGGGCGGCATACAAGCTAAATAAAACTCAAACTCAAACTCAACCCATGCCCGCATGCCCCCATGCATGCATGTGCAACACCCCCCCACCCTCCCCCCACTTTTGGTGTGTGATGGCATAGTGGACCTGGTTTTTGCCCTCCCCAGGCTCCAGAGGCTTTCAAGGATGCTGGGAAGGGTGAAAACAGCCTCCCCCGCAGGCCCTCTGGAGTCTGGAAACGGCCAATTTTCTGGCCTCCAGGTTGCCCATAGGGCTATTTCTCACCCTCCGGAGGCTTCAGGAGCCTCCTGAAGCCTCCAGAGGGAGAAAAACGGCCCAACATGCAAATCAGAAGTCCGTTCCTGAAATTTCAGTTTGTGCATTAGGTTGTTTTTCGCCCATTGGAGGCTTCAGAGAAGCCTCCAGTGGGTGAAAAGCAACCGAAAAAGAAGTCCAAAATCAGCTGGAGCTCTTGAATCGCTCAATTGTATTAATGTCTGTTATCCAGTGTGGATTCCAGGCAGATGAGATGTATTCGAGAATTGGTCTGGCAAAGGTTTTGTATGCCCTAGTTTGCAGTACAACGTTACCAGAGAAGAAGCTTTGCAAAATTAGGTTAACATCTGGATTCAGTAGATAGATAGATAGATAGATAGATAGATAGATAGATAGATAGATAGATAGATAAAGATATAGATAGATAAAGATATAGATAGATAGATAGATAGATAGATAGATAGATAGATAGATAGATAGATAGATAGATATAGATAGATAGATAGATAGATAAAGATATAGATATATAAAGATAGATATAGATATAGATTAGATTAGAGATATAGATATAGATATAGATATAGATATAGATATAGATATAGATATAGATATAGATATAGATATAGATATAGATATAGATATAGATATAGATATAGATATAGATATGTGTTCCCTAAGAAATGGCTCTGCGTGCCCCCTGTGCCACTCATATCATAGGTTTGCCATCACGGCCCTATGCCATTCCAGACAAGTGGCTATCCACTCTCTTCTTACAGTCATCCAGTGCTCAAGCACCCACTGTTTGACTGGTTAATAGTCTTCTCTGTTAGGAAACTTTTCCTTAATCTAGGTTGCTTCTCTCCTTGCTTAATTGCCATCCATTATTTCTTATTTTGTCTTCTGATAAGGTGGGGAGATTCTGATTGTGGGCATATCAGTTTTGGGTAGGGTCAGAAGTAGATTTTGGGGGAAATGAATGTGGGAGAAGAAAGAGAATGAAAGTAGAAACATTGCAGAAAGGGAATATTTGAGGCCCATGTGAAAAGCTGTTAGAAGGTAGAATTGTCTCCTATCAAAAACAGGATATGATAATAAATTATATACATGCTATGAGTATAATATAAGGGACTTGGATGTAAATGGTAAACAGGGATTTGGAAAGGAGGATTAGAAAATTTTGGTATTAAATATTATGGATGTTTAGCTAGAATAGGATATGAGGATTTAATTTTAATGGAGGATTTTATAAATAAGTAAATGAAATGCCAGTATGTGGTTATGTATTAAATCTTGGTATATTTTATGATGAAGGGCATTTAAATAATCATAGTCAAATAGAAGTGGAGGTATGATGAGGGTAATATAATAAATATCCGAGCTAAGATATTAGAATTAATACGAACTATATTTGATGACAGTGGAAGAGATGCACAAAAGCCTTTTGTAACCAACTGATACACTTTCTACAGTATGTAAAGAAGGAGGATTTGTATGTTTGTTTTGAAAATAAAAATATATTTTTTAAAAAAATAGGATATGGAAGTTGCTTAGAACAGAACGAGAAAAGAAAATGTGTCACAAGTTATGACAAAAACGTGGAGAGTTATACTTACAGGAAATATGGTTGGAGGAATTGTGGATGTGAGAAAAAGAAGTATGGACTAATGCAAACAAAGAGAAGTTTACGGTATGAGATAAATAGAGAGCAAAGGATGTTAGAAGGGACAAGGAATGGTTAATGTTAAAAAAAAAACATATAGATAAAAAGGGATATTTTTTAATGAAAATTTTAAAAAAAGTGTTTTGAAGAGGATGAAACAAGGAACGTCCAGTATAACAATGGTGATGGCATGATTAGAATAATGCAGGCCATGGTCTTCCCTCTGAAACTGTAGAAGTGAAAATTGGTGTTTGAGGAAGCAAGATAGAAAAAAAAATACTGATACTTATGAAGCTTGGCATTGGGGAAAACTCCTGAGAATACCTCAGACAGCCGAGAAAGCTAACAAATGGATCCTTTAAAAAAAAAGATAAACCCAGAGTTGTAACTCAATGAGTAAATTATTGTACTCTAGACACATTATATAAAGACCAGGCTCTTTTGCTGGGCAAGATGGAAAAAAAAAAAAAAAAACGAGAGGGTGAATTCAGTTACAGTGACAATGGATACACCATTGGGAGACTTAAAAGACCAGATTAGAAACAGATCATCATTGAGAAAAATCTATGTGGTTAACGATACTTGATACACAAGAGAATCAATATAGCGAGGGGTGTAGGAAACTAAACTGTTCCTTATCCGGATGGTATAGAATACATCAGGGGTGGGATTCAGCTGGTTCTTTCCGGTTCAGGTGAACCGGATGTTAAATTTTACATTCAGTTCGGTGAACTGGTAGTTCTGACTACCGGCTGGCCACGCCCCTCCCACGCACCCTGTTCTGGCTCCCAGGTAAGTGAAGGGAGGCCTCCTAGGCCCAAAATGGGGCACGGGTGTGTGGTGTGGCCCCCTTCTGGGGCCTGTTTTTACTCCCAGGGGGTGTAGGAGGCGAGGTGCTGCCTGTCACACTCCCTGGCCACATCTACCATGGCAACGCCCACTCATCCGGTCATTAGGGCAGAGAACTGGTTGCTAAATTAGTTGAATCTCACCACTGGAACATGTCCCTAGCAAACTTTAAGGGGGAAAGTTTGGCTTTAGGAAGAAGAACTTGTGGGATTCAGGAACTTTTTGGACCAATGTTCTGTAATATCCAATGATTGAAGATCTCTAAAAAAAAAAAAAAGTTCCATACACTTAAAGGACTAGAATTCCAAACTGGGATGTTAGAATGATTGTTCCTTAACTTTAAAACCCCTTCCCACTTTTCTTTCCCACAGGTCTGCGTTTCTTTCTTTCTTTCTTTTTTTTTAAGGCAAGATGATAAAGTAGAACATATGTTTGTTTTTGAAAGGAAATCTCAAGAAAATAAAACCAGTCTTCGGAGTCACTTTTTATACATTTCTTCATATGTTTAAAAAAAGTTTCTAAAGGGAAGATTTTTCCAGAATGTTATTAACATAAACCCCTGGTAGAGAGAGAGAAATCTCCCAGTAAAAGTCAGTTTCGGGTTACAGCAAAATTGTTTCCAGCTTCACCCTCTGCATGATTTTTTGCATTCTTCTCCTAGCCTGTTGGTTACTTCTCATTTACAACACGGCATTTCCAAGGTTTGCTTCTTTGTCCTAAATTGGAGACAGGGAGATGGGTCACCAGCTGAGGACAGCAAGAAGCGACATGTACTGTAGATCAAACAGGGACAATTTCATTCTGAAATCCACTCCCCCCCCCCCCGCCGCCAACTTTGTGTCCTCCAGAGTTGTTGAATGATAGCTTGTTGAAAAAGATAGTTGCCGTCTTATTGAAATATGGAGGGAGAAATCAGGCAGTGTTCATCTGAGACCTTTTCCATTTTAAGCCTATCCATCCTAATGCGTATAGATCCATGACGATGAACCTATGGCACACGTGCTACAGGTGGCACGCAGAGCCCTCTCTGTGGACATGTGAGCCGTGGACCCAGCTCAGTTCCACCACGCATGTGCACATGCCTCCTTCTGGCCAGCTGGTTTTTGGGGTCTCTGCTGTGCATATGGGCGCATGCAGGAGATGTGCACACATGCATGGGGGGCAGGGTGCACATGGGGGAGGTCGTCCATGCATGTGCGAGGGTAAGGCACATACAGGAGGCACATGCAGGTGGACATGGGGGGGTCACAGGTGCATGCACAGGGAGAGGGAGTTGTGGGGGGGTCTCCTTCACATTGCATTATGGGTGCACGTGCATGCTTTCGGCAGGCGATGACGAAAAGGTTAACCTCACTGATATACATGCAGTTTTCCTTCACTCCCACATTTGCATGCCCTTCTCTGTATAGTTGTACCTGTAGATGTGCTTCTGCACCTATAAAAAAAAAGGAATGGGGATACAGTAATTTGTAGAGCGAGAGACAGAAATTGAACTTTCTTGCACTGATGAAGCAATGGTGGGGGGAGATTTTCAGTTTTCCCTTCTTTTCCCCATCTCCCTCTTCCGGCACTTATATAGAGCTTTGGTTGAGTTACATGGGAACCTTTGGGTAGGGGAAGGAGGGAGAAATAACCAGTTATTGCCTTCCTCCATTGGAAGATGTAACACTCTCAGGGGTGGGTTCCGTGCAGGAACCACTGCCGGTTAGCTCATGTGTGTGCAATGTGCATGCACGTGCTTGTGCGCAATATGATTAAAATTGTTCTGTGCACTAGCAGGCGCTAGTCGTCACTTATAAAGCCCTTCATGGTATTGGACCTGGGTACTTGAGAGACCGCCTGCTGCCAATCACCTCCACTAGACCGATTAGATCCCACAGATTAGGCCTCCTCCAAATTCCATCCGCCGGACAGTGTCGACTGGCGACTACCCGGAGGAGAGCCTTCTCTGTGGCTGCTCCGACCCTCTGGAATGAACTCCCCGTGGAGATTCGAACCCTCACCACCCTCCAGGCCTTCCGCAAAGCCCTTAAAACCTGGCTGTTCCGACAGGCCTGGGGCTAAAGAGCTGTTGCCCCCGTCTCGAATGGTATGACTGTTGTGTGTTTTTAAATTACGCATTGTTATGTTTCGTTTTTATTTTTTGTCTGTACCCCCTTCCCTGATTTGAATTGTGAGCCGCCCTGAGTCCCCTTCGGGAGAAAAGGGCAGCATATAAATACAATAAAATCAATCAAATCAATCAATCAATCAATCAATCAATCAAAATCAAATCACGCGCAGAACCAGAAAACAAGATGGAGAACTTCCTGGAAAACCAGTTCAGGGGCTTGGCAGGCCTGGGTTGCTGCAGATTCCAGCGACTCAGGCCATCAAACCACTACCTGGATATCTGAGAGACCACCTCCTGCCACATACCTCCCAACGGCCGATAAGATCTCACAGGTTGGGCCTTCTCCAGGTGCCATCGACCGGACAATGCCGGCTGGCGGCCCCTCGGGGGAGGGCCTTCTCTGTAGCTGCTCCGGCCCTGTGGAACGATCTACCCGTAGAGATCCAGACCCTTCCCACTCTCTCGGCCTTCCGAAAAGCCACTAAAACCTGGCTATTCCGGCAGGCCTGGGGCTGTTGACTTCATGAATGAGGTTCAGCCCCACCTAGACGGAATGTATGGTGTGTTGTTTTTAAATTTGTTTCTCTTTTTCTATTTTTAACTCTTATCTTTTATCTTGTTTTTGTAAGCCGCCCGGAGTCCTAGGGGATTGGGCGGCATATAAATTTATTAAATTACTAATTAATTATTACCGGTTCGGCCGAACCAATCCGAACTGGTTGGAACCCACCACTGAACACTCTAGAACAGTGGTTCTCAACCGGTGGTCCACAGACCTCTGGAGGGCAGCCACGTCATCCCAAGGGGTCCACAAAAGCTTGGAGAAATGTTATGAATTAAATCTTCAGTTATGTTTTGGTGGTCCATGGCCAGGAAAAGGTATTTAAAGAGGGTTTGTGGCGAAGAAAAGGTTGAGAATCACTGCTCTAGAACTTCTCGCTCTATTAACAGTAGGCTACGAGCCATGGTGGCACAGTGGTTAGAATACAGTGTTGCAGGACTGATTCTGCCAATTGCAGTTCGATTCTCACTGGCTGGAGGTCAGCCTTCCATCTTTCCAAGGTTGGTAAAATGTAGACCCAGATTGTTGGGAGGCAATAGGCTGACTCTGTAAACCGCTTAGAAATAACTGTAAAGCGGCATATAAGTCTAAGTGCTATTGCTATTATGTCAGCTTGTCCCTGATGCTTTCGTGCATCAGACCCATCACTGCTGCCCTGAAATCAGGGTGCTAATACCTGTCGGTGAGCCCACAAATCATGTTCCCGAGAGAACAGAAAAACAGCCATTTCCTGACTTAGCAATAGCAATAGCAGTTAGATTTATATACCGCTTCATAGGGCTTTCAGCCCTCTCTAAGCGGTTTACAGAGTCAGCATATCGCCCCCACAGTCTGGGTCCTCATTTCACCCACCTCGGAAGGTTGGAAGGCTGAGTCAACCTTGAGCCAGTGAGATTTGAACTGCTGAACTGTAGATAACAGTCAGCTGAAGTGGCCTGCAGTACTGCACCCTAACCATTGCGCCACCTCGGCTCTTTTCAGCAGAGAGAAGTTAAAATCAGAAATGTGAGTTGCCATGCCAATTAATATCCAAAGCCTTCAAATATTGCTCATTGTTCCATTCTGATCCATCTTCCTTACAAGTGTTCCTGAATCGAATCCCCCTCTTGAGGAAGTGATAGAAAAAGTGATTCTCTCTCGACAATCTTTTTCTTCTTCTTTGTCTCGTCTCTGTTTTCTGCTACATAAATCATGGCTTGGAAATCAGACACGGTCAGTGCCATGGGAACAGGACAAATTAGATTCTGTTGAAGCTCTCAAGAAGTGTTGAAAGGCGCTTAGTCTCCTTCCTCTCCATTCTGGTGTTGATGGGGTGTTCTAGTTATTTAATTACAGCATTCATTAGCCATTTTTCATCATTAAAAATGATCCCAAAGTAAAAGATGCAAAATGGGGAGGGGGGAATAAAACAACCCTCCAATGATACAGCACACAGTATCTTTCCTGGTGCTTCAGCATACCTCCTTCACTTTGACCTTCTCCTCAGGCCTGTGGATACGCTTCAAGGTGCTAGCCGTCACTTATAAAGCCCTACATGGTATTGGACCTGGGTACTTGAGAAAGGGTATAAAACTCAGGCTTTCTCACCATCTCTTTCCTTTTTTTTTTCAAGATCTTCAAGGCATCTGATCCCCTTTTCCTCCAGGACCTCCAACCATGAGGTCCTGTCCACCATTAAAACCTTCTTTCCAAGCAACTTTCATGAATCCAGTGTCTTTTCCCACACTTGGAACTGAACCCAGAAGAACATTTCTTCCAACACCATTAATAATGACGGCTTCTCTAACCTCTCTTTCACCACATGCTTCATTGGGTTTTAAAACAAGCGAGAATATGCTATTGTGCCAGAGTAAATGAAGACAGAAAATGGAAATAAGCTATCAGATTTGTCTAATGCTTTGAGCAGTGCACCTTGATATGATAATACAAATATACTCCTCACTATTTTTAGCTGGTAGTGTTTCTGTTTAGGAGACGAAGATAGGTTTAATAGAAAAGCATATTATGGCTGTGGAAGGAATGCTGGCTGAAAGAATAATAGGACACTTGGATGTCAAGTCGAAGCCCAGAGATGCCATAGCGAAACCCAGTCGAGTCCAATCCCTTATTTACTTACACCTAGTATATAGTGGAATCTCCAGCTAGAGTGGTGCAACTTTTACTGTCAGAACAGGATCGAGATTAGTGTCAGGAAGTGATGCAGACCTGACTTCCTCTAGAATTCCAGATACCCTTAACTGGCTTAATGTCTATGAAGAGTATTGATCATCTGGGTCACAGTAGTCTCAAAGGTGCTTTTTCAAAAGACAACTGGGCTGTTTTGTCAAAGAAGAAGAAGAAGAAGGAGAAGGAGAAGAAGGAGAAGGAGAAGGAGGAGGAGGAGGAGAAGAAGAAGAAGAAGAAGAAGAAGGAGGAGGAGGAGGAGGAGGAGGAGGAGGAGGAGGAGGAGGAGGAGAAGAAGAAGAAGAAAAGAAGAAGGAGGAGGAGTAAAAGGAGGAGAAGGAGGAGGAGGAGAAGAAGAAGGAGGAGGAGGAGGAGGAGGAGGAGAAGGAGAAGGAGAAGGAGAAGGAGAAGAGGAGGAAGAGGAAGAGGAAGAGGAAGAGGAAGAGGAAGAGGAAGAAGACCACCACTTTTCACTTCTCACCCAAGTAGCTTCATCAGTTGTAATGAAGTTTTCTTCTTCTTCTTTCTCCTCAAGAAAAAAAAAAGTCCAGTTACTTTTGAAAAAGCACCTTTGAGATTTTTATCTGATTGTTTCCAAGAGAGTCCAGTCAGTCAGGTAAGATTCTTGTAAATTGGCAAGCAACAATAAAAAAGTAACTCTGATCAGCACACAATATTTCTCTGGTTCCTTCTGCCTGACAAGTAGACAGAATCTTGCCAAACTAAAGCTGTAACTTTCTACCTTACTAGATACATCCTGAAAGATTTTAGGTTGTGGCTACCATGAATCTCTTCTCCCCACTCTCATCCAGCTCTGGACTGCACAATTTCTTAACCCAGGCCTCTCTCTGGGAAAATTCTGTATTGTCCTTCCTCCTCCTCCTCCTCCTCCTCCTCCTCCTCCTCCTCCTCCTCCTCCTCCTCCTCCTCCTCCTCCTCCTCCTCCAGGTGGACATTTCAAAACATTGGATCACTCCTCCCTCATCATCTTTAAAGGCCCTACTTTGCTAAGCAAGGTAATAAGCATTCCAAAACTATAGGATTTTGCCAAGTAATGGTATCCTCTTTTCTTCACTACCAGTTTGGCATCTCTGGGCATACACATAATCTTCACAGCCTGTGGTTATGTCTGGGTTAGTAGGCAGAGCCTTACACCACCAGTTCGCATGAACCGGTGCAAATGAGCAGAATACCACATCTGATTTTATCTCTACAAAACATAAACCCAGGTAGAATGAAGAACCATGCATAAGATGGTTATATATCAAAAAATACCAAAAATTGGAATTCAGAAATAGGATAGTTATGCAAGCATCTAAGGCAGGGGTTTCAAACTTGTGATGATTTCATCACATGACGTATCACAACTTTTCCCCCCTTCACTAAACTGGGGGTGGGCGTGACCAGCGTGTCACACATCCGGACTGCGGGCCACAAGTTTGATACCCCTGATCTAAGGAAAGGAGAAAAAACAGTTTCTTCAGAAAGGAAATGTTATTTAGTAAGTTCTCCTGCATAAGAGCATTGAATCAGAGGTGGGATTCAGCCGATTCAGAATGGTTCGAGTGAACCGGTATCTCGGACAATCAGTTGAAAGCGAACCGGCTCACTCCGACAATCAGGTAGGCCCTCCCTTGTGCTTTACTTACCTATATCCTCTCAGCTGGTTAGCGTGGAAGAGAGGATTTCCATGCCTCAGCTGCGTTACTCCCCAAGCAATAGCAATAGCAATAGCAGTTAGACTTATATACCGCTTCATAGGGCTTTCAGCCCTCTCTAAGTGGTATACAGAGTCAGCATACTGCCCCCAACAACAATCCGGGTCCTCATTTCACCCACCTCGGAAGGATGGAAGGATGAGTCAACCTTGAGCCGGTGAGATTAGAACTGCTGAACTGCAGATAACAGTCAGCTGAAGTGGCCTGCAGTACTGCACCCTAACCACTGCGCCACCTCGGCTCTTAGCAGTAACGTTGAAGGTAAGTTTTGGTAAAACTGCTCACGGTCGAGCAGTGAAATACGCGATCACCAAACCGGTTGTTAAACTGGCAGGATCCCGCCACTGCATTCCAATGTCAATGGAGAACTGAAGACGCTTCTTGGATGAGAAGAGAAAAGTTTTCAAGGAAAACACCAAGAAAGCCCAGTTGCCTTTTGGAAAAGCGCCTTCGGGACAAGGACATTGTACGCCTCTTGCAGATTATCTAAGTCAAATCTGCAATGTGGGTTGAAGACAGAAAGGAAGAATGTTTGAGTTCTCGATCTGTTTCGCCTTCTCAACCGGCTTCTGATCTCATCCAGCCATGGCTCCCAGAACACATTGTTTTCATCCCAACCTACTGGATTGAATTATAAATGAGAGGCATTTTAAGGATTTCCACGCCCAGTAGGCTACAGGCAATTCTGTTGTTTATCGTTATACTCTTTCCTGTGTATTTTCTTGAGTTGTAAACGACATCGCCACATTCTGTAAAGTCTACATTTATGTCTGCACAGAAACTTGGATTCATTTCCGTTTTCTGGAAATCGGAGGTCATCACATTCATGAGAAATCCCCCCCTCCTTAGGAATTGCTCCGATCTCTGACATCTACGGATACAAATCTGGGGGTCCTGCTTTGTGCAATAATCTTGAGGAATAACTGAGCAAAACACAATAAGTCCTCTACTTACAACAGTCGCTTAGTGACTGTTCAAAGTTAGAACGGCACTGAAAAAAAGCGACGCATGACCGTTTTTCACAGTTACGAACTTTGCAGCATCCCCCGTGAACATGTGATCAAAATTCAGAGGCTTGGCAACCGACTCATACTTACGACCGTTGCAGTGTCCCAAGGCCATGAGATCCCCTTTTGCAACCTTCTGACAAGCAAAGTCAAAGGGGAAGCCAGATTCACTTAACAACCACGTTGCTAATTTAACAACTGCTGGGATTCACACTGAACATCCGAGGCAAGAAAGGTGGTAAAATGGGACAATACTCACTTAACAAATGTCTTACTTAGCAACAGAAAGTTTGGGCTCAATTGTGGTCATAGGGTCGAGGATTACCTGTCAGGGTTCCAAGTAACACTCCCAACAAAAGAAGACTCTGAGGATTGGAGTTTCCTCAAGGTTCCATTTTATTACAGATGTCATATTGGCACATCTGGGAAAACCTGAATCTGAAAGCTTCCAGGTTTTCCCCACCCAAAGCCCCTGGGTCCAAGCCCCTGCTCAGCACCAGAGGTGGGTTCCTACCAGTTCGCACCTATTCGGTAGAACCGGTTCGTCAAATCTACCGAACCGGTTAGAAGAGGTTCAACCAGTGGACCCGGAAAGCAGGCCACACCTACAGAAGAGGTTCCAAGATTTTTTGAAACCCACCACTGGTCCTTGGATATGATTATTCTACACTATCATGCTCCTATTTATAAAACTCAGTGCCTCTGTGAAAGGTAAGGATGACTACTGCGTTTGTGGTGCAATCAGAACGTTGCGTGTGTTGAAGTTGTTTTAACGCAAACCAAAGATGCCTTTTAAGAAACAAGTTTACATCATATTCTTATGCATGCCAGTGCTGTGTGTGAGGTAATTTAAGGTGGTTCTGACAAGTGTCGTTGGCATCTTCATATCCATTCACATGGGCGGCAAGCCACTCCCACCCGGTCACATGGGCAGCAAGCCACTCCCACAAAGGAGGCCACACCCACAGAGTAGGTTCGAACAATTTTTGAAACCCACCACTGCCCAGCACCCACATGTCCATCACATGGTCCAATCAGGCACCGTCCCAACTGGAGATGCTTCCCAGTCACACTACTCTAGGTGCAGGGCAAGATGTCCTTGACTCTCTGAGAAAGGAAGGTTATTTAGACTATGTATCTCCCATATGCCATATAATCTCGCCTCTCATTTTCCCCCAGCAGAAAATGTGGCAGGCCTGAAGGCCCAATGCAAAATATGGCTTCCAGTTCTGACACTACCTGTATACAGCCAGCATCTACAATGTACATTCCCTGACTAGGCAGTGAACTGAACAGTACTGATCTTTGTCATTCGCCAAATGAGAAGTGATTCTTTACATACAAAGTAAAGCTCACAATGTCCATAAAATGATGCAGAAGTGATCCAACCTCTTTCCCCTTTTTCTTCTTCCCTGGAGTAAGAAGTTATTCTAAATTAAGCAGCAGAAAGCCACTTCCTAGTGGGCTTGTGACTCAGATTTCTTACAGCAATGTTTAGAAGATTCACATTCTACTCTGATTTATACTACATACACTGTCAGGATTGGAAAAAAAATACACAACTGCGCAAGTAAAAACAGCCCTTGTCATTGTGAGATATATACCTGTTTCAGTATTTGTAAACAGCTTGTCAAAGCAGCTCGCAAAATTTAAAGACACACTTTAAGAAATAAATCAGGAAAATATACAAAAGTTTTTTTACAAATGCTGTTACATTTACCTGAATAATTAGTGATAACTTAAAACATGCCAATATGGGCTAACATAAAAATAAATACCAATATCCTTGATAAATATATGTAGATAAATATAAAATTTGGAATAATCTTGATGAAAACATATTTAGCATTATGTCATATGGCAACGAATGGTATACGGAGTATGTACTTTCTGTCTATTGGTACGCTGCCCAGAATCACACATAGTTTACGCTGGGGAGCCATATACCTGAATAAATAAAATAAGTAAATATGTATAATGAAGCAGATCCTCGCAAGGACATATTAGCAGGTGAATTTGGAAACCAAGTAAGTACTGAGGAGAATGTAACCCTTAAAATGTACGTGCATAAACCAAAGATCCTCCACTGTAAATTAATGGCTAATTGATCAAAATGAAAGGTAGTACTAATGAGATTCTCCCAACAAAGGAGAATTCAACTCTTAAAGGTAGATTCAAAAGAAGCAAATTAACCACGAAGCATCCCTCAAAATATATCGCCTCTGTCGTTGAACAAACCAGCGTGGAATCACAGCTGGGGTGGGTTTCAACCGGTTCGCGGCGGTCCCCGCAAACCGGTTGGTCGGCGAACCCGGAAGTAAGTAACTTCCGGGAACGGCGAAGGGCCCACCCGCCCGCCCGCGCTCCTTACCCGGTTTTGATGAGTTCTGCACTTCCATGCATGTGCAGGACGCATACAGCGCTGCGCGATCCTCCAGGAGCAGCTGGAGCATTGCACAGACGCTAGTACGCATGCGTGCACCGCGCGTGTGCACGAGGACGCCGCCAGCCCCATTCCAACCAAACCGGTTGGAACGGGGCGAGTAACCCACCCCTGAATCACAGGGTGAGATTTTGCTCAATTTTCATTGAAGAACCTTCTGATAATCCAGAACATCTACTGGCTATTGATATCATTGACTATAGCAGGGGTGTCAAGGGCTGGAATTTGTGGTGCAGACAAGAGCAAAATGTCAGCCCCCCCCCTGCTGAAACAGGACAATGTGCCACCAACATTGGAGAGCTAGAGTTTACAGAACTGGGCTGCCAAAATCCTGACAAATAGAAGATGGCAGTCAAAAGAAAACTCTACCTTTGCTGCCCTCTGGTGGTTGTTTGGTTGTCTGCTCCCAGCCTGCCTAAGTGCCCCCATATGGACAGGGGTAGAAATGCATGATAGCCCTGTTGGGTTGGGTCTACATCAAAAGCAAGAGCAGAAGAAGCTGCTTGGAGCTAAAGCAAAAAAGCCTTGAAAAAAACACCCCAGAAAGTCGAGTTTCCTCTTGAAAAAGAACAACCATGACAGTGGTGGGTTTCAAAAATTGTTCGAACCTACTCTGTGGGTGTGGCCTCCTTTGTGGGAGTGGCTTGCTGCCCATGTGACCGGATGGGAGTGGCTTGCTGCCCATGTGACCGGATATGAAGATGCCGACGACACTTGTCAGAACCACCTTAAATTACCTCACACACAGCACTGGCATGCATAAGAATAGGATGTAAACTTGTTTTTTAAAAGGCATCTTTGGTTTGCGTTAAAACAACTTCAACACACGCAATGTTCTGATTGCACCACAAACGCAGGAGTCATCCTCACCTTTCACAGAGGCCCTGAGTTTTATAAATAGGAGCATGAGAGTGTAGAGTAATCATATCCAAGGACCAGTGGTGGGTTTCAAAAAATTTTGGAACCTCTTCTGTAGGTGTGGCCTGCTTTCCGGGTCCACTGGTGGAACCTCTTCTAACCGGTTCGGTAGATTTGACAAACCAGTTCTACCGAATAGGTGCAAACTGGTAGGAACCCACCTCTGAACCATGACCTCCTGAATGATAGAAAATCTCCATAGACAGCAGTAGAAAAAGTTTAAAGGACCTTCTCTTCAACTGCCCTTGGGATCACTCTCCGAACTTCCCACACTAATGGGAGTGGGGAGTTAGGGGCAGAAGGATATTAAAGCAGGGGCCTCCAACTTTGGCAACTTTCAGGCTTCAACTCCGGCTGGGGAATTCTGGGAGTTGAAGTCTGCCAGGCTTAAAGTTGCCAAGGTTGGAGACCCCTGCATTAAAGCATTTATCTCAAGAAACCATCTTAATGATTAGAAAAAACAGATTATGGAAAGGAAGGAAATTAACCTTAGAGAGAGAGTAAAACATAAATGCATGTATCTCTGCTGTTGAGATCAGAAACTATTGTATTAATAGAAGCTATTGTATTAATGTATAATACATTAATAATCAGAAACTATTGTATTAATGTATTAATATGCAAATCCTTCTCTAGCAGTTGGCTGCAAAATCAAGTGAAGAGCTGAGGTGGCACAGTGGTTAGGGTGCAGTACTGCAGGCCACTTCAGCTGACTGTTATCTGCAGTTCAGCGGTTCAAATCTCACCGGCTCAAGGTTGACTCAGCCTTCCATCCTTCCGAGGTGGGTAAAATGAGGAGCCAGACTGTGGGGGCGATATGCTGACTCTGTAAACCACTTAGAGAAGGCTGAAAGTCCTATGAAGCAGTATATAAGTCTAACTGCTATTGCTATTGCTATTGACCTCGCATACAAAATGGACCACGTGGAGACTCCTGGGAGGGGAGGGGAGGGTGGGAGGGGGGGGGTCAGCCAGGGGTGGGATTTGGAGATTCTCCAAATCAGCCATAACATTAATTATGGGTTCTCCTGAACCCGGACGAAGCCGTAGCATCCCACCCCTGGATTTGGGTCCCTGATACTATAATGCTCTCCTTTTGTTACTTGATAGAAGGAAGAAAAATGGGATGGACTATTTTCGAGATTAGAGTACAGCAGTTTTAAACTCAGAGCCTTGGGCATTTTGCTATAGATTGAAGCAGCTCCAGTTCAATCATTTGCTATGAGGAAATTTGTTTTTCTCTGCCTGATCTTTCTTCTCCCCTGACTTTTTACTTCTTTTCCACACATTTTTCACTTTTCCTTATTCTTACTGTTTTCCACTTAATTTGTACTGCTTATATTGAACACCTCTTTACACAGGAGAATTAAAAGAACTTGCTACTCAGAAAGTGAATTAAAATAACAGAAAAATATAAGTCTTTGATTCAAATTATTTTTTTTAAAAAAATAGTCTCAAAGACAAAGAAATTATTTTAATCCCCCATAATGCATTTATTCTGTAGTGGCCTTAAGACTGTGGATTTTACAAGGAAAGGAGGAATCAAAATATTATTTAACTTGGAATAAATGATATAAACGGTTAGATGACAGAAACGAGAAACAGGGAAACACAAAATAGTGATGTAGTAGAAGTCTTAGGACATAGTGATAAGATAAGATATAGTTAAGATAAGTTAAGATATAGTAGCCCAAATGATAGTAAGAACATAAAGTACAATATAGGTAAAATGATATTCTGATATAAAGAGTTAAGTATATATAAAGATAGAATAGTACACCTAAATAATTAGGTGTACTATTCTATCTTTATATATACTTAAAGAATAAATTAAAGAATTAAAGAATAAGGGGATCATGAAAGTAAGATATGAATGTATAGTAGAAAAAATACCAACTGTAAAGATTTACCGATACAGAACTGCTGTATAATGGAGCTTTTTGTTCCTTTGTTGTTTTAATCTATATTTTTGTTTTGTTTATGTGTTTAAAATAAAATAAAAAAATCTTTAAAAAAAGACAGTGGGTGTTCATTACATTTCACATGTATTACTCTGCCATCTAGTGGCCATCCCGAGTTTTGCAGCCAGTTACTGCAGTCCGGAGGAGAGCTGGCTTGCTCAGATAGGAGGGAGGATGGGGAAGAATTTTGAAACACAGCAGGTTTTAAAGAAGATCCCTCCAAACAGCCTGTGAACTGTTTGTGAATCATGTGAAGGACTTTAGATCCGGGGGCGGGGGGAGCTTGTAGCGGCAGGCTGGCCACTGCAGTACATAGCTTGTGATTTGACACAGTTATTAATAGAAAGAAGATGTAGGTTTCAAGGAGGAAGTCAAGGGAAATAAAAAAGAGGAATTAAAGGAATTGCTATTCAGTTCATAGCAGGAAAATAGAAATGGAGTTACCTTCTCCAAGAAGGGAGGCTGAGAAGCGAAAGAAATAGCTCAGGGTGCCCTTGAAGAAGGTAGAACCGAAAGCAATTTCCTTTCTGAGTAATTTCAGAAAACCATTATGCCTGTGTGGAGTTTGCTAGAATAAAATGATTCCAGCAAAATGACAATCAGCCATGATAAATGTGAGCAAAGGCTGAGGGGACAAGGAAAAGCAATTGAAGACAAGCGGCTGTTGTTAAAAGCCGAGCTGGAGAGAAGGAAGAGCTAGCTTTCAGTAGGGAGGGACGTCATCTCCCTCTTACTACAATAACTCCAGGTTGCATGATACTCAGGTATGGCCTTCTCCAGGGATGGGCTGCTACGGGTTTGCCTGGTTCGGGAGAACCCGTAGCTAACATTATAGCCAGTTTGGAGAACCTCCAAATCTCACCACTGGCTGGCCACACCCCACCCCTCCATGCAGGAGTCTGCAGGTGGTCCATTTTGGATGTGAGGTAAGGGCAGGGCCTGTGCAGAGGATCGAGGAGGGGAGGAAAACAGGCCTCCCAGAAGGCCACTGGAGCCCGGGGAGGACGTTTTCACCCTCCCAGAGGCTTGAGGAAAGTCTCCGGAGCCTGGGAAAGGTGAAAATGCCACCCCCGCGCCATGGTGCAGGAGGCCAAGTAGGCCACACAAGGAGAAAACCAAGACCATTGGATGGACTTTCCCACAGGCCTAAGCAAGGGCTGCTCAGTTAGGGCCTCTTAATAGGGATACAGGCATTACCGTATTTTTCGGAGAATAAGACACACTAGAGTATAAGATACACCAACATTTTGAAGAGGCAATTTTTTTTAAAAAAAGTTTTTGCACTCTGCAGATCTCCAAAAAACGGCCCGTTTTTTGTGAAAATGGCAGAGGTGGCTTCCTACCAGTTCGCACCTATTCGGTAGAACCGGTTCGTCAAATCTACCGAACCGGTTAGAAGAGGTTCCACCAGTGGACCCGGAAAGCAGGCCACACCTACAGAAGAGGTTCCAAAAATTTTTGAAACCCACCACTGGTCCTTGGATATGATTATTCTACACTATCATGCTCCTATTTATAAAACTCAGTGCCTCTGTGAAAGGTAAGGATGACTACTGCGTTTGTGGTGCAATCAGAACATTGCGTGTGTTGAAGTTGTTTTAACGCAAACCAAAGATGCCTTTTAAAAAACAAGTTTACATCATATTCTTATGCATGCCAGTGCTGTGTGGGAGGTAATTTAAGGTGGTTCTGACAAATGTCGTCAGCATCTTCATATCCGGTCACATGGGTGGCAAGCCACTCCCATCCGGTCACATGGGCAGCAAGCCACTCCCACAAAGGAGACCACACCCACAGAGTAGGTTCAAACATTTTTTGAAACCCACCACTGGAAAATGGGCCTGTTTTTTGTCAAAAAAGGGCATACATAGTCCTTTGGAATCTTATAGAGTGCTCCTGGGTGCTGGGGGGGGGGCAAAAACGAGCAAAAAAACAGTCCACTTTTCGCTCATTTTTGCCCTCCCCAGCCCCCAGGAGCACTCTGGAAGCCTCCTAAAGGCTATGCAGGGCCATTTTTGCAAAGGGAGTAGGGTTTGGGGAGGCCAAAAATGCTGTATTCAGTGTATAAGATGCACTCAGATTTTCACCCTTTTTTGAGGGGAAAAAGGTATACTCCAAAAAATATGGTAATTGGATGACTGGCATATAGTCCATGGTAACAACTCTCCTTGTAAGTACTTCTTGCTCAGGCCCCCATTTCTTGGAGTCAGAATTAGGGGCAACTAAGATCCATGGTGGACCTGTCAAAAGGTTAAGGCATTTTGGATAAAAATATGGTGGATTATGCAAAATATCTTTAAAAGAAGGATAAAGTTTACTCCTCGGTTATTTTTACTAGGTATATGTACTAACTTTACAGTGGTAGAGACTAACTTGGTTCTGCACCTAATAATGGCGGCAAGACTGTTGGTGGCGCAATACTGGAAGAAGGAAGACTTGCCTACAACTCAAGAATGGACATTGAAAGTTACAAACTTAACCGAGATGGCTAAAATATCAGCATATCTTAAAGATCATTCAAATGAGAGATACAAACAAGACTGGAAAAAATGGATTGACTATATACAAAACAAATACGGGACTAAGAAATTCCAGATAGTCTACGCTTAAGATCTGGAATGAGTTAAACTGTTCAAAGTTAGTGTAACAGGAAGAAGCTAAGATCAATGTAGAGATGTTATTAACCTCTTTTTTTTAATTTCTTTTGTCTCAATATATTTTAGACTGTGTTTGTTAAAAATCTATACCGTGTACGGGCTCTGGGAAGTTGGGGGGGGGGAGGTGGGGTGTTAGGGGGGAGGGGAGGGGAGGGGGGATATATACTATGTGTTAGATTTCAATGTAATGTGATTTCACATGTATACTGTTTCTCTTTAATATCTCCGTAAAAATAGGACAAGCTGAATACATTGACATACAGTAGAAATACAACGAAGGGAGGAGTAGAGGGATAGAAGAAAGAGGGGTAGAGAGGGCGGGAGAGAGGATGGGAGGGAGGGTGAGAAGGGAGGGAGGGAGGGAACTGGGAGAGAGGAGTGGTAGAGGGGGAGGGGAAGTAGGGTAGAGGGGAATGATGGAGGGAAGATAGTAAGTTGGAGGGGGGCAGAAGAAAGAGGTGTATGGAGAGTGGAAGAGGTATATTGGGCTTCTATTTGAGTTTGAGTTTGAGTTTTATTTTATTTATATTTCTGGGGGTATTGTTGACAAGAGGAAATGCTGTGATTATTGTTTAATGTTGTATGGCCCCGGTTATGCACAGTATATATGTGACTGTACGAAAATGAAAAATGGAAAATAAAAACATTTAGTGAGCAATAAAAAAAAAAAAGATCCATGGAACCGTATATAAAGTTTATGTGTGTATGATAATACATTTGTTCTTTTGGGTTCTCACTCTTCTTTAGACATGTCCTCCCCCTCCTCCAGCATTCAAAATAAATCAAAATAAAACCCCACCAAGCTTAAAGAACACCAAGAAGTAAACATTATAAATACTGAACATTCCCTTTTTTTTTCTTTATTGAACACTTTAAAGAAAATAATTGAATCCAAAGAGTAAATGTGAAAAAGAGTAAAATGCAGTCGAATAAACCAGGGATTTTTAAATGTCATGGAATTTATAGCTTTCTAAGATAATATTTGTTAGTTATAATTAGCACTTTACATATGTATGCCTATCTACATCTGTTCCAACGTCTACATCACCTCTATATCTCTATATAGAGATCTACATTTCTTTGTCTCTGTCCATCTCTACATCTACCGTATTTTTCAGAGTATAAGATGCACCTTTTTCCCTAAAAAAAAAAAAGAGGCTGAAAATTTGGGTGCATCTTATACCCTGAATACAGCAATTTTTTTTGCCTCCAAAAACTCTGCACCCTTCACCAAAATGGCCATGCAAAGCCTTTATGAAGCTTATAGAGTGCTCCTGGGGGCTGGGGAGGTCAGAAATGAGTGAAAAATGGGCCATTTTTTGCTCAGCTTTGCCCCCACCCTCAGGAGCACTCTATAAGCCTCCTAAAGGTTATGCATGCCCCCCTTTTTTTTTACAAAAATGGGCCATTTTCACAAAAAATATGCCTTTTTTGCTCCTTTTGGGGGGGGGGCATCCCCCAAAAGCACTACTAGCCTTCTAAAGGCTTTTCATGCCCCCTTTTAAAAAAAGACAGGCCTGTTTTCACGAAAAAATGGACTGATTTGGGGAGGTCTGCACAGTGCAAAACTTTTTTAAAACATTGGCCTCTTCAAAATCTTGGTGTGTCTTATACTCCAGTGCGTCTTATACTCTGAAAAATACAGTATATTGGTACAGATTAACAAACTAAAAAACCCCTATTAAAATTCAGCTAAAAACAGACTTAAAAGTCCATGGTCAGCCCAATATAACCAACTGAAATTATAGACTTTAGGAAACTCAGCCCTTGTTACTAAAATGCCTTCTTTTTTTGCTCAAATTTAGCATTAGGAGAGGAAATTCCCAATTCAGTGTTCAGAACAGGAAAAAAGCTCCAGAAATTTAATGCAAGCTGGCAAGATCATCACAGATGGCATTCGATACCCAGGAAGGGACAAAAGACAGCCGTTCTTTTAGATTTTGTCAGCAGGTAAGTCTACTGTTAAAACCAAGGAACAAAAGAGAAACTCCCAGATTTCTGAACCACAAAGGAGATTTGCTGCTTCACAGTTTTGTTTTTTTTTGAAAATCCCCGGCTTCAATAATCTTTCATGCAATTGTTCCAGAAAGTTCATCTTTCAACTTGCAGGTTTTTCATGGACAACAGCAAGCCTTGAGATAAGATTGTGCATCTTTGTTAGTCACAAGAACGAAGGACACGTCTTCCTGAACCTTCAGATTGTTGCAATAAAGGCACTATAAGGAAAGAAGCTCAGCCCTTCTAATTTTAGAGTCTCTTGTAGAGTCTCTCTTACTTGAGAGACCGCCTGCTGCCAATTACCTCCCACAGACCCATTAGATCTCACAGGGTCGGCCTCCTCCAGGTGCCATCTACCAGCCAATGCCACCTGGCTATTACCCGGGGGAGGGCCTTCTCTGTGGCAGCTCCGGCCCTCTGGAATGAACTCCCCGCAGGGATTCGGACCCTCACCTCTCTCCAGGCCTTCCGAAAAGCCGTTAAAACCTGGCTTTGCTGGCAGGCCTGGGGGTGATGAGTTCCCTCCCCTCTCGACATGTATGGTTGTGCGACTGTTGCCTATTTTTATTATTTGTATTTCGTTTTTATGTTCCCCTTTTCCCCCTTTTGAATTGTTCGCTGCCCTGAGTCCAGCCCTCTCTAAGCGGTTTACAGAGTCAGCATATTGCCCCCAACAATCCGGGTCCTCATTTTACCCACCTCAGAAGGATGGAAGGCTGAGTCAACCCTGAGCCGGTGAGATTTGAACAGACGAACTGCAGAACTGCAGTCAGCTGAAGTAGCCTGCAGTGCTGCATTTAACCACTGCGCCACTTCGGCCCAGCATATTGCCCCCAACAACAATCTGGGTCCTCATTTTACCCACCTCGGAAGGATGGAAGGCTGAGTCAACCTTGAGCCGGTGAGATTTGAACAGCCGAACTGCAGATAACAGTCAGCTGAAGTGGTCTGCAGTATTGCACCCTAACCACTGCGCCACCTCGGCTCTAATACACATTTAAAGACATTGGTACCATGTAGAGCAGGGCTATCAAACCCGAGGCCTGCAGGCTAGATGCATCAGGCGCTGGCCACACTCATGCCCAGTTTAGCGAAGGGGAAATAGTTGCTATACGTCACGTGATGGTGCTGTGATGATGTGAGTTTGATACCCCTGATCAGTGGTGGGTTTCAAATTTTTTTAGAACCTCTTCTGTAGGTGTGGCCTGTTTTGTGGGAGTGGCTTGTCGAACATGTGACCAGGTGGAAGTGGCTTGCCGGCCATGTGACTGAGTGGGAGTGGCTTGGCAGTCATACGACTGGGTGGGCGTGGCCAACTTGTAAAATGTGGTGAAACTCACTTAACAATGCTCTTGCTTAGCAACCAAAATGTTGGCTCAGGAACTCTGGCATTGAAGCACGCAAGCCTTAAAGCTGTCAAGTTACAAGACCCTCGCACCCCTAACCCTTTAGGAAAAAAAAAACCCAGGGGTGTTCAAACTTGGCAGCTTTAAGACTTGTGGACTTCAACTCCCATAATTCCTCCTCTCGCTCTTCATCTTGATGATGTGCAGATGGGCGGGGGGGTGGGGTGGAGAGAGCTGGAACCGGTTCTAAATGGCACTATAGATTTGCGGAACCTCTTCCACCCCTGCCCCTGATGTAGAGATGATCACTGTAACGTGGGAATGTGTGTGAGAATGTCCTTGAGAAACATCAGAAGGAGGAGGAAGAGCTACAGAGAAGACACTGGTCAGATAAAAAGCATCTTAGCCCACAGAAACAAAGAGGGCATGGCAATATCTTAGAAGGGACCTTCCCTAGTTTTTGGGACAGGAAAGGAGAAGTGGGGGAGGGAACACTTACAAGATTCTGTGATTATAACCTTAATAAATGTAGTGCTACTATTCCTGTTTGAGCTTCCTTTCTAACTCAAAGGGCTGAGAATCAGCTCCGGTTTGCTTAGCATTTCTTTGAAGCATCCAATTTGATTCATTTTTATCAATTGTAAATTGATAAAATTCGAAGGGCCTATTAAGAGGTGCCCATGAAATAAAACGAAATTAAAAACGCAGTCGTTCAAACAAAGTTGCCCCAGATATCATCCAGCCAAACGCAACACCCCCCCCCCCCTGTTCTTTGCAAGCCAAGTCTGCAGAATCCTAAAGTCTGCCTTATTTGGTAGAGCGAGCGAAAATGTTTCTTTTTGGCCTGTAGCCTCAGACTTCAGACGTCTGTAGTTCTTCAACCGGTTACGTGGGCCTGGACTTCTTCACAGCAGTAGAACAAGCCCTTGAAATAACACCTTGCCAGCTTGGCAACCGAGGGCTGCCAGATTACAGCTGACCCGTGAGCTAAATTGGGAATATGCGGAATCATTTACTGTCTCTTTTTGGCATTTTGGATAAAAAAGCACATAAAGCCACGGCAGGTCTCGTGTGCGAACGTGTCATGGTGAAAGAGTCAGACTGTTCTTGTGTCAACCCAAGGAGGCTGTGGCTGCAGGTCATTCAATCAAACTTCAGAACACATAAGCCGGGAGTAGCTCTCCCACTGTACACTGATGGTGTGTTGTTTCTTGTCACTGCAGTTGTGCAGTTCAGTTATCTCACTGGGGTGGATTATGGAAAATTGAAGCCCTCGAGTGTAGGGAATTAAACATTTCAGTTTCAATTTAATAAAATTTGTATGCCGCCCACTCCCTTGGGACTCTGGGCAGCTTACAGACAGATAAAACTTTACATTATAACTACCTGCATGGAATTAGCAACCTAGTCTTATACTAGGTAAGGCGAGATGAGCTATGGGAGATGAAACTATGTAAAGAGCTTTATCTATTTTTGTATCTTGTATTTTGTAAATCTTGCCTTTTTTTATATAACTTTCAAATAAGGAACAAAAAAAAGAGAACCAGGTCATCCCCTGAAGAGGAGGATATGTAAACACAGCAACGGATAGAGTGGATGGAGGGAGGAGTAGAAGGAAAGATAGGAAGGAGAGGAGAAAGGAGAGGAATAGGAGAAAGGGAAAGGCAGAGGAAGAATGGGAGGGAATGTAAGAGTAGGAAAGAGGGGAGGAATGGGAAGAAGAGGGGAAGGATAAAGGGGAGGAAGGGGAAGGAGAGAAGGGAAAGGAGAGGAGGAAGGAAGGAAGAAGAGAAGAAAGAGAAGAAAGGGGGTAGGAAGGAGGGAGGGAAGGAGGGAGGGAAGCAAGGAGGGAAGGAAGGAGGGAAGGAAGGAGAGAAGGAGAGAAGGAAGGAGGGAAGGAAGGAAAGAAAGAGAGAAGAAAGGAGGGAAGGAAGGAGGGAATGTAGGAGAGAAGGAAGGGGGAAGGAAGGAGGAAAGGAAGGCGGAAAGGAAGGAGAGAAGGAGAGAAGAAAGGAGGGAAGGAAGGAGGGAAGGAAGGAGGGAAGGAGAGAAGGAGAGAAGAAAGGAGGGAGGAAAGGGGGAAAGAGGGAGGGAAGGAAGGAGGGAAGGAAGGAGAGTAGGAGAGAAGAAACAAGGGAAGGAAAGAGGGAGGGAGGGAAGAAGTAGGACCGTTGTAAGATAAGATGGATTTATGGGATGGTAAGAAAGCAATTTTCAAGTATATTGTCAACTGTAGTGAAAAAATTGTTATAAATACATATTATTAATAACAGTTATAAGATCATATAATTGTGAATGTATATAGGAAATTGATAAAAAAAAAAGCATTTAAAAATTTAAAAATAAAAAGTACAATTGCTAAAATTACACACCATCCATTCTGTCTAAGTGGGGCTGGACATTGATCAACAGCCCCAGGCCTGCTGGAACAGCCAGGTCTTAGTGGCTTTTCGGAAGGCCGAGAGAGTGGGAAGGGTCCAGATCTCTACGGGTAGATCGTTCCACAGGGCCGGCGCAGCTACAGAGAAGGCCCTGCCCCGGGGCGTGGCCAGCCGGCCTTGTCTGGGAGAGAAATTTTCTCTGGGAGAGAAAACAAAATAAAATATCACAAACCTACTGGGAAAAAAAGTCAGGATTTGGGGTGGATAATCAATAACTATAAAGGGGTTAGCTTAAAAAAAAAATCTTCCTGTTAACTTTATTACAACTTACCAGAGGGAAGAATTTGGCTCCTGAGTACAAGTAGGTCCTTGACCTATGACCTCAACTGAGCCCAAAATTTCTGTTGCTAAGGGACACATTTTAAGTGAGTTTTGCTCCATTTTACGACCGTCCTTGCCGCGGTTGTTAAGAGAACCATTGGAGTTGTTGAGTTAGTAACATGGTTGTTAAGTAAAACTGGTTTCCCTGTTGACTTTGCTTGTCAGAAGGTTGCAAAAGGGAATCGTAGGACCCCCCCGGACACTGCCGCCATCATAAATATGAACCCGTTGCCAAGCTTCCAAATTTTGATCGTGTGACCATGGGGATGCGGCAATGGCCATAAGTGTGAAACTAATCATAAGTCACTTTTTTCAGTGCCGTTACAACTTTGAATGGTCTCTAAACAAACTGTTTAAAATCAAGAACTATCTGTATATAGAATCTTGCATCATCATCATTACCACCACCACCACCATCTTCTTCTTCTTCTTCTTCTTCTTCTTCTTCTTCTTCTTCTTCTTCTTCTTCTTCTTCTTCTTCTTCTTCTTCTTCTTCTTCTTCTCCTCCTCCTCCTCCTCCTCCTCCTCCTCCTCCTCCTCCTCCTCCTCCTCCTCCTCCTCCTCTTTTGTTATCTGCAGTTCAGCGGTTCAAATCTCACCGTCTCAAGGTGGACTCAGCCTTCCATCCTTCCGAGATGGGTAAAATGAGGACCCGGATTGTTGGGGGCAATATGCTGACTCTGTAAACCGCTTAGAGAGGGCTGAAAGCTCTATGAAGTGGTATATAAGTCTAACTGCTATTGCTATTGCTTTATTTTATTTTATTTATTTTATTCCTTTATTGAAAAAGACAGTGCCATGTCAGGGTAACAATTACAAATAAAGCAAAACCAAAGAAAAATAATTGGCAAATCTTAACATACTGAACAAGCCAATAACTATAACAATAATATATTAACAGCATTTATAATACTGTCTTGCTTTAGCAGTCAGCATCTCCCCAGCCAAGAGCCATGCTCTAAAACTGAAAAATTGCAGTCAGCTATCCTCGCTGCAAATGGAATTTGCACAGCGACACTTTCACCACAAGGATCTGAAAATGACACATTAAAAAAAGAATGACGACATGTCTCACTTCCTCCTTAGAAATAGTTCCAAAGTTAGCACAGCTCTTATCTTTGAAGAACGAAGCCCCAAACGGAGCCCTCTGAAATTTTTCTGAGCGCTGTCTCTCTCTTGCAGAATCTGCTGAGGCATATTTCTTGACATGCCAATTCAAAGAAACATTGATCTTCCAATCCCACAGACGTATTTGTTATAAAACTGGCAAACTGCATCTAAATATTCCCAGAAGATAACAATTACAATAGCAATGGCAGTGAGACTTATATACCGCTTCATAGGGATTTCAGCCCTCTCTAAGCGGTTTACAGAGTCAGCATATCGCCCCCAACAACAATCCGGGTCCTCATTTTACCCACCTCGGAAGGATGGAAGGCTGAGTCAACCCTGAGCCGGTGAGATTTGAACCGCCAAACTGCAGAACTGCAGTCAGCTGAAGTAGCCTGCAGTGCTGCATTTAACCACTACACCACCTCGGCTCTATACCAGACTAAGACTAACCAGACTAAGCAAAACTCATAATAGAGTAACCATTGAAACAATGCATAGGCTTGTTATCATGTTTGGGCCTTATCTATCTATCTATCTATCTATCTATCTATCTATCTATCTATCTATCTATCTATCTATCTATTTATTTATTAGGCTTATATACCGCTTTATAGGGCTTTCAGCCCTCTCTAAGCGGTTTACAGAGTCAGCATATCGCCCCCACAGTCTGGGTCCTCATTTCACCCACCTCGGAAGGATGGGAGGCTGAGTCGACCTTGAGCCGGTGAGATTTGAACCGCTGAACTGCAGATCACAGTCAGCTGAAGTGGCCTGCAGTACTGCACCCTAACCACTGCGCCACCTCGGCTCTTACTATAAGGATGGGGATAATGGATTTCAGCCTCCAGAATGACAACTATCGTTTGAAAAACAAAAACTAAATACAATTAGCAATATTGTACCTGCTGTTGTCAGTTAACTCAGCACAATGGATTCCTTCCCAAACCTTCAAATCTCAGAGGCTGTTGTTGTTGTTGTTGTTGTTTATTGGATTTATATGCCGCCCTTCTCCCAAAGGACTCAGGGCTGTGTACGACATTAAAAAAAAACACATATTACAAAAGTTAGATAAGAGTATCCAAAAACAGCCCAATCATTTAAACTAGTATTGGATCCTAGGCAGGAAGGCACTGCAAAAGGCAGACAATGTATTATGTATAGCATATTCAATGTATTATCATTATGCTGTATCTAATACTGAATGAAGTTTTATTTGTATACCATGTTTCCCAGATAATAAGACAGGGCCTTATTTTATTTTGACCCCCCCAAATAAGCGCTTGGCCTTATTTTCTGGGAGGTCTTATTATTTTTGAGTTGAAGGAAGCACCGAGCGTGGTCCCCTCATGGCTGCTGCTGTGTTGCAATATTTTCAGGGGAGGGCTTATTTTAGCGCATGCGCTCAAAAGCTCAATTGGATTTATTATCCAGGGAGGTCTTATTTTCAGGGAAAGAGGGTAGCTAACTTACCCTTACAAAAGTTGCCATATTAAGTTGCTTTAAAAAAAAATTTTATGACTACAGTGTGCTACTAATGGTTCTATGAGGCCTGGTCTTGTTTACAAAAGGCATTTTAAAAGGATTTTTTAAAATGAAACCTGATTGATTTCTTAAGGGTTAGAAACAGTCTAACCCTTTTAAAAGCCATTTTGTTTGTTTTTAAAATCAAGTAGCAATTGTTTAAAAGAGGCGCTTCCATCTTTTATGTAAACTGAAGGATGTGACTGACGTGCTATGAGAAAGTGTGGGTACACATAAGTGGTGAGATTCAAAAAATTTGATTACCGATTCTGTGGGCGTGGTTTGGTGGGCATAGTGTGGCTTGGTGGGCGTGGCTTGGTGGGAGTTACAGGGGAAGGATAATGTAAAATCTCCATTCCCTCCCCACTCCAGGGGAAGGTTACTGCAAAATCCCCTTTCCCTCCTGATCAGCTGGGACTCAGAAGGCAGAGAATAAATGAGGACAGGGCCAGTGAGAGGTGGTATTTACAGGTTCTCCAAATGACTCAAAATTTCCACCACCAGTTCTCCATAACTGGTCAGAACCTGCTGAATACCACCTCTGGTACATATGGAATAAATCCATTTGTGTATTTGATATGCTGTGCAAAACACCGTACTGAAAATTATAAAATACAGCAATCAGTTGTCTTCACACTTTGCTGTGATTTATTAAATTCAGATAATGCAAGTCTGGGAGGGTATTCCAGATTTCTCCACTCCCCCCATCCCCACCCTGCCCTCAGCTTCACCTCAAGAGGACAGATTCTGGAATAACATGCAATTTTAGCCAACAGTTTGGCACATTTAACATTTTACCTGATTTGAGTTAGAAAACTACAACAATGTGTGCAAATCAAATCGCCAGAATAACTGTCCCACGAGAAATGTGTTGGCCATGCTTATGTTACAGCTTTACAATTCTCTAAAATCAAATTATGCTCATTGTGGTTTTATTTTGAAAGAATTTGCTAGGGAAAACAAAACAATTCTTTGAATTGTAAGAGACAGATCTCTCTCTCTCTCTCTTTCTCTCTCTCTCTCTCTCTCTCTCTCCCCTGCTCTTTCTCTTTCTCTCCATTTTAAGAACCATAGAATCATAGGGCTGGAAGGGACCTTGGAGGTCTTCTTGGCCAATCTCCTGCCCATGGCTGGAGAACTTATTACAAATGATTGCCAATCTTTTCTTGAAGACCTCAAATGATGGAACATGTGTTCCACTGAAGTAATTTTTCTTACTGTGAGGACACTTCTCCCTAGTTCCATATTGGATCTCTCTTTAGTGAGCTTCCATCCATTGCTTCTGTCCTGCTCTCAGGTGCTTTGGAGAATAAGTCAATCCTCTCCTCCCTGTGACAGTTCCTTAAGTACTGGAAGACAGCTACAAGGTCTTCCAGTACAATTAAGGGTGCCTAATGCTGCTCTTTGTCAGGCTAGATATATCTAGTTCCCTTAACCATTCATTATATGGTTTAGCCTCTAGATCCCTCATCATTTTTGTTGCTCTTCTTTGCACTCTTTCTAGAGTCTCAGCATCTTTTTATAGCATGATGACCAGAATTGGCCCACACCTTCAGTAAAGTGTGGTTCTAGTACTTCTTTTGATCTTGAAGCTATCTCTCTGTTGATGCAGACTAGAACTGCATCGGCAGCTACAGCACATTGCTGGCTCATATTTAAGTGGTGATCCACTAGGACACCAAGATCTCTTTCACAGTTACCACTGTTGAACCAGCTATTATCTTTTCTCTACCTATGCATTTGTTTTTTTTTTTCCGGACTAAGCATAAGACCTTACTTTTCTCATTACTGAATTGAATTTTGTAGGATAGGGCCCTGTTCTGACCCCCTCCTCTGTCCAGTAATGAATGCTGAGACAAGCTTAACTGGAATGTACTTTAATAGCAAGAAACCAAAACCTTGGTGGCTGAGAGCCAAGCATAACAAACAGATAAGGACCTTGGCAGCAACTCAGACAAACTCAGGCAGCAATCCAGCTAGTTACAAAAGATATCCAACTTTTAGTCAATGTGTTGACTTCTGCAAGAGAGGCGTGTGTACAAGCAGTCCTTTTATAGTCTGGAGAAGAGCCTAATGACCACCAGCTGAGTGCAATTACCTCCTGTACTTGTGCAACTGTTCCTGATGCCTATTAGCTCTTCGGTGCTGGGCATCCAGGAACAACTCACTACTGGCGTCTGGATCACTCTCCCTTGTCTCCTCCCCACTGGTCCAAGGCTCAGGCGCCTCCTGGTGGCCAATCAGCCTCTCTGCACCCTACTCGGAGTCGGAACCCTGTCCAGTGTCCTCCACATCCTCCAGAGCTGACTCATAGGGCCCTTCACTGTCGGAGTCTGGTGGCAGCTCCAACGGCTCCTGCTGGGCCACAACAGGGCCCAATGTTTTAATCCTGTCAAGATTCTTCTGAATACTGAGTCTACCTTTCATCTGTATATTTGATGAGTTCCCTTCTATCACCTCATTTATTTATGAAGATTTTCATGAGCATTGGTCTCAGGACAAAACTTTGAGGTGCATGCTTCCTGCTCTATAGATATAGAAATTTTACCCATAATGAGAGAACATCTATTCTTTTTCTGAAGCTACCTCACATGCATGCCAACTTGTTCTCATCTGTTTAAAAGTGCTCTAATTTATATATAGACAAATTCCGCTATCAGATAGTGTGGTAGTTACAGAACAGAGCTGGGTTCCTACCGGTTCGCACCAGTTCGGTAGAACCGGTCCGTCAAATCTACCGAACCGGTTAGAAGAGGTTCCACCAGTGGACCCGGAAAGCAGGCCACACCTACAGAAGAGGTTCCAAAATTTTTTTGAAACCCACCACTGTTACAGAACTTAAATTCATAGCAGAATTTAGTTGTTCTTTCATAAGGTGTTGCTGTTGGAAAGGGGAGGGGATTCTTTTTTAAGAAGAAGGACCTTTTCCCAGAAATCCTTAATAAACAGCTTTAGGGGGTGGGAATTGAGAAAAACATAATCACATCCTAGACTTTTCCGTCTAGAGATACAGAAAGTTCAGGACAAATGTTGGTAACTCTGCGTGGTTGATGGCAAACTGGGCTGATAAATCTTATTACCATAAAAACATAAGCAGAGCTAATCTGGATCTCAGCCATGGTCCATTTAATCCAGCAGTCTGTTCTCACTGTGGCCAACCAATACCCAAGGAAGTTCACTAGTCTTTTAGCAGATGTCCTTCAGAGGCATCCGTACTGTTAATAGACATTGATCCTTTGAATGCCATGAATTGGTCCAAACCTTTTGTGAAGCCAGTCAAGCTGCTAGCTAGCTGGTGTGAAATACTGGGATAATGAATCCCCAAGTTTAATTACACATGGTGTAAAGGAATGTATCTTGGATGAGGAAGATTTCTCGGAAAAAGTCGTTGCAATAAGAGGGAAAATCGTTCTTTAGCATAGTTAACAGCTAAAGAAAACTTGAGCTTATCTAATGCTTAGTTTGGATCAAAACAGAAGGAAATATTTTCCCAAGGGAAGTTTGTGATATGGTTAGATGCAAATGGAAGAGGCCCACAGCTTCTACTAACCACACCATTGAATAAAACCATAACATAATGTATGGTTTAGACCTCTTTCTTTGCCTTATTTTCCCATTTAGCTAGCATTCAAGTCTCCAGTTGCCTTTGACCAAAACTCTACTTAAAAAATCATTTATAAGGGGAAAAATATTTTTGCAGATCCATTTCAAACACCAGTTCCTGATTCCTTAGCTGGTCAGTTTCAAAAGTGATATTTTTTTTGTCTGTATTTTGACAATGGAGTGGTTTTTCCTTAAGAATTCTATTACGAGTTTGGACAAATGTAATTATCACAGAAATAAAACAACATAACTATCGAAGAGTTCTTTGTATCTGCCCAAGTCAAGTTTCAAATCCAATTGTTTTCATTTGAGGTCCTTTGGGTCAACATACAAGAAGAATACTCAGACAGAAAGCAACGTATAATTACTGTATGTGTTATTCACTATCACTCTTTGGTCTAGTAGTATGAATAAAATACAGTTATGATAACATTAATGTTGACACCGTAATGAAAATAATTATGATATGGAAAGCACTCAGGCAAAATTTTTGTTGCTGTCATCAGAAATCCAAATGGATACATTCTTTTAATTATCTGATCACAGTGTCCTTTTTTTTTTTTTACTGCTGTTGCCTCAGTTTACCCAGAGGATGCTTTGGCTACAGTAGAATTAGGGCAATTTAATAGGTGCGCTTAATAGCAATAGCAGTTAGACTTATATACCGCTTCATAGGGCTTTCAGCCCTCTCTAAGCGGTTTACAGAGTCAGCATATCGCCCCCATAGTCTGGGTCCTCATTTCACCCACCTCAGAAGGATGGAAGGCTGAGTCAATCCTGAGCCGATGAGATTAGAACCGCCGAACTGCAGATAACAGTCAGCTGAAGTGGCCTGCAGTACTGCACCCTAACCACTGCACCACCTCGGCTCTTGCTTAAAAGAGCAATATGAAAGTATTGCTCTCCTGTCTTAAAAGTTGCAGTAGTAGCCTTAGAAATGCAATGCATACAGAATCTGTTGGTTACATAATGGAAATCAGAAAGGCAGGAAGGGTTTAAAGCCTCATTTTGACACAACACTATCAGGCTAACACAAAACAGATTTGGAATACTAGCTGACAATCGGAGAGCTGTGCTCCGAGAAGGCTGAGAGTTATTTGGGGTTATTTCTCTAGTGAGATGCCACTCAAATTGTTTAGGAAAAGTTGTCTATGGAAAGCTATCCTTGTTTTGCAAATCCGTAGAAGGCTTAATTTTTCAAGCACAAAATCATTTATTTGAATTCATAACAACGGACTCAGAATTATGTTGTTAAATTCGTCCCATTTAGAAGGTATTCAGTCACAATTTCTGGAAACATTTGGAAAATCATCCAGAATCAGTGTATAACGAAGTATGCAAGATGGTGAGCTTGTTCCTCATTCAAAGGTGGAGAAGGCAGAAGATTTTATATTATATTTTATATTTGGAATATAAGATCTTTGGATGCTTCAAGTTCCTACGTATACCATCTGCCTGGACTGTGAAAATTTCCAATGCAGGGATAGGCAACCTGCAGTGGTTACTATATATTGACAGCAAAATTTCCCACCTTTGTAAATTGGAAATAAACAAAAACTTTTACACAAGCTCCAACATACTTCTAACATCACTTTGCATGTGCATGCACACACACACACACACACACACACGCACGCATGCACGCACACACACACACACACCAGGTTCTGTAAGTCTGTATACCAAACAGGAGGAAAAATGAAAATGATAGCTTTGAACACATTTTGAACTGACCACTTACATTTTGCTTGGGGACAATGTAAATGGCCAGATCAACATGTGTCATGCAACCCTTTTTAGCCATTGATTCTTGCAACATAATTCAATTGGCCCTTGGCCACCCAAAGATCTCCCACCCTTGGATTAATGATTTCTGCTCTGCTTTTCTTCTATTTATTTACTTGCTTGCAAAGATGTTTATTCGACATTTAGCATAAGATCCCAGGGTTAAAAACAGGATTCCCATGGTCTTATTTCAAACTTATGGTTGGTTGATACACTCCCTTCCTCCCTCCCTCCTTTTATTCTTTCTTGCTTTCTTGCTTTCAAATAATGAAGAGAAAGGTAATTAAATATGGCTGAAGGAAGACTATGAAACATGTATGTTTTACCTGCTAGCCTAAAGCAGAATAAGTAATAGCTGGATTCTCATTGCAGTTTTGCTGGGGGGGAAAAATACCTCAACAATCATGTTCAAGAATGGGAAATAATAAGTTGATCAACACATTAATGAAATACCTATTGAAATTGAGCTAAGCTCTGCAGTTACGTTTATTAGATAACAAAATCAAATTTGAAGTCAACATACTTTGGGGCAAACCATCTAACAATGGCAAATAGAAACAAATAATAAAAGGATGGATCTAGGAAGATGATGTTTCTACTCCAAAACTCTCCTCAAACTTTTTCCATTCATTTTTAAAGATCAAATTAGTATTGTTAATGAACTGGAAATATTCCTTACTACTCCTTTTGAGCAATAGATATTTTATTGGTTTGGCCAGAATAGACTTGACTTTGTAAATCATTGGACATTCCATAATATGTGGCCAGTCCCTTTCTGGGGCCACCAGTCTTTCCCCAAGACTTAAAACTGGTGTGTTGGACTCATCTTGGAATTCTTTTGCGCTGTTACAAAAGCTGAAGTAACAACATCAGGTCTTGTCCTGTGATGTAGCTGACTTCCAATCTTGGAGAAAGAAAATTAGCAGAACAGTATATTTTAACCAAACACCAACGATAAATGATTACGTCTGAGTATGCACCAGTTAACTCAGAAGAAATATCACCAGATAGTTACCTGTTTTGTCCCCATAGGATCAGAAACCACTAATGGAACATATGAACTCTATGCCATTTTTTTTAAACACTTCTTTTACTATACAGAGAAGGAATGTATCACTAATATATGCCAAGATTGTATACAACTACTTTGTAAAAATATTCTATATAGTGGTGTGTTGTGGCCCAGCAGGAGCCGTTGGAGCTGCCACCAGACTCCGACAGCGAGGGGCCCTATGAGTCAGTTCTGGAGGATGTGGAGGACCCTGGACAGGGTTCCGACTCTGAGCAGGGTGCAGAGAGGCTGGTTGGCCACCAGGAGGTGCCTGAGCCTTGGACCAGTGGAGAGGAGACAAGGAGAGTGATCCAGAAGCCAGCAGTGAGTTGTTCCTGGATGCCTGGCACCGAAGGTCTAATAGGCGTCAGGAACAGTTCCGCAGTTACAGGAGGTAATTGCACTCAGCTGGTGGTCATTAGGCTCCTCTTCAGACTATAAAAAGACTGCTTGTGCACACGCCCCTCTTGCAGAAGTCAACGCAGGAACTAATGTGAGCTTGGAATTGTGAGCTTGGCAGGCTGGATTGCTGCCACGACTTATCTGTGCTGGCTTGCTGCCAAGGACCTGTCTGTCTGTTAATAAATTCCAGAAAGTATCTTTGACTCGGAGTGTGTTGGTGTGGGAAAAGGGGGGTCAGAACAGTGGTGGTTCAACAATCTTCTATAATATGTTTCATGGCCTCAGAACAGTGAATCAGAAAACATCCCCAAAACTTGCTCCACAATTCTCAGTATGACACATAAAATGTTTATCCTAGAAGACCAGGACCAAGAAGTCTGTTAGTTTCGACACGTACAGATGATGGAAATTTTATAGTAAAAGAAGATGGCAGAAGGAACATTCAGTCCAAGCAAAAGGATTACTTAACTTTGAGATAAACATCTGAACCTCAAGAACTGCGGAGAACTCTCTGAATATAAACTTCCTATAACTTAATTGCTACATAACTATTATGTGGCACAAATTTTACCTTCTTACTGGTGTCTTTATTTTATTATCCTAAAACAAGATACCGTCCTTAGAGAGAAACATTCCAAATTTCCAGGTGCGGTACATTGTATAGAATTTTGTTAGTGTATGCTCGCTTTGTGTTTCAAGCATCTGAATCAAAGTTATTCCAACTTACTTTACAATGTGTTTATATTCCACACGTCACACTTAACTGAATAGCATGTTGCATAAATGTTTGAAACCGAAACGAAAGGGTGTTCTGAATGGGATTTCATTTTTCTAGGCTGAAAGATTAAACAATCCATTTATGCTGTTTGTCATCAAGGCACAACAATTGGTTTTGCTGCTGTGCTTATACAATACCCTCAATAATCAGTCAGTTTTGGGTGGAAAGCAGGAACAGAACCGACACAAAAGCACTTTCCAAAGATGATTGTTTTTGCTGTACACTGTTTTCATACTGTCTCATCAAAAATCACACAACTCCATGCTGCTAATTAAAGAAACGGTTAGTGAGAGTCCACAAGCTAACTAGCGCCCCCTCTTGAAAATGGTGGAAAACAGCAATTTGAACAAAGCTGAATAATGAAAGGCAACTGTGGTATCTTGTTAATTTATTCACTGGTATTTCAAATTTTCATTGATGTTTTAAATCTATTGCTCAGTCCTTGGAAATGAATATTAACATTTTGTATTATTAACATTAATTACATGAAATGTTTAAAAAAGAATCAAGAATCATATAATTATTTATTTTTAACATACATGCATAGTTGAAAAATGATCATGAAACTAATATCTATCTGTCTGTCTATCTATCTTGCTATCTATTTATCTTGCTATCTATCTATCTATCTATCTTCTATCTATCTATCCTCTATCTATCTATCTATCTATCTATCTATCTATCTATCCTCTATCTATCTATCTATCTATCTATCTATCTATCTATCTATCTATCTATCTATCTATCTACCTACCTACCTACCTACATACATACATACATACATACATACATATCATCCATCTACCTACCTACCTACCTACCTACATACATACATACATACATACATACATACATATCATCCATCTACCTACCTACCTACCTACCTACCTACCTACCTACATACATACATACATACATATCATCCATCTACCTACCTACCTACCTACCTACCTACATACATACATACATACATACATACATACATATCATCCATCTACCTACCTACCTACCTACCTACCTACCTACCTACATACATACATACATACATATCATCCATCTACCTACCTACCTACCTACCTACCTACCTACCTACCTACCTACCTACCTACCTACCTATCTATCTATCTATCTATCTATCTATCTATCTATCTATCTATCTATCTATCTATCTATCTATCATCTCTATTAGATTTTTATCCCATCTTTATTACTTTGTAAGTAACTCAAGGCACTTTACGGAAGGCCGGGAGGGTAGTAAGGGTCCGGATCTCCACGGGGAGCTCGTTCCAGAGGGCCGGAGCAGCAACAGAGAAGGCTCTCCCCCGGGGGATCGCCAGCCAACATTGGCTGGCAGATGGAACTCGAAGAAGGCCAAGCCTGTGCGATCGAATCGGTCTTTGGGTGGTAATTGGCAGGAGGCGGTCTCTCAGGTACCCAGGTCCGATGCCATGTAGGGCTTTATAAGTAGCGACTAGCACCTTGAAGTGTGTCCGGAGACCAATGGGCAGCCAGTTCAGCTCGCGGAGGATGGGTGTAACGTGGGTATACCTAGGTGCACCCACAATCGCTCGTGCGGCTGCATTCTGGACTAGCTGAAGTCTTCGAACACTTTTCAAGGGCAGCCCCAAAGGCCATGAAAAGACACTTGAACTGGATTGACTGAGTTCAGGAATATATGTGTCAGATGCCCCTAAATATAGGAGCATTTCTCCAGAGATGTTATCACCCACAAAGTTATCTTTGCTTTAAGATACCACATTGCCAGAAAATTTCAAAAATAGTGCCCTATACCCACGGCCTTAATTTTTGCAATTAAATTTAGCAGCTATAAAGTTTTTGTAAGGTCGTCTGAAACAAATATAATTACAGCTAAATTGTTAGGCCTGGAGATAAACAATACTTTTTACAGAAGCTTATTTTTAGAAATATCCTTGTTTTTCAGGCGATTAAAAAAAAAAAATATTTTGTGTTCTTCCAGTAGTGGAAAGATTATAATTATTTCATGGGGGGGGGAAGAGGGGGATGATTTTGAGGTATCAAGATAATCTTCAGATACGAGAAACTATATGGGACAGTTGCTATACACAGAAGTTGTTATATATCAATGTTGGCGAAACTTTTTGGCACAAAGTGCCGAGATGGGAGTGCGTGCATGCTGGACACCAGAATAGCAGCCGTGTGATGCGCAGATATGCACGGGCAGCTGCTCTTCCAGTCTTTGGGGTTCTGGTGCATAGGCGCACAAGAAGACCAGCTGGCCAGTGCACATGCATGTGCCGGAAACTGGAAGATCATCTTCCCGGTGTGCATATGTACACTAGGCAGCTGCTCTTCATGTTTCTGGTGTTCCCACATATGTGAAGACCAGCTGGCCGGCATGCTGGAACCCGGAAGAGCTACGGGTGATGGCTCGCATGCCCAGAGAGATGGCTCTGCATGCCACATCCGGCACATGTGCCATAGGTTTGCCATCATGGTTATATATACACTAATATTTTCAATTCATTTTTTTATTGTTACATTTAAAATGGTAGCCCTAAATTTACATTGACTTAACACATGTCAGATGCACGATTTAAGGCAGGGGTGTCAAACACATATCATCATGATGTCATCATGTGACGTATCACAGCTCCCCCCCTTCACTAAACTGGGTGTGGGTATGGCCAGCGCATGGCACATCTGGCCCGCGAGCCACAAGTTTGACAGCCGTGATTTAAGGCAATTATTGATTTGGTTCACCCTAAGCCTTCATGGATTTTTCTTTTTCTTTTTCTTTTTCGTTTTCATTTTCATTTTCTTTTCTTTTTCTTTTCTTTTTCTTTTTCTTTTCTTTTTCTTTTCTTTTCTTTTCTTTTTCTTTTTCTTTTCTTTTCTTTTCTTTTCTTTTTTTCTTTTCTTTTTCTTTCTCTTTCTCTTTCTCTTTCCCTTTTCTTTTTCTTTTTTTCTTTTCTTTTTCTTTTCTTTCTCTTTCTCTTTCCCTTTTCTTTTTCTTTTCTTCTTTTTCTTTTCTTTTCTTTTTCTTTTCCTTTCCTTTTCCTTTCCTTTTCTTTTTCTTTCTCTTTTCCTTTTCCTTTTTCTTTCCCTTTCCCTTTTCTTTTCTCAAGGTCTCTTTGATTATGGCATAGCATTACATCTGAAACACAGTACTATGGGTTGTTTGACAAATGTAGTTTAAAAACCCTGGCTTAAAATGTGAGCCTCTTTTTAGGTGCGATATAAATAAGGTGGCAAGAAACAACTGGAATGTCAACAAAGGATGTGGACAATTAACAGAAGTCATTATCTATGTTCTGCAATCAGTATCAGTTTTCCATCCATCCATCTATCCATCCCTCCATCCCTCCATCCTACAACATGTTAATATTTGCTGTGTGTCATATGAAATCCTGTGCGCGCTTACTCAGAAGTATTTCGCGTGGAGTTTAAAGAGATTACTTGGCACCCTATCAATACTGTGGTGTTTTAATTTTAGGCAGCAGACCCAACACTTGGAGCCACCTCCCCTCCTTTGCTTTATTAAATATGGCTTTTTTTTTGTGAAAGTTACAAACAGGCTCTTTTGGCAGTCCTTGACTCCCTAATGCAAAGGTGATCTTGAGAAGGTCATCTACGTTAAGTAAACTAGCCTGGGTGCAGGAAAAACGCTGTCATTCTCTAACTACAAATGGCCATCTGGAATGCAGATGTAGCATCCAGATTGCCTGTTGTGTCCACCAAGTGAGTTGTCTTACCTTGGGACAAAAGCTGTCATCTGTCTGTCCTGCCCTATAGACACAAGCTTTCTTTCCAACCTGTCCACATAGATTTACTGGTGGCAAGGTCACCCAGTTCTCTGGAACATCACTCATTCCAGTATTCTTTGTCTGCTTAACAGCTGCCAAAATGTTTGGTATCAAAAACAGTGTTAGGAAATAGCTTTGCAGTGTTTGGGATTTCCTCCCCCCCCTCCCCTCCTTCCATTTTCCTCATTCTGCTACAGATTGAGCATTCAGAGAGAACACACGACACCCGTCTCTTGGTTATGTAAAGACATAGACCATAAATTCAATGTATCAGATAGGTTTCTGGAGTGTCCCTTCCTTTACTAGCGACACCATGAAATTTCTTCTCTTTTATCCCAAGAATGAAGTGATCGTCTTAACATTTAAATAGTAAACAACGCAATGATTTTAAATCGGTTTGAATTGCTATTTAATTAATCCTTTTTAAAAGAAAAAAGTGCCACAATCATAATTTAAAGAGGTTTTTTTTTTTTCCGTCCTCTGTAATTTGGCTTCAGCAGAAGCTGATCAGCCTATTTTGTCTTCCTTCCTTCCAAGGTGGCGCAGTGGTTAAATGCAGCACTGCAGGCTACTGCTAGATCAGCAGTTCAGCGGTTCAAATCTCACCGGCTCAGGGTTGACTCAGCCTTCCATCCTTCCGAGGTGGGTAAAATGAGGACCCAGATTGTTGGGGGCAATATGCTGACTCTCTGTAAACCGCTTAGAGAGGGCTGAAAGCCCTATGAAGCGGTATATAAGTCTAACTGCTATTGCTATTTTCATGTAATAAATGTGTTTGTGTGTGATTGTTGATGAACAATCTGGAACTCTTCGGCCAATGAACTAAAGAGACACGAAACCTGCTCTAAAGCTTCAGAACCGAATCTCAGCGCTGCTGTGTGATTGGTCTCATTCAAGACAATGATGACCAAGGTGGCGCAGTGGTTAAATGCAGCACTGCAGGCTACTGCTAGATCAGCAGGTCAGCAGTTCAAATCTCACCGGCTCAGGGTTGACTCAGCCTTCCATCCTTCCGAGGTGGGTAAAATGAGGACCCAGATTGTTGGGGGCAATATGCTGACTCTCTGTAAACCGCTTAGAGAGGGCTGAAAGGCCTATGAAGCGGTATATAAGTCTACTGCTATTGCTATTCCTATGGATGCTCAATATTTAGAAGAGTGCATCCCAATTAAACATTTATATTTTTTTCTTAATAGGCGTCCCGTAGATTTACATGTGTTTTCACAGACTGCTATTTAACAAACCAGAAAAATAGACACTTGTTGAATTCTTCCTTCCTTCCTTTGCAGATGTTCATGGCACAGAAATAGAATCAGGAAAGGGAAGAGGGGCAGGGAGAGCGTGTGAAGAGTGTAGCCATATATCTGTCCTTCACTGTATCCATTTCTCACCATTGGTCTTATGCTCATAGATGCAAAGAGAGGTGATGCAATCTCCAATCTCTGGTTTGTTTGTTGTTTTTCCTGTCTTTGGGTCAATGTTGACTTCCAGGACTGGTTTCTGTAGTTTCCTTGGCAAGATTTCAGAAATTGGGGGAGGGGGTTTGTTGGGGTTTTTTTTTGGGGGGGGAGAGCATGGCTGATTGTCTACTTGAGAGACCGCCTGCTGCCAATTACCTCCAATAGACCGATTAGATCCCACAGATTAGGCCTCCTCCGAATTCCATCCGCTGGCCAATGCCGACTGGCGACTACCTGGAGGAGAGCCTTCTCTGTGGCTGCTCCGGCCCTCTGGAACGAGCTCCCCGTGGAGATTCGAACCCTCACCACCCTCCAGGCCTTCCGCAAAGCCCTTAAAACCTGGCTGTTCCAACAGGCCTGGGGCTAAAGAGCTTTTGCCCCCCTCCTCGAATGGTATGGTTGTTGTGTGCTTTTAAATTGTGGTATTGTTTTGTTCGTGTTCTTTTTCCTTATTTGTACCCCCCCCCCTTGACTTGGGTTGTGAGCCGCCCTGAGTCCCCTTCGGGGAAAAGGGCAGCATAGAAATATAATAAATTCAATTCAATTCAATACTAAGAGAATGTCTTGTTCAAAGTCACCTATTTGGCTATGTGGCTAAGGCGGGACTAGAACTCAGGTCACCAACCTATCCTGCTCCCATAATAACGCAAATAGAATTCCATTTCCCCAACCCTGGGCTATCAAGGAGTCCAGAGGTAATAGGACAGTCATGAAGGCAGGACTATGAAAATACATGTTTCCCTGGAATAGTTTGCCCTAAAATGCTAAGCACTTTTGCGCTTATGGAAAGTCAAGAATTTTTGCTAATTCATTTTGCTATTGAGGTAATAAACAAATTATCGGGAGCCTTCTTTCCACCTAATCAGTGGTGGGATTCAGCCAGTTCGCACCTATTTGGGAGAACTGTTTGTTAACCTTCTAAGCAGTTCGGAGAACCGGTTGTTGGAAGAAATCTCTTTTTGTGGTTTTCTCCACTTTCCAGGGCTAATCCTGTAAGGAAGGCAGGAAGGAAACATTCTGGTGTTGTTTCTAGCCTCATCTTTATTGCCCTGCTTACAGAAACTGCCTCTCTGGTTAACCCTTATTACATTGCAACAGCTAAGGCGAAGCGCCCATCGACCTGAGTGACATTCAGTTGGCCATGCCCACACAGTCACATGACCGAGCCACGCCTACCCAGCTGGTCATTAGGGCAGAGAACCAGTTGTTAAATTATTTGAATCCCACCACTGCACCTAATGCTAGTTCTCATATAATGGAACCCTGTCCAAAATTTCCACGTGTCACTTTTTTTTTTCCAAATGCTGGCTAAATGACAGAATAATACTTGAAATTCATCCAGTTTGAGTGTGCAGGTAAGAAGACTCTTCTCCCTTATGTGATTCATTCTGTTTTGCTGAATTATTTCATTTTGATTTTGATTTTTTTAAAAAAGAATTCCACTGAATATAAAAGTATAGGTGAAGGAAAGTACATATTTTTTTTTCTAAATAAAATCATGCAAGAGAAAACCGGCTGTTGAGATAGGTACAAGGCTGCAATGTGACACTTTAAACCTTTTTCTTCTCAGTTGAGTAAATCCTTAATATTTAATCGGCTTGATTATTTATTCTATAATTGCCTTAGGATAGGTATATGTCAGTGGTGGGTTTCAAAAATTGTTCGAACCTTCTCTGTGGGTGTGGCCTCTTTTGTGGGAGTGGCTTGCCGCCCATGTGACCGGATGGGAGTGGCTTGCCGCCCATGTGACCGGATATGAAGATGCCGACGACACTTGTCAGAACCCCCTTAAATTACCTCACACACAGCACTGGCATGCATAAGAATATGATGTAAACTTGTTTTTTAAAAGGCATCTTTGGTTTGCGTTAAAACAACTTCAACACACGCAATGTTCTGATTGCACCACAAACGCCGTAGTCATCCTTACCTTTCACAGAGGCACTGAGTTTTATAAATAGGAGCATGAGAGTGTGGAATAATCATATCCAAGGACCAGTGGTGGGTTTCAAAAACTTTTGGAACCTCTTCTGTAGGTGTGGCCTGCTTTCCGGGTCCACTGGTGGAACCTCTTCTAACCAGTCCGGTAGATTTGACGAACCGGTTCTACCGAATAGGTGCAAACTGGTAGGAACCCACCTCTGGTTGGGCTGAACCAGTAATGGTTTGGTGGCTTGGGTCGCTGGAACTGGCAGCGACCCAGGCCTGCCATACCCCCAAACCGGTTCTCCAAGCAGCACCATAGGTGCCGCCATCTTGTTCTTTGCTTTTGCACATGTGCGGAACAATTTTTATTGTACTGCACATGTGCATGCGGCACACATCAAGTGTGCACGTGCCGAGTGCCTACGAGCAAACAGGCAGTAGTAACTGCCGGAACCCACCCCTGAACCAAACCCATCTCATTTGGACCTTAATGGAGTCCATATATTCCTCAAGTTAGACCTCTTACCAATAGTCCTTGGCTTACAAACAGAACTGGAACCAGAATTTCCATGGCTAAACATGGTGATTGTTTAAGTGAGTTGTACCTGATTTTACAACCATTTTTTGTCACAGCTGTTGTTGAGCAAATCACTGCAATTAACTGAATCACTGGCTCAAGGTTGACTCAGCCTTCCATCCTTCAGAGGTGGATAAAATGGGGACCCAGCAATATGCTGACTCTGTAAACTGCTTAGAGAGGGCTGTACAGCACTCTGAAGCAGCATATAAGTCTAAGTGCTATTGCTTTAAATCCATGCTGGCTTCCAAGTGCCGGATTTTGATCACTTGACCATGGTGACACTGTAATAGTCATAAGTGCAAGGACTGGTCATAAGTCACTTTTTTCCAGTGCTATTGTAACTTCTAACAGTCACTAAATGAATAGCTGTGTTGAAGACTACCTGTAACTGGCTATCAGTCATAAAGCATGTACAGTGAAACTTGGCAAATTACACAAATTTAATAAACTGTACAGGGATGTGGTGGCTCAGTGGCTAAGATGCTGAGCTTGTCGATCAGAAAGGTCGGCGGTTCAGCGGTTCGAATCCCTAGCACCATGCAATGGAGTGAGTTCCCGTTACTTGTCCCAGCTTCTGCCAACCTAGCAATTTGAAAGCACGTGAAAAAATGCAAATAGAAAAATAGGAAGCTCCTTTGGTGGGAAGGTAATGGCGTTCTGTGCACCTTCGGTGTTTAGTCATGCCGGCCACATGACCACAGAGGTGTCTTCGAACAACGCTGGCTCTTTGACTTTGAGATGAGCACCTCCCCCTAGAGTCAGGAACGACTAGCACATACAGTATGTGCGAGAGGAACCTTTACCTTTAATAAACTGAATTAGAATTCTTGGATTGTGTCAAGATTCCATTCCGAGCTGGTAAGTGGAGAAGGTAAACTTGGAATAAAATCACCAGTGGGTGAGGCAGAAAATAAAAGTTGTATTACCCAAAGGAGAAAGAATGTCATGAATTTGAATTAGGTGGAAGTGTAAATTTTATACCAGCCTTAAGACTATTGAGCAACTACCAATTCTTTCATATGGCAACTGTCCCAGAATTTCAATAAAAAATTAGCTAAGATTAGCACAGCTGTTTCAAAAAAATAATGCAACTTCCAGGATCGATCCTTTGCTGTCCAATTACCGTAAAATGTACTGGGTTTAATACAGCAGGCCATTTTCACTTAGGACATCCTCTTTGCCCTCCTTTTTGCTCTGTAGATTACCATATTGTTTGGAGTATGAGATGCTCCGGAGTATAAGATGCACCTTAGTTTTTGGGGAGGAAAATAGGAAAAAAAATTCAAAGAAGGCAACTTAGTTACAGTCGTGCTAAGTACACCATCGGACTACCCAAAAGACTGTCTGTCCCCCATTTTAGGGGCATATTGCCATGGAGAAAATCTATTTATATAGCAATAGCAATAGCAGTTAGACTTATATACCGCTTCATAGGGCTTTCAGCCCTCTCTAAGCAGTTTACAGAGTCAGCATATCGCCCCCACAGTCTGGGTCCTCATTTCACCCACTTCGGAAGGATGGAAGGTTGAGTCAACCTTTGAGCCGGTGAGATTTGAACTGCCGAACTGCAGTTAGCAGTCAGCTGAAGTGGCCTGCAGTACTGCACTCTAACCACTGCGCCACCTCGGCTCTTATTTATATGATTGGTAAGAATCAACAGTAGCTTGATGACACATATCAATGAAATAAAACAAACGCCCCTTAAGACTCAAGTGTGAAACACTAAGCATGCAGCCACATCTGTAAATTTTCAAGACTGGAAGAGCACATCCATGAACACCAGCTAACAGAAGATATAATGAAAACTTCCTAATTTCACCACACATGGATACACTTAACCAAAGTTTCACTTGGAAAACAAGGAGCATCATAGACCAAGTCAACTCCAAAAACACTACAGAATTCCTGGAAGCCTGGCATTTAGACAAATGGGCCATCAACAGGCACATAGACTTAAACAACATCTGTATATCTTTCAAAAGAAACAATAAAAAGCCAAAAAAAAGAGAAAGAAACCAAAAGATCAAAACAACAGCATGAGCCGAGGTGGCGCAGTGGTTAGGGTGCAGTACTGCAGGCCACTTCAGCTGACTGCTAGCTGCAGTTCGGCGGTTCAAATCTCACCGGCTCAAGGTCGACTCAGCCTTCCATCCTTCCGAGGTGGGTGAAATGAGGACCCGGATTGTTGTTGGGGGCAATATGCTGACTCTGTAAACCGCTTAGAGAGGGCTGAAAGCCCTATGAAGAGGTATATAAGTCTAACTGCTATTGCTATCTATCTATCTATCTATCTATCTATCTATCTATCTATCTATCTATCTATCTATCTATCTATCTATCTATCTTTCATCTATCTATCATCTATCTATCATCTATCTATCTATCTGGGTGAAATGAGGACCCAGACTGTAGGGGCAATATGCTGACTCTGTAAACCGCTTAGAGAGGGCTGAAAGCCCCATGAAGCGGTATATAAGTCTAACTGCTAAATGCTATTGCTATGATCAGCAGGATTTAACATCAAAATTAACATTAGAGCAACAAAAAAGAAGTAACCAGTACCCAAATCAAGAAACTACCAATTTAGATAAACAAACACACAATCAAATAGTAAACAACAGTGCAATCAGGAACCACCAAGAATATTCTCACCAACACTGAAGTCACTAGTGTATAAAATGAGAGCAAATTCATTCCCTTCTAGCGCTGATGGTGTTACCTAGTTTGGTAATGAAATATCTGCAAGAAAACCACCAAGCTCAGAGAGCTTCAAGGATCAGCCCTGAGCCACAATTATTATCTTTTGTCAGAACTTTTAATTTATTATTGTAAAAGCTTTATCCTTAGAGGGAACAACTCCCCTTCTTGCATTATTTTCCCCTTATTGTTTGCTGCACCTTTAGTATGTAAGGCGGCATGAAACCGGCAAAGAAGACTGGATTTATCATGATTATTGCTTTATTAAAAAGATTACTTTGCATTTAATGATAAATATGGAGAGATCTATTTCTTACTGCCCACTCCTCTTGTTACTATGGTTTTACACCACCTGTCTTCCCCTAGATTATCTTGCTCAATACACAATTTCACCATTTTAGAGGGATGAGACTCTAATGGCTTTCTTTGCATACAGCTGTTCTATATCATATGTACATGTATATATCTGCTCTTCTATATCAATGCTTCGCACTGAATTTTCAAATTGAGAAAAATCAATTCTCACTAAAGAATGGAATATATCTTTATAATGAACACCTGTCTTTCAAAATGCATGTGTAGCAATACACACATGCACGCATGCATGCACGCACGCACGCACGCACACACACACACACAGAAACACGCCATCTTGCTTTCAAAAAGAGATTCTCCCCTGCATCAATGAAATGGATTCGTGTAATGCATTCTCTGCATTATATTGCATTGGTTTTGCACAATGGTCCATTTGACAGTTTCTGCACAATGTCCAATGGCCCACACTGAGGTAGTGGCAGAATAGTTACAACCAACAGCAGGATTTAAATCTGGTGCTATAAACTTCGGGATATAGTCTTCCATACTTTAGACTGCTGCCAACCTCTATCTCTATCTATCTATCTATCTATCTATCTATCTATCTATCTATCTATCTATCTATCTATCTATCATCTATCTATCTATCTATCTATCTATCTATCTATATATCATCTATCATCTATCTATCTATCTATCTATCTATCTATCTATCTATCTATCTATCTATCTATCTATCTATTATCTATCTATATTATCTATCTATCTATCTATCTATCTATCTATCTATCTATCTATCTATCATCTATCATCTATCTATCATCTATCTATCTATCTATCTATCTATCTATCTATCTATCTATCATCTATCTATCTATCTATCTATCTATCTATCTATCATCATCATCTATATATATATCTATCTAATCTATCTATCTATCTATCTATCTATCTATCTATCTATCTATCTTCTATCTATCTATTGTCTGTCTGTCTGCCTGCCTGCCTGCCTGCCTGCCTGCCTGCCTACCTTCCTACCTACCTACCTACCTACTTATCTATCTATCTATCTATCTATCTATCTATCTATCTATCTATCTATCTATCTATCTATCTATCTATCTATCTATCTATCTATCTATCTATCTATCTATCTATCATCATCTATCTATCTATCTATCTATCTATCTATCTATCTTCTATCTATCTATTGTCTGTCTGTCTGTCTGTCTGCCTGCCTGCCTGCCTACCTTCCTACCTACCTACCTACCTACCTACCTACTTATCTATCTATCTATCTATCTATCTATCTATCTATCTATCTATCTATCTATCTATCTATCTATTATCTATCTATATTATCTATCTATCTATCTATCTATCTATCTATCTATCATCATCATCTATCTAACTATCAGCATCTATCTATCATCTATCTATCATCTATCTATCTATCTATCTATCTATCTATTATCTATCTATCTATCTATCTATCTATCTATCTATCTATCTATCATCTATCTATCTATCTATCTATCTATCTATCTATCTATCTATCTATCGTCTATCTATCTATCTATCTATCTATCTATCTATCTATCTATCTATCATCATCATCTATATATATTATCTATCTATCTATCTATCTATCTATCTATCTATCTATCTATCTATCTATCTTCTATCTATCTATTGTCTGTCTGTCTGTCTGTCTGCCTGCCTGCCTGCCTGCCTGCCTTCCTACCTACCTACCTACCTACCTACCTACCTACCTACCTACCTACCTACCTACCTACTTATCTATCTATCTATCTATCTATCTATCTATCTATCTATCTATCTATCTATCTATCTATCTATCTATCTATCATCTATCTATCTATCTATCTATCTATCTATCTATCTATCTATCTATCTATCATCTATCATCTTCTCCACAATCTCTTGTAGATGGATTAGGAAATTCAGCTAATGTTAAGCATCATTGTGCCTAAATGGACACCTTCCCTGGTATTCATTATGCTCCACGTTCCACTTTATCTCTCTTTTTTTAAAGAAGATCAAGAGCCAAAAATAAATAATAACTATATGGACAGTTGGAAGACTTTGAAGAAAAGCACCTTCTCAAACTTTGTTTACCAGAATGGGGCTCATAGCCAGTCTTCAAAAATAGGAATGGTATATGGTTACACCTGAGTGCGTTGTTGGGAGTGAGAGGCCTCCACCCCTCCAACAGAGGTAGTGATAAACTGGGAGGATGAAAAGCATCTAGTAGAATTAGAGGGTAAAGGGAAAAGTTACTCTTGTTCAGTGTGTCTGACTCTTGTGGGCAGTGCTTATCTCTGTTTCTTAGCCAAAGGAACCCTTTCCATGGCTAGAGCCGAGGTGGCGCAGTGGGTAGAGTGCAGTACTGCAGGCCACTTCAGCTGACTGCTAGCTGCAGTTCGACTGTTTAAATCTCACCGGCTCAAGGTCGACTCAGCCTTCCATCCTTCCGAGGTGGGTGAAATGAGGGCCCAGACTGTGGGGGCGATATGCTGACTCTGTAAACCGCTTAGAGAGGGCTGAAAGCCCTATGAAGCGGTATATAAGTCTAACTGCTATTGCTATTGCTATAGAATGTGTGTATGCCTAGGTGCACGGAATGCTGTTACCTTCCCACCAAAGTGGTACCTATTCATCTACTCACATTTGCATGCTTTTGAACTGCTAGGTGAACAGATGGGGTGGCGGAGAACAGCCTTCTCCTGTGTCAATGGCTGCTTTGTGGGTTGCACCTTGATAGTTTTTTTTTTTAAAAAAAGAGCTCTCCAAGTCTTTCTTATATGCAGAGACAGACATTTTGAACCTCAAAGCAATTAGGTGTTAATCATATATATATATATATATATATATATATATATATATATATATATATATATATATATATATATATATATATCATATATATGTGTCCATATATATGCTGACCTATGTAGGAGCCGAGGTGGCGCAGTGGTTAGGGTGCAGTACTGCAGGCCACTTCAGCTGACTGTTATCTGCGATATGCTGACTTTGTAAACTGCTTAGAGAGGGCTGAAAGCCCTATGAAGCGGTATATAAGTCTAACAGCTATTGCTATTGCTATTAAATTGGATTCTGAGATGGAGTAAAAGAACTGTATCATGCATAATAAGGTTTTTTTTGAAGCCATGTTCTCAGTTTAGTTCAATGGAAGATTTGCCTGTTTTGTTATTATGCAGTAATAGGCAGATAAATTTAATGTGATCACCTTGATTAGCTAAAACTGTCAAAAACTCCACCCACTTCCATTAGGAGAAAGAAGCAATTTTTTGGGGGATTCATATTTGTTCATTCTCAACAATGTTGAATATTTTTTTAAAAATAACCATATTGTATTAGACAAATCAAAAGTATTTATTCATTGTGCTATTCTCTGCAGTAATAGATAAGTGCCACAACAATTAGCTTAATCCTTAATGACTTTAATAACTTGCTATCAGTTAATTATGTTTCCATCACACAATAATATTTAACTGCCTTCCTCTCATTATTTGACAAAAGGTGATTTTGGTTCCAGACTATTAATGTGAATAAATCTCTTTACACTTCACAAAAAAAAATCTTTTAAAATAAACAATAGGGTATTTGGCCTCTTCTAATTTGTATACTGAAACATTTTTGTATAGCAAATATCTTTTGATGAGATCAAAATTGAAGGGGATTTTCCTCACTTACAATTCATCTTAAAATTCAGATTCTGTTTGATGGTATTCAAAATAAGTTCTCAGCAAATTGTCTTCTTTTTAATTAAAAATATATATCAATTTCACCAAATCAGCATTGTTATGCAAACTATGGATTTGTTTAAAGGGATCTGGCAACCAAATTCTTTAAGAGAAGTAAGGGGGGAAATTATCAACTTGTCACCCATCTTCCACAATGAATGTTCTGAAATTTGAAATCAGTTTGATGCATCTTCTTTACATGCACAACATTTAAATGAATGGTTAAATTGAAATATGTTAATTTAGTTTGGCTTGAAGTACACTAAAGCAAAATTATCTTCATGCTATTTATAACCTTATGGCTTTGTCATCACTTTATTAATTTATATCTAGTTGGACAAATGTCATGTTTTTAGCTGATTTTGGAAATCCTATATACTTGTTTGCAATCAGGGAGCAGAAAGGAATGAGAGTTACAGGTATCTTGTCTGGAATTTAGATTTCCAATTTTCTTCTTGCTTCAGAGGGTTCTTTTTAAAAAACTTAGTTTCAGTTATGTTATGAACATTAGACTTAATTTTCCAGGGGCAAATTGCTTCTTCATTTCCCCCTGTAGCAATCATCTTATCAGCCGAACAGCTTCTATGATCTTTTCTAGCATCTTTTGCAAAACACCATTTGTTTGATAAAGCAGATTGTACTTATCCCCCCCCCCCCCGCTTTGCTACTACTCGCAGTTTATGTTCTGTATTGTTTACCCACAACAAAGAACTGTTACCAAAAGGATGAACAAAAAAGCAAATCATTGTAAGATCTGAACTGCCAGAATTAGACCATCACATTGCAAAGTGGTAATTCTCTTTGACAGACTCAGCTGTACCAATCATGACATTCAGCAAATTAGCCAGGCCAAGAGCAAAGAGAAAGAAGAAACAGGTGTGAAACGAACTTCCTGCCTCCAGGATAAATACATTGTACACTGAAGGGCAATGCACCTGCACCATTGTTAGGAGGAGTGGGGCTGAGGGGGAGAGAATATTTTAAAGTGCAAATACAGCTCATGGAGACAATAGGGTTCTCTATAATTTGAAAGTAAGTGGGCATTTCTCCCCACCACTTTTTAAAAAAAAATAATTAGCAATATATTAACTCTTTGAAAAGAGATCTAAAAAATGCTATTTTGGAATTAGATAGCTGATATGGAAAGAATTAAATGGAAAGTTATACTTTGAAGGTTGTTGGTTAAGAAGTTTTGGATTTCGGCTCACAGGCATGAGAGCTACAGCGATATGGTGTAGCAGTTAAGGTGCTGGGTGAGAACTTGGGAGAAGGAATGACATTCGCATCAGCTTGAACTCCTGAACGGAAGCTGAGAAATTACAAATCTCTGGCTAGCTATGAAGTAAGATTTCATAACTCGGGAACTACAAGTCTTTATCTAAGATGCAGCCACTGCTTCTTACATCTTTCCCTGGTCTAATGACTCTGCCTTCCTATTGTAGGAAGTTATCACCCAGCCCTCTGCCAGAAAAATGAAATATCCTAGGAAATATTGAAAAGGCAGAATGTTTCTCTGGATGTGAAAAGAAAGAAACATGTTTTAAAAGACAGAATAGCTGCCTGTAGCTTCCTGCCCATCCCCACTTTGTCAATGGGCCATTAAGAAGGCCAAGCTAGTCCACTTTTACATAATAAAGACTTCTCCACTTCAGCTCCAGGGGGGATGGGATTAAAGCATGATAATATTGGCCCTTTACTCAACTGATCACATGGCATCTGAGAACTCAACCAACCCTGGATTCAAAACGCAGCCTAGAGAGTTGCCCCTGCATGGCCCCATGGGAGTCTGACAACCAATCAGAATACATTTCTTACACAGGAACAGGAAACAGAGAGGTGGGACTGAACAGGTTATAAAAAGCCTAGCAAGCCCCTCCCTCATCCCTTCTCTTCTTCTCCATCAACATTGAAGTATGTGATCCCCTTTTCTGTTCAGGACTCAAGCCATGCGGCCCTGTCCAACAATAAACCATCTTTCCAAGCAGCCTCCATGTCTCCAGTGTCTTTTTCCCCACTTGGAGCCGAACCCAGAAGGACATTTCTTTCATCACTATCCATCTCAACAACTTCACTCTGTAGACTCAATCAATGAGAATTGAGCTGGAAGGGACTTTGGAGATCTTCTAGCCTGGATTTGATTCATACTGGAGATTCATGAGCCAAGAAAGGCATGGCTCAATTCAAATTTTGATTCAAGATTTTGATGCCAACCCAAATTGAATCAAAGGGCTCCAAGATGCAAAATTTGATTGGAGAAAGGATTAACCAATAGGTCAAAATGCTTCACCTTTTGTTTGAATGGAATGAAATGGCAAGAATGGTAGACCTTCAAAGACTGGCATGTTTCATTTGGAAACCCTCAGGGTTTTAGCACAATAGTTTTGGGGTTCTATTCCTCCCCCTGAACCTCTTTTAGGGACAGAAGGCAAAAATGATAAAAGAACAGCACAATAACTTCCAAATTATCCAGCAAAGAATCCTTGAATAAATTGATCGAATCAATGCAGAGTATAAACTCCACAGTAAAGATATTATCTTCCAAAACTATGAAAAAGAAACTTAACTTTCTAATAACTTTTCTGCACATAATTTTGTATTAAGTATTTATATTATAATAGTAAAATCTAATGCTAACTTAAATAAAAGAGAACAGAAAGAAATAGAAAAAGAAAAGGTGGCAAGAGAAAAGTAGAAATATAATAAAGAAAATATATATTTACCAGCATATATGACTCCCAACCTTCATCATAATAAGTATAAACAAATTTAGTGACTCTTCACTTCCTATAGGACTACAAACATTGATCTCTTCATCTCATACCCTATGTCTAATTAGACACAAATCCATAAAACAACATATTTTCAGTCCTGGTATCAGCAGATACCAAGGTTGACAGAATAGCAATCTAATAGTTTTTTTCTGGATGCACACACTTTTGCTTGGCAATGTCTGATCAGTGGGTTATTGGTGACGCCAGAAGGGGTGCCAGGCTTTGCTAATTGGTCACTCTTAAGAAAGCTTTTAGTGGAATGCCAGGCTGGGTAGGGCATACAACTGGTAAAATGTAGCCTCTTCTGGGCAAGCTTAGAGGAAAGAAAATTGACTTGCCATTGTGTGATGGAGTAGTTTTGCTGTCTGATCCCAGGGTTTTCTGGGATGCCAGGATCACTGGCATAGCTGACTGGCAAGCTTCCCTTTAAGAAAGGATCCCCATCATCACTGACAATAATATGTTAGGTTAGGATTGCTGGCAATACTTGTTAGTTAATTAAGAGAGGCTGCAGAAAAAAGGATGTCACAGTGAGATACAGTGCCACAGATATGGGTAAGCCGCATATGAAAGTGGCAAGGACTGCCTTGCGCCATATCCCCAATTTTGGAACAGTGACATTTTGGGCCAGTGTTTGTGTCAGCTTGGCAGTCATTCACACTTTGTCAAAAGGCTTAAAGCTGCCTGTTTCATACAGAATCTAAAACTCAGGCCAGTCTTGAACTCGCAAACTTCCAGTTGCGTTGGTGGAACCAACATGGAAGTATAACATTCCATTAGTGAGAGAGATGTAGAGAGAGGGAAAGGGAGAGGGGGAGAGAGAGAGCAGGGAGAGAAAGAGAGAGAAAAGGAGAGTGAGCGCTAGGACTTATAGCTGATCACATTGAAGGAGTTGAGAAACGAGGAGGGGAAAATTAAATCAAAATAAATGCAAATTCCATTCAAAACACTCATATAGGCAGAGAGTTCAGTGGGGTGAAACTTTGGACTAGTCATGTCCATGTCAGAGAGAATCCCTCATGCTACAACATCTTCCCCATCATTTTTCATACAAGGAAGTGAAACTGCAACACTTATATGTCTGCAACAATCCCATAAGCAGCAGAGAAATCATCAAATCTCTGAAATATTACAGAACCCCCTCATGTGATTGGCTGCTTCAAAGCTGATCTGGACTTTGATTTACATTTTTTGCTTCGTTGGGTTACCGGATCAAAGCTTTGTCAAATTAAATTGTTCATTCAAAGCTTTGTACATCTCTCCTATTTTTGTAGCTGTCCATATGAAGCAAGTTCAAGTTAGGGAATACAGTCATAGAATCCTGATGATCATTAGCTTGTGTGAATAAAAGAGATAAAAATGGATTTTTTTCCCCCTGCATAAGAAATGCATGAATATTAAACAGAGACCTGCTTTGAACAATTCTCTCCATCTACACAGTAAGAGAGCAAAATCAAAATGTACTTTCCTGTCTATAAAGCATTTCTTAGAACCTTAGAAAGCCCATGATCCTTACAGAATTGTAGTATAGTTGAAAATTTAACATGAGTGGCCCAAAATAGTTTGTTTAGCTCCTCTGCATCCAAAGCCGGAAGCTGATTCTGTCCCTCTTGATTATTCTGTAATCCCAGGTCAATTAACCAGTGGAGTGGCTTGCCTTCAAAAGTTGTGGGTGCGCCATCCCTGGAGGTTTTCAAGAAGAGATTGGACAACCATTTGTCCATGATAATTGAGAGTCTCCTGCTTGAGCAGGGGGTTGGACTAGAAGACCTCTGAGGTCCCTTCCAACTCTATTATTCTGTAATCTACAACCCCTATTCCAGATATATTGTCAGCGCATTAAATGTTTGATAATGTTGGAGGTCAGGCAGGTGTGCTAGTGAGTGAGATGGGCATCATCTTCATGCTCCTTCGTTGCACATATGGAAGGGAGAATGTAATTCGCCCCGGTCTCCATAACTTTTACTGGCCCTGTCTGAGCTTTAAGCCTATCAATGAACATATCATGCATGCCACATTAATCTCGCATACCATCTGTTCATTTTATACATTCTCTAAATGGGAAAAAGATGAAAGATTCTCGGAAATTCTATGAGAAACAATACCTCCACTTTCCAAGTATTAAAAATATGGCAATGCTGGGGTATTGAACCCCACTTAACCTTCGTAGCCATCTGTGGCTTATGCTACATTCAGAGGATTATCCCCCCCCCTTTTTTTTTAGTACTTTGCTCCCTCACTAAAAGTTTTTCTCACAAATTGTTTTTTTTTTAATCCATTATAATAATAATTGGGTTGATTTTGAAGTCTTAAAAAAAAAAAACCAACAATACAACCCAAAATATATCCCCTGCTGCTCTTAAGTTGAACACCTGGCCCTTTTGAATCAGATTTAGATGCATTTGACATGGTTTTTCTTTTTTTCTTCTTCTTCTTCTTCCCCTGCCTAGGCGATGTAGCAGTTATTGAAAATCGCAGGTTAGTGGTGGTAGAGGATGAATATATAGCATCGATACTTGCAAACCAACTTTAATTTTAGTAAAATAAACCATAAGGCGCCTCCCTTGCCGGTACACACTGAAAATTCCATTTTTAGCATGGTATTCTTGGTGGTTATAATGGCAAATGTCCTTCCTAAAAAAAAAAAGCCTAGTGTGACATTTTCAAAACTAACAAAGTGCATCCATAAAATTGGCTTGGGTGATAAGGAAATGAGTGAAGGAGTTTGAAAGGAGATGACTCAAAGACAGCCGTATGTCTTGAGATGAGTTCCCCAAATGCTTTCATCTAAGTAAGGATGAGTCTGCCTACATTTGGATCCATAGCTCTGACTATGTCAGGACAGCAAGTACTTATTTAACTCCCTCTTAATAAGTGAAGCCAGCTCCCGGAACTGCCTTAGAGTTTTGCCCAGTGCAAAATATTGGGTGCCAGGACTATGACGAAGACACACACACACACACACACACACAAACCCACAATAAAAAATAGCAGCATTTCTTTAAAAGCTCACATGCACCTATATCAGTGGTGGGTTTCAAAACTTTTTAGAACCTCTTCTGTGGCCTGCTTTGTGGGAGTGGCTTGCCAGCCATGAGACTGGGTGGGAGTGGCTTGGCAGTCATGTGACTGGCTGGGAGTGGCCAACTTGTAAAATGTGGTGGAACTCACTTAACAACGCTCTTGCCTAGCAACCATAAACGTTGGCTCAGAAATCCTGGCATTTGAAGCACGCAAGTCTTAAAGCTGTCAAGTTACAAGACCCTTGCACCCCTAACCCTTTAGGGGAAAAAACCCCAGGGATGTTCAAACTTGACAGCTTTAAGACTTGTGGACTTCAACTCCCAGAATTCCTCCTCTCGCTCTTCATCTTGATGATGGGCAGATGGGCGGAGGGAGGGAGCTGGAACCGGTTCTAAATGGCACTGTAGATTTGTGGAACCTCTTCTATAGAAGAGCTTAGAACTGGCAGGAACCCACCCCCAACCTATATTACCGCCAGGCTTCACCTAACAGGAAAAAGGGGATGAAGGTTTTGAATTGCTGCTCAGGAAAATATTCAGTGGGATTTTTCAGAAAGGGTAGAGAAGTTATTTTTGAAGCTAGCCACATTTCTATGGAGATCCAGGAAGATTCAGGAAGAGTTAATGCTATGTGCCATGATATGCAAGCCATCCTCCACTTACAACAGCAATGGAGACCAGAATTTCTGTCACTAAGGGATGCAGTCATAAAGCAGGGGTGTTCAAGAGGTGCTGGTCAGGAAGGGAATTCCAAAGACTGGTTATAACCACAATCGAATGCTGCGGTAACTTCAAATGGCTACTGAACAAATGGTTATCCGTTGAAGTCTACCTGTGTTGGTTACAATAGCTTGAACCAGCTTGGCAATCTATGGCACATGTGGAAGAAAATACAGCAGCTGCCATAGGCTATCAAGAAGAACTCAACAGGCTTCTTGCAGAGATAATATGATAAAAGGAATATATATGCACCCACCCACCCACCACAATAACGAGTGAGAAGTTTTTGATTAACCAGTGGAATGTGCCTTCAGAAGTTGCGGATGCTTCATCGCTGGAGGGTTTCAAGAAGAGACAGGAGAGCCACTTGTCTGAAATGGTATAGGGTCTCCTGCTTAGAGAGCCGAGGTGGCGCAGTGGTTAGAGTGCAGTACTGCAGGCCACTTCAGCTGACTGTTATCTGCAGTTCAGCGGTTCTAATCTCACTGGCTCAAGGTTGACTCAGCCTTCCATCCTTCTGAGGTGGGTGAAATGAGGACCCAGACTGTGGGGGTGATATGCTGACTCTGTAAACCGCTTAGAGAGGGCTGAAAGCCCTACGAAGCGGTATATAAGTCTAACTGCTATTGCTATTGCTTAAGCAGGGGGGTAGACTAGAAGACCTCCAAGGTCCCTTCCAGCTCTATTCTGATTGATTGAGCTAGGCCAATGTTCCTCTGTTCTCCTTGTTTCATTTTCTCCTAGTCCTTTCTTCAATATCAACTAAACAATGACAATTTCAAATTTACAGTTCATAAGAGATGCAATTCCTATAATTTAGAACTCTCCCTATCTAGACTTTCCATATTTTTAGAAATACGTCTAACAAATACGTAACATCTTTTGATGAACTCTAAGGTGTTGTCTTCACACGGCAAAGGATATGCAGCTTTACCGCTGGCCGCCCCTCACTCATATACTTCTTCTAATCCTGATAAGGTTTATTGAATAAGTATTAGGGGGGAGGGGGGCAACACAAGGATGAATGAAGTCAGAGGTTAACATTTCATTTGACTGTTTAGGGATTAAAAAAATATCGATCTATATAATTATCCACCTAGAGACAATGGGTACTTGAGAGACCGCCTGCTGCCAATTACCTCCCAAAGACCCGTCAGATCTCACAGGGTCGGCCTCCTCCGGGTTCCGTCCACCAGCCAGTGCCATCTGGCTACTACCCGGGGGAGGGCCTTCTCTGTAGCAGCTCCGGCCCTTTGGAATGAACTCCCCGCGGAGATCCGGACCCTCACCTCTCTCCAGGCCTTCCGGAAAGCCGTCAAAACCTGGCTGTGCTGGCAGGCAATAGCAATAGCAATAGCAGTAGACTTATATACCGCTTCATAGGGCTTTCAGCCCTCTCTAAGCGGTTTACAGAGAGTCAGCATATTGCCCCCAACAATCTGGGTCCTCATTTTACCCACCTCGGAAGGATGGAAGGCTGAGTCAACCCTGAGCCGGTGAGATTTGAACCGCTGAACTGCTGATCTAGCAGTAGCCTGCAGTGCTGCATTTAACCACTGCACCACCTCGGCTCTTGCCTGGGCCTGATCACCTCAGGCCTGGGGTTGATGAGTTCCCCTCCCCTCTCGACTGGTATGGCTGTGTGATTTTTGTGTATTTTAATTATGTGTACTGTTGTTTATGTTCCCTTTCTCCCCTGAGTTGTTCGCCGCCCTGAGTCCCTCCTGGAGAAGGGCGGCATACAAATAAACCAAATACAATACAATACAATACAATGAAACCTGAGTGGTCTATATAGGTTAAAGGCGATTTCAGTGTTTGATTCAAATTATTTTTCCCGCTCCCCTGTAGCTTTCTGTTTTCCTTTGCATTGAATCTCAGTGGTAAATCCCTGGGAAAGTGTAACTATCAGTCCTTCTTTCTAATTGTTTTGTTTGTGCGTTTAATATCTCGGATTCCGTCCGGCATAAACAGGTGAGCTATTGAATCATGCTTAAACAAACCATAAATCAAGTAAGAAAGCAGAATTATTATTTTTTTCTTTGAGTACCAATAAGTCCCATCTATTAGGAACTCAGAAAGACCCCCTGATTTCCTTAGGAAGGTTAGCAACAGGCTAAGCAAAACAGTAAAAAGAGGAACAAGGGAAGGAAGCTGTCTCATTCCATTTCTGCAGAATTATCGTTTTCAAGTGGTGTAGAGATGGTTGAAGCAGATGGTTTATTTTTTCTGGTAGTTCTTCTAGTTAGACAAATGAGACTCATATCATTTCAGCTGCCTTGCTCTAACTTGCAGCACCAGTGGAACCATTCCAAATCTGATGCGTTGTGTTTTGACTTATTTAATGCCGACGCACTTTTCCCGCAGTAAACTTGATTATCCAAATACTTTAACTTGAGAGCTTCTGCCTTCCTCGGCGGCGTAATTAGTCACACTGCACTCACACTGCATTTAGGAATAAACACACAATTGAAGAGCCTCCTCCAAATGTGCCCATATTCCCATACAGCTGCTGACTTCCCTTTTATTCTTATTTGATTGCTTTGAATGCACAGGGCTACAGCTGGGCAGCAAATGATCAAATTTGCAAAGGCATCACCTTCCCTTTTCCCTCGCAGGAGCCACCCATTCAGGTGTGAAAAAACAGGAGAGGCACCGTGAGAGCCGAGAGTTTCCTTGGATTGTGTTATCGAAGAACTTGGCAGGGTATCTATTAGGCTTAGATTTGAAATAGCAATAGCAATAGCAATAGCAGTAGACTTATATACCGCTTCATAGGCCTTTCAGGCCTCTCTAAGCGGTTTACAGAGTCAGCATATTGCCCCCAACAACAATCCGGGTCCTCATTTTACCCACCTCGGAAGAATGGAAGGCTGAGTCAACCCTGAGCCGGTGAGATTTGAACCGCTGACCTGCTGATCTAGCAGTAGCCTGCAGTGCTGCATTTAACCACTGCGCCACCTTGGCTCTTTTCCCTCGCAGGAGCCACCCATTCAGGTGTGAAAAAACAGGAGAGGCACCGTGAGAGCCGAGAGTTTCCTTGGATTGTGTTATCGAAGAACTTGGCAGGGTATCTATTAGGCTTAGATTTGAAAGCCAAAGGAGTGATCGGAGATCACACACTGGCAGTTTTACAGTGGTAATTTCCATGTTAAAAGAATACTTATCACCAGCACTGCAGCGAAAGAGGCAGCGTTTCACAGAAAGAGCCTCTTGTGAAATTAATTTTGTGTTTATTTTATTAAGCAGCAGTTTCCAAATGATATTTCCCCAACAGCTCTCATCCTGATAGTTCTTAATACAAAACGAGAAGCAGAGCATTTGTGTAAAAAAAAATAAAAGAAAAAAAACCTTCTCCTAGGTGTTTCATCCCTTCCTCCTTCTCTGAAATTATTATTATTATTTAAATATAATGCAGAATCCGCCATTGGTCATCTGGAGAATGAATAATGAGAACGTGTTTTTTTCTTCCGTGTTTGCTTAAGCCTTGGTGACATAATAAGCCATAAAAGAGCCGAGGTGGTGCAGTGGTTAGGGTGCAGTACTGCAGGCCACTTCAGCTGACTGTTATCTGCAGTTCGGCAGTTCAAATCTCACCGGCTCAGGGTTGACTCAGCCTTCCATCCTTCCGAGGTGGGTAAAATGAGGACCCGGATTGTTGTTGGGGGCAATATGCTGACTCTGTAAACCGCTTAGAGAGGCCTGAAAGGCCTATGAAGCGGTATATAAGTCTAACTGCAGAGAGCTGAAGTGGCGCAGTGGTTAAATGCAGCACTGCAGGGTACTTCAGCTGACTGCGGTTCTGCAGTTTGGCTGTTCAAATCTCACCGACTCAGGGTTGACTCAGCCTTCCATCCTTCCGAGGTGGGTGAAATGAGGACCCAGATTGTTGGGGACAATATGCTGACTCTGTAAACTGCTTAGAGAGGGCTGAAAGCCCTATGAAGCGGTATATAAGTCTAACTGCTATTGCTATTGCTATTGCTATTGCTATCTATCATCTATCTATCTAATCATATCTATCTATCATCTACCTATCTACCTATCTACCTATCATCCATCTATCTATCTATCTATCTATCTATCTATCTATCTATCTATCTATCTATCTATCTATCTTAGATAAGCGCAGTGGTTAGGGTGCAGTACTGCAGGCCACTTCAGCTGACTGTTATCTGCAGTTCGGCGGTTCAAATCCCACCGGCTCAAGGTTGACTCAGCCTTCCATCCTTCCGAGGTGGGTGAAATGAGGACCCAGATTGTTGGGGGCGATATGCTGACTCTGTAAACCGCTTAGAGAGGGCTGAAAGCCCTATGAAGCGGTATATAAGTCTAACTGCTATTGCTATTGCTAATAAGCACCCAGCCAATGCTGGCCTTTCTTGAAGAAGCTGACGGAGTTGGATTTGGTTAGCCCTTGGATGGGAGGCTATTAGAAATTCCACAGCTATAGACTAGACTGGAAAGTCAACAAGGCCATCCCTTAAGAAAACAGTGGCGAACCTCTTCCATGTTGATACCAAGAAAACAACATGGTCACGTCCATGAAGTCACCAGCTCAACTACGGAGAGTCTACATATTAATTCCATTGACTTTTCTCAGGAAAGTTTAACTTGACATGGATGTTCTTAAAGACCAGTTCAACTCCAGGGAGCCTACATATTAATCCCATTGACGTTGTTTTCCCCCCAGTAAAGTTAACTTGACATGGATGTTCTTAAGAGTGTACTCTTGATTTTATGAAATGTCATGAAGATTCAACTACTTTCTTCGCTGTAGCCTTTGCTTGCCAGACATTCCTACCACCCTCTGTACAAAATTCTTCTGCCAAAACCTATTCATTCCTTCCGTTGCTCAGATTGCGTAACACTCTTTTTTTTTTTCAAATTTCTATCCTGGTTCTGTCCTTTTTATAATCCAGCTCTTACTTATCTTTAGCACTTAGACGTGTCTTCTCACTGTCCCCTAATTCCCAGCTTTTCATGGTTACTGTTTCCACCTATTCTTCCATCTTTGCTTAGTATTATATTTTCCTTTCAGATCCCTTATTGTCAGTCTCAAAAAAGCCATTGTGTCAACTCGCACAGCTTTCCTGGCCTATCAGGGCATTGGCCGGAACTCTGACACATGGTACGAGTAAGTATTTTATTCTATTTAGCCTTGTTAGTCTTGCTTTATTCTTTCCTACTCAGAAAGTTATGTATGTCACAGGGGTGGGTTCCTGCCAGTTCTAAACTCTTCTATAGAAGAGGTTCCAGAAATCTACAGTGCCTGTTTAGAACCGGTTCCAGTTCCCTCCCACTGCCTGTCCGGACAACATCAAGATGAAGAGCGAGGGGAGGAATTCTGGGAGTTGAAGTCCACAAGTCTTAAAGCTGTCAAGTTTGAACACCCCTGGGGTTTTGTTTTCTAAAGGGTTGGGGGTGCAAGGGTCTTGTAACTTGACAGCTTTAAGACTTGCACGCTTCAATACCAGAGTTCCTGAGCCAACATTGCTGTTGTAAGTGGAGGATGGCTTGCATATCATGGCACATAGCATTAACTCTTCCTGAATCTTCCTGAATCTCCATAGAAATGTGACTAGCTTCAAAAATAACTTCTCTACCCTTTCTGAAAAATCCCACTGAATATTTTCCTGAGCAGCAATTCAAAACCTTCATCCCCTTTTTCCGCTTAGGTGAAGCCTGGTGGGAATATAGATCAAGGTTGGATTCCTGCCAGTTCTAACCTCTTCTATAGAAGAGGTTCCACAAATCTACAGTGCCATTTAGAACCGGTTCCAGCTCCCTCCCTCCGCCCATCTGCCCATCATCAAGATGAAGAGCAAGGGGAGGAATTCTGGGAGTTGAAAGCCACAAGTCTTAAAGCTGTCAAGTTTGAACTCCCCTGGGGTTTTGTTTCTAAAGGGTTGGGGATGCAAGGGTCTTGTAACTTGACAGCTTTAAGACTTGTGTGCCTCAATGCCAGAGTTCCTGAGCCAATATGACTGGAGGAGGAATTCTGGGAGTTGAAGTCCACAAGTCTTAAAGCTGTCAAGTTTGAACACCCCTGGCTTTTTTTCTAAAAAAGGGTTAGGGGTGCAAGGGTCTTATAACTTGACAGCTTTAAGATTTGTGTGCTTCAAATGCCAGAGTTTCTGAGCCAACATTTTGGTTGCTAAGCAAGAGCGTTGTTAAGTGAGTTTCACCCTATTTACAAGTTGACCACGCCCACTCAGTCACATGGCCGGCAAGCCACTCCCACCCAGTCACATGGCCAGCAAGCCACTCCCACAAAGCAGGCCACACCTACAGAAGAGGTTCTAAAAACATTTGAAACCCACTGATCTGTCCCCACAACAGTTTATTGTAACTAGGCAGCAAATTGCTTTATTGGTCTTTTTTCATTTTTGCAAATGAATATAATTTCATGAGTATACAGTAGTATGTTATCATTTCATTCTAGAACACCTGATACCCTGTTCCAGTCATTGCACATAAACCCTGTAAGATATGGGGCATAACATGGGACCTTTTATATTGGATTCCGCTAGGCAATTTTGATATTATAGAACCACATCACTTTTCATAGTTCCCTCTACAAATTCTCCAGCAGATAAGTGAAAAGTATGAAAGAAGTGGACCTCAAATTTTAAATATAGTCTGATGTCCCAGAATGGTATATAGAGCCGAGGTGGCGCAGTGGTTAAATGCAGCACTGCAGGCTACTTCAGCTGACTGCAGTTTTGCAGTTCGGCTGTTCAAATCTCACCGGCTCAAGGTTGACTCAGCCTTCCATCCTTCCGAGGTGGGTAAAATGAGGACCCGGATTGTTGTTGGGGGCGATATGCTGACTCTGTAAACCGCTTAGAGAGGGCTGAAAGCCCTATGAAGCGGTATATAAGTCTAACTGCTGTAGTGGTGAATAGTATTGGAAGTAGATGAAACATCCATCCTAATTTGCCTATGGAGGTTCTCAGTCATCTGGGTCAAGGTTGTCCTGAATATGCTTTTTCAAGAGGCAACTGGAGTTTCTTGTTATTCTTTGAAGATGTTTCACTTCTCATCCAAGAAGCTTCTTTAACTCTGACTGAATGGTGGGGAATGAAAGGATTTACACTCCTTGCAGAAGGTCATTTGCATTTTTAATAGAATTGTCGAGTCCACCTGGAGGTTTATCCGTGTCATCAGGGTTACCTGAGTAGTTCAAATGGGTCTGGAGCCTTCTTGGAACTGCTGAAAGGACAATGTTGCAGACTGGAGATACACTATATTGCCAAAGGTATTCGCTCACCCATCCAAATAATCAGAATCAGGTACTCCGATCACTTCCATGGCCACAGGTGTATAAAATCCAGTACCTAGGCATGCAGACTGTTTTTACAAACATTTGTGAAAGAAGGGGTCGCTCTCAGGAGCTCAGTGAATTCCAGCATGGAAAACTGCGATAGGATGCCACCTGTGCAACAAATCCAGTTGTGAAATTTCCTCGCTCCTAAACGATCTCCCCGTGGAGATTTGGACCCTCACCACCCTTCAGGCTTTTCGCAAAGCCCTTAAAACCTGGCTGTTCCGACAGGCCTGGGGCTGATGAGTTCCCGTCCCCTCTCGAATTGTGTGGCTGTTGATTGTTTTTAAATTGTTGTTGTTGTTTGTCCGTTGTCGTTCTTCCTGTTTGTATCCCCCCCCCCTTACTTGGTTTGTGAGCCGCCCTGAGTCCTTCTGGGAATAGGGCGGCATAGAAATATAATAAAATCAAAATCAAATCAAATCAAATATTCCACAGTCAACTGTCAGCTGTATTATAAGAACGTGGAAGTGTTTGGGAATGACAGCAACTCAGCCACGAAGTGGTAGGCCACGTAAACTCACCCAACATCAGTGTATGACCTCACAAATGCGCTTCTGGAAGAATGGTCACAAATTCCCATAAACACACTCCTGAACCTTGTGGACAGCCTTCCCAGAAGAGTTGAAGCTGTTATAGCTGCAAAGGGTGGACCGACGTCATATTGAACCCTATGGATTAGGAATGGGATGTCACTTACGGTAAGTTCATGTGCGAGTAAAGGCAGGTGAGCGAATACTTTTGGCAATATAGTGTAGATCAGTGTTTCTCAACCTTGTCAAGTTGAAGATATCTGGACTTCAACTCCCAGAATTCCCCAGCCAGCATTCGCTGGCTGGGGAATTCTGGGAGTGGAAGTCCAGACATCTTCAAGTTGACAAGGTTGAGAAACGCTGGTGTAGATGATGTCGTATCCCTCCCCCTCTGTTGAGAGAGGGCTGTTCAATTTTGACATAGAACCCCTCTTTGACCCCTCTTTCAAACCTGTGGTCTTCTCTGTCCAAGTGTGTGAGAAATGGTCATAAGTCACTTTTTTTCCCCAGTGCCCCGTTGTAACTTCGAACGAACTGTTGCAAAGCTGAGGATTACCTGAATTCAGGAGATCGTATTCAGAAAAAAGGGGGGGGGGGAAATGTAAGAAAGTTATTTTTAATTTTAAAGCCGATTGTACCAGACATACTGTATGTCCCTTTTGAAGCTTCAACTTGCTATGTATACATTTAACTCTCTCTCTCTCTCTCTCGCTCTCTCTCTCTCTCTCTCTCTCTCTCTCTCTCTCTCTCTCTCTCTCTCTCTCTCTCTCTCTCTCTGTGTGTGTGTGTGTGTGTACACAGACACCTATTCTGGTCTCTATGTCTAGGAAAATTAGGCCACAGGAAGGAAAGTGATTGATAATTGGTTTCTGGAAGAAAAGAGATGGCTGGGCATAGCAGCCGCAGAACTATCCAATGGGAAGATGTGATCGCCTACAGTCCGGATTGATTACCTTCCAAGCTGCCAGCAGGAGCACAGCATTGGAGCAGCTTGAGGTCGCAGTGCTCTGCATGATCAAAGATGTCGAATTTTAATTGGGGAGAAAAAGCAGAAGTTCCTTCTGACTAAAAGAACAACTAGTGTAAGTGGGGTGGGGGGGACACGACTCCCCTTTTCATCTTTGCGTTGCTGCTCCCTTGCCCCCCTCCCTCGCTGTCTTTTCCGAAAGACATTTTTTTAAAAAATAAAATAAAATGGGGGATTATTATATTATTTGTTTGTCCTTTTCACCAACTTCGGATATTTTAACGTTAAACCTTTGTCCTGCTAGTGAGCGTTTGGCAATTCTCCTTAGAAAGACCTCTAAGACCTCGGCGACATCCCTGGTGAGCTTTCCTCAACCCTCAGCGCATGAAATTAGGTGAAACGCTTTTGTCTAGCGCATCGTGTAAACAAACCGAGCGACTTCCTCGTTCGAGGCTTTGTTCCTTCAGCAGAATAATTTGCACTACTTGAGGGAAGCAACAGCTGCTAATTAACAACAAAGAAGAGCCAGCACTTTATCAGTAGCAGAGAGTCATTTTTCCTCTCCCAATTTTCAATAACCCTGTCTCCCCCCCCCCCTTCTCCTCTCCCTGCCAAGATGCTTTCATGAATCATTGTCAAAAGAAAACCTTGTTGTTAACAATGGGGTTTCAGTGAGACTAACTGTGGGCCCATGCTAGGGGTCAGCCAAAGGAGGTTGAGGATGGATTTGAAAGTGCCACTTCCCCAGGCGGGGATGACAATTAAGGAAACATGCACCAAGTCAACAGATGATGGGTTTTATCTTCATCATTCCATCTCTTTCTCTCTCTCGCGCGCCCTCGTTCACACCCGCAAATGTAGATGTTCAAGTCTAATTCCGTCATGTCTTTTATTTTCTAAATAGCAACATGAAGGCACGTAGGATATAATATTAAAATGCCAAGTAAACAAGAGGCATCCAATATCTCAGGGGCTGCTGCAAAGAAGGGGGAGTCAAGCTATTCTCCGAAGCACCTGAGGGCAGGACAAGAAGCAATGGGTGGAAACTCATCAAGGAGAGATCCTTCCTTCTCTCCTCCCTTCCTTCTCTTCTCCCTTCCTTCTCTCCTCCCTTCCCTCCTCTCCTCTCCTCCCTTCCCCCCTCTCCTTCCTTCCTTCTCTCCTTGCTTCCTCCCTCCCTCCCTCCATTTCTTCTCTGCTTCCTTCCTTCCCATCTTCCTTCCTTCCTTCTCTCCTTCCTTCCTTCCTTCTTTCATTCCTTCCCAACTACCTTCCTTCCCACCTTCCTTCCTTCCAGTATCTCAGGGGCTGCCCCAAAGAAGAGGGAGTCAAGCTATTCTCCAAAGCACCTGAGGGCAGGACAAGAAGCAATGGGTGGAAACTAATCAAGGAGAAATGCTTTCTCTCCTTCCTTCCTTCCATCCTTCTCGCCTTCCTTCCCTCCTTGCTTCCTTCCTTCCTCCCTCCCTCCCTCCCTCCTCTCCTTCCTTCCCACCTTCCTTCCTTCCAATATCTCAGGGGCTGCCCCAAAGAAGAGGCAGTCAAGCTATTCTTCAAAGCACCTGAGGGCAGGACAAGAAGCAATGGGTGGAAACTAATCAAGGAGAGAAGCAACTTAGAACCAAGGGGAAAATTCCTGATAGTTAGAACAATTAAACAGTGGAGCAACTTGCCTCCAGAAGTTGTGAATGCCCCAACACTGGAGGTTTTTAAGAAGAAATTGCACCACCATTTGTCTGAAATGGTATAGGGCTGTGATAGCGAAAAATTAAATTGTAAATTTAATGAATTTACATGCCACTCAATCCCGAAGGACTCCGGGTGGCTTACATAAAAACAACACTAAAAAGAATACAAAAAATTTAAAATAAAAAGGAAAAGCAGGTTAAAAAAAAACACATCATGCACTCGATCTTAGTGGGGCTGGACCTCATTCATGAGGTCAGCAGCCCCAGGCCTGCCGGAATAGCCAGGTTTTAGTAGCCTTTCGGAAGGCCAAGAGAGTGGGGAGGGTCTGGATCTCTGGGGGTAGTTCATTCCATAGGGCCGGGGCAGCTACAGAGAAGGCCCTCCTTGGAGGAGCCACCAGACGACATTGTCTAGTTGACGGTACCTGGAGAAGGCCCATCCTGTGTGATCTTATCGGACGCTGGGAGGTATGTGGCAGAAGACGGTCTCACAGATATCCGGGTCCTAGGCCATGTAGGGCTTTAAAGGTGATAACCAGCACCTTGAAGCGCGTTCGGAGACCGATAGGGATCCAGTGCAGCTCGCGGAGGATAGATGTAACATGGGTGTATCTCGGTACACCCAGTATCGCTCGCGTGGCTGCATTCGGGACCAGTTGTAGTCTCCAAACACTTTTCAGGGGCAGCCCCATGTAGAGCGCGTTACAGTAGTCAAGTCTTGAACCTATGACATCCATGCCAGATGTGGCACGCAAAGACCTCTCTGTGGCCATGCGCGCAGTCACCCCAGCCCCACTCCAATCGCATTTCTCCGTCGCATTTCACTCAATCCATTCCAATTTCTCGCGAAAGAAAAAGATGTCACGGAATTGGAATGGATTGAGTGAACTTTTTTCACAATGGGGGAGATAGGGTCCCATCCGCCTCCTGAAGCCCATTAATGACGCGGAGCCACAATGTGATGCTGCATCAACTCGGCTCGGCGGGGGAAAAAAAGCAGTTTCTTTTCCCGCAGAGCTGCCTGTATTGGGATGCCCCAACTATTTTAGGTAGTAAAACCTCATTATTCAGGTTAAATTGCAGTGTTGGCCACTTTGCGATAAATAAGTGGGTTTTGGGTTGCAGTTTGGGTACTTGGTCTCTCAAGGGTTTGCCATCACTGGTATAAGGTTTCTTGCCTGAGCAGGGGGCTGGACTAGAAGACCTCAAAGGCCTCTTGGAGTTTGGAGTTTATTCAATTTGTAGGCTGCCCTATTCCCCGAAGGGACTCAGGGTGGCTGAACAAAACCAAGGGAGGGGAAATTACCAAAAGTAAGAGAAAGACAATCAGACAATATGAACAATTTAAAAGCACAACAGACACAGCAAATTCGAATGGGGGGGGGACTCAACTCCAGGCTTGCTTCCAACTTTGCTTCTGTTTCTATTCCATTCCATTCCATCCAGAGGGGGGTATTCAGCTGGTTCGGACCGGTTCGCCCAAACCGGTAGTGGAAATCATGGGGGGGGGGGGGTCTGCTCACCCGCCTCAACTCTATTTAGGCATGTTTTTGAGACCGAGTTTACATGTGGAAGCAAAATGTAAACCCCACCGCTGATCCCATCCCATCCCATTCATACTGAGTAGGATGGGGGAGTTCTGTCTTCTTATAGCTGTCTTAGCAGATATCAATATTGGCCACATGCTACATGTGATGATGGTTTTTTGTGTGTGCTTTTTTCTTTTTTTCTTTTTTTTCATTTTTTTCTTTTTTTCTTTTCTTTTTTTTTCTTTTTTTTCTTTTCTTTTTATTCTTTTCTTTTTTTCTTTTCTTTTTTTTAAATTCTATTTTATTGTTGTGCCTATTAAATATATAACAGAGACATACGGTGTGTGTGGGGGGGGGGAGGAGGACAGCCTGTGGCTTGGTGGTTAATACATCTGCCTAATATGCAATACAGCCCAGGTTCGAATCCCAATAAGGGTACGGCTAGCTGATGAGAGCTAAATAGCTTGAAATAGATGTATAAACGTAGTAGGGATGGATTGCTACAGGCAGGGGAATAAGAAACGATACTAAATTATAATCTATTAAATGAAACAACGAATGCATAAGAATGATAAAGCTTAAAACACCTGTAATCAAACGACATACTGCATGGGATGATGGGCTTTGTTTTTCTTTGTTTTTCTTTTTTCCTTTTTCTCTTCTGCCTTTCTTTTTCTATTGTTGTGTGATTATGTTATCTATGTAACAGAAATAAAAATAAAAATTATATTAAAAACAAAATATTGGCCATATTGGCTAAGGCTGCTTGGAGTTATCGCTTTATAAAAGCAGCGGGACCCACTTATTCTCTATCCGTGATTTGGTGTTAATTTGGGGAGGGGGGGATATCTCTGACTCTTCTGAAGTTGGGGGTCCTGGGTGCTTTTGGAAGTTTCGTTGTTTTCTTGCAGATCTTCCATCACCAAACTCGCTAGTGTCATCAAGGCACGGATGATGTTTCCTAATTTGGGTAGTGAAACAACAACATTTCAACCCTGACCTACAAATATTCTCCTTTATCTTCTGAATCTCGTTTGGCTATTCTTTTCATCCCTGATAACTAAGGAGTGGATAACTTTAGCCGAGATGGCTAAAATATCGGCGTATCTTAAAGATCACTCAAATGAGAGATATAAACGAGACTGGAAAAAATGGATTGACTATATACAAAACAAATACGGGACCAAGAAATTCCAGATAGCCTATGTTTAAGATTAGGAATAATCTAAATTGCTCAAAGTTAGTGCAACAGGAAGAAGCTGAGTTCATTGCAGAGATGTTATTAACTTCTTTTTTTTATTTCCTTTGTCTTAATATATTTTAGACTGTGTTTGTTAAAAATCTATACCGTGTACGGGCTCTGGGAAGTCGGGGGGGGGGAAGGGAGGTGGGGTCTTAGGGGGGAGGGGGGGATATATAGTATGTGTCAGATTTCAAGGTAACGCGATTGCACATGTATACTGTTGCTCTTTAATTCCACTGTAAAAATAGGAGAAGCTGAATATATTAATAGATAGTAAAAATACACCGAAGGGAGGAGTAGAGGGATAGAAGAAAGAGGGGTAGAGCGGGTGGGAGAGAGGACTGGAGGGAGGATGAGAAGGAAGGGAGGGAGTGTACCATAACTAAGCTCGGTGGGGCTGACGGGAGTTGAAAGGCCACAACGTGGAAGTGGCGGTGGTGGTGGTGGTGCAGAATTCCTGCCTCTGACTGAGTGCAATTTGTTAGCAGTTCATTGTGTTGAAAGAAACGTCCTTCTGGGTTCAGCTCCAAGTGGGGGAAAAGACACTGGAGACATGGAGGCTGCTTGGAAAGATGGTTTATTGGTGGACAGGACCACATGGCTTGAGCCCTGAACAGAAAAGGTGACCACATGCTTCAATGTTGATGGAGAAGAAGAGAAGGGCAGAGGAAGGGGCTTGCTAGGCTTTTTATACCCTGTTTAGTCCCACCTCTCTGTTTCCTGTTCCTGTGTAAGAAATGTATTCTGATTGGTTGTCAGACTCCCGTGGTGCCATGCAGGGGCTACTCTCTAGGCTGTTTTGAATCCAGGTATAGATGAGTTCTCAGATGCCATGTGAAGAGTTGAGTAATATCCCTTTCCCCTGCAGCTGCAGTGGGGAAGTCTTTATTATGTAAAGTGGGCTAGCTTGGCCTTCTCAATGGCCTATTGACAAAGTGCGGATGGGCAGGAAGTTACAGGCAACTATTCTGCCCTTTAAAGCATGTTTCTTTCTTTTCACATCCAGAGAAATATTCTGCCTTTTCAATATTTCCTAGGATATTTCATTTTTCTGGGAGAGGGCTGGGTGATAACTTCCCACAATTGTACTCAAAAGTCTTTTGCAGATTCACAAAAGACAGATGACAGAAAGTGGTTTGAGAGATAATCAATTGTTGTTGTTGTTTTTTAAAGCATAACTGCGGTACATAAATCTCTGAGAGTAAAACTGCAGAGTTACACAGCTACTGCTGTATTTTCTATTATTTCTTAAATAGGTTTAGGTCTGAATTTGAACAAGAAAAATTCAAAGCAATTTTTTCTCATTCCTTTTTGTGGAGATGGGCTGAAGGAAGGAATCCGTAGCAGGGAATTGGGAATTGTGCAATGGGCAAGCTTAGGAGCCTGGAGGTGGGAATCTACTTGAATTGATTTCTCTAGTGGTGACTCTTTGGAAGAAGAAGCCAATCAGTGAGATAAAAATCAACAAAACGTTCTGTCATAGCAGATAATTCTGATTACATAAAACTCCCTAATCATAACAAGGATCTTTGGTATATAGCTGGCTTCATTTTCAAAAAACATTTGCAAAATATGCTCAGTCATAATGAGGCTCACTTAGACTTGGCTTAGTATGTTATATAAACCCAGCCATTATTTCATTTCAAATAAAGAGGCTTTATCTCTGCTATAATTCTGAAATAATAAAGCTTCCAATTACCTAAGCAGAAACAATATGGTCATGGGGAATAAAGTCTTATTTCATTACTCTAAGAAAGAGGCCTTCTTCCGTGATGTGATTCGTGACCCGTCAAAACCGCGGAGGACAAAATCGCGCTCGACGAAAGCGCGCATTTGACGTCATCACAGCGCGACGAAAAAAATTAAAACTTGAAATAAAATTAAAATTAAAGCAAGCCGATTCACATAAAGATAAGGGTTAGGTTTAGGGTTAGGGTTAGGGTTAGGTTTAGAGCGTTAGGGTTACGTTTAGCGTTAGGTTAAGGATTAGCGTTAGGTTTAGCGTTAGGTTAAGGGTTAGCGTTAGGTTTAGCGTTAGGTTAAGGGTTAGCGTTAGGTTTAGCGTTAGGTTAAGGGTTATGTTTAGGGTTAGATTTAGGGTTAGGTTAAGGGTTATGTTTAGGGTTAGGTTTAGGGTTAGGTTAAGGGTTAGGTTAAGGGTTATGTTTAGGGTTAGGTTAAGGGTTAGGTTAAGGGTTATGTTTAGGGTTAGATTTAGCGTTACGTTAACGGTTAGGTTTAGGGTTAGGTTTAGGGTTAGGTTAAGGGTTAGGTTTAAGGTTAGGTTTGGGGGGGTTAGGGTAAGGTTTTCGCTTTATTTTTACATTTTTCGATCACAGCGCGATGTTTTCGTCGCGCTGTGATGACGTCAAATGCGCGCTTTCGTCGAGCGCGATTTTGTCCTCCGCGGTTTTGTGGTGGAACCGATGCGATTTACTTAGGAACTCCATTACTTTTCACATGGTGAAAATGCACCATGTATGTCATGTTGTCATAGCGGATTCCTGGGAGTAGAGAGGGGGCAGGGTCAAATATCAACATGCTCATTGTGATATTACAGTAATGATGCCAATCATAACTGCAAGAAGAGAAAGCTGTCCATTTCACCTAAAAATATATATATATAGCAAACCCCAAATAATTGAGAAATAGATTGTGATGCAATTCTGATGGTTGTTGTTAGTTGCGAAGTCATGTCTGACCCACTGTGACCCCATGGACAATGTTCCTCCAGGCCTTCCTGTCCTCTACCATCCTCTGGAGTCCATTTAATCTCATGCTGACTGCTCAGTGAAAGCATGCATGAGTGAAGCAGTACAGGAACCTACCCCTGAGTTACCTACTTTAAAGAATTTAACGAAATGCACAGGTACAGTATAGGTGGTACCTTGCTTAATAGTAGTAACTGTGAGAGGGATCTTGGAATCCTAGTAGACAACCATTTAAATACGAGCCAGCCGTGTGCAGCAGCTGCCAAAAAAGCCAACACAGTTCTAGGTTGCATCAACAGAGGGATAGATTCAAGATCACTTAAAGTGTTAATACCACTTTATAATGCCTTGGTAAGGCCATACTTGGAATACTGCATCCAGTTTTGGTCACCACGATGTAAAAAAGTTGTAGAGACTCTAGAAAGAGTGCAGAAAAGAGCAACAAAGATGATTAGGGGACTGGAGACTAAAACATATGAAGAATGGTTGCAGGAACTGGGTATATCTAATTTAATGAAAAGAAGTACTAGGGGAGACTTGATAGCATTGTTCCAATATCTCGGGGGCTGATACAAAGAAGAGGGAATCAAGCTATTCTCCAAAGGACCTGAGAGTAGAACAAGAAGCAATGGGTGGAAACTAATCAAGGAGAGAAGCAACTTAGAACTGAGGAAAAATTTCCTGACAGTCAGAACAATGAATCAGTGGAACAGAAGTTGCCTCCAGAAGTTGTGAATGCCCCAACGCTGGAAGTCTTTAAGAAGATGTTGGATAGCCATTTGTCTGAGATGGTATAGGGTTTCCTGCCTAGGCAGGGGGTTGGACTAGAAGACCTCCAAGGTCCCTTCCAACTCTGCTATTGTATCCTGTACATGTTGAAAAAAAACCAAGTGAATAATATCCCTGCCATCCCAAAACTGCTGTGATAGGCAGAGAACTTAAGAGGTAAATCTTACTGTCTGGCAACTTATATCCCTGTCAGGGAGACAGTCACATTATTCTACATCGTACGCCAGTGTTCAAATTGCAACATGATTGATTTTTTTTTTTGCCACCATAAAATTAGTAAAGTTCTTCAAAAGAATATATAGCACTAAAGCTTCTGATTTGATTCAGTCCTTCAAAACCAAGTCTGCATCTCTTTGTGAATCTTCCTCAAGGAGCTGATTTGATCAAAACTCAGGTCAGTTAAAATGCATCTTTAAAACTGTGCCTAGGCCAATTTGTAACCATTATTAGCAATTTAATCTCCGGGTGAAATTTCTTTGAGATTTTCATGATTCTCAGAAAGGCCCCATAGTCTCTCCAAAATTCTTTCAAGACAAGATCCAAACTTTTGGAATAGATGAGGTGGACTGCAAGGGAAACTTCAGTACTTTGGATCATTTCATGCAATTAAAGTCCATAGGCTAAGACAGTGTTTCTCAAACTTGGCAACTTGAAGATGTCCGGACTTCAACTCCCAGAATTCCCCAGCCAGCATTCGCTGGCTGGGGAATTCTGGGAGTTGAAGTCTGGACATCTTCAAGTTGCCAAGATTGAGAAACACTGGGCTAAGAGACCATCCACCTACCCTCCCCAAGTTAATTTTTAAAAAGATACAACAATAAGAAAATGGGGGCTTTAATGAACATTATGCCCTAAAGCTTCTCAGTGTTTTAAAAGAGCTATGAAGCAAAGAGCAGTTTTTTCAATGCGAACACTAATTAAATATCTTTTTCCTTTTTCTTTCTCCCTCTCTAAATAAAGAGAAGAATAATTCTACCAAATCTATAACAAAGTAATACTTTTAAACTGGAATTAAACTCGACAAATGTCAATGGAGATTCTCCATTGACTTAACCCAATTTACATTTCAGATTAAGGGTTCTCACTTGCATTTAGAGCACACTGCATAATAAATGTGCCTTTGTTTTTTTCTTATTTTTTTTCTATCAAATATGCTTTTTTAGATCAATCATCTAGGTCATGATTGTCCCAAAAGTTCTTCTCCAAAGGCAACTGGACTCTCTTGGATTTTTTTCCCCTTGAAAATCTTTCATGTCTCATCCAAGAAGCTTCTTCAATGGAATTAAACTTGTTAGAGGACCAGAACCATTACACAATTGAACTCCTCTCATCTGTCCAAAAGAGCAGTGCTAATAAGGGATTATGGTGGCTCGGTAGCTAAGACGCTGAGTTTGTCGATCAGATTACTTGTCCCAGCTTCTGCCAACCTAGCAATTCGAAAGCACGTCAAAAATGCAAGTAGAAAAATAGGAACCATCTTTGGTGGGAAGGTAACAATGTTCCATGTGCCTTTGGCATTTAGTCGTGTTGGCCGCACGACCACGGAGATGTCTTTGGAAGAAGTGCTGGTTCTTTGGCTTTGAAATGGAGATGAGTATCACCCCCTAGAGTTGGGAACGATTAGCACATATGTGCGAGGGGAACCTTTACCTTTTAATAAGATCTTAGGTTACCAAATTAAACAGATTTACTTCATCTTCCATTCTGCTATGTACTCCAACAGATTTAGCAATGCATATATATTTTTTTCACCCTGGATTTACTACAATGCAGATCAGATACTACAGGGGCTGCTTAAGTTTAAAAATCTAACTTTCAAAGGAGAACAAGACTTCTTGTGATGCTACACCCCCAGAGTCAATAGATAAACATGCAAAGATTGCAAGACAAATCAGTCAGATGAGCTCACACTTCCTCCAGCAATCTCTAGGTGTCTTCTGTTGAGAACTCATCTCCTTAACCCAATTTACATTTTAGATTAAGGTTTTCGCTTGCATTTAATAAAGTAGAGCACACTACATAATAAACGTGCCTTTGGTTTTTCTTATTAAATATGCCTTTTTAGAGCACTCAAAAGTGCAACATTTTATAAATAGGAAAGTGTAATGACTCAAAAAACAGTGTTTTAATTATTACTGTGAATAAAGGGTAGAATGTTGTTGAAAATCCCCCCAACTTCTTTTCCAAATAGATCTTACAGAATTCATTATGAACATTCCCAGATACATATTACAGGATTTTGAAGACTTCTATCCATATTTGCATCATTTTATTCCATAACATTGTAAAAATAACAAATGGTTTAAAATGTAAACGTATTCACCTATTTTGTTGCAACATAAGTCTACGAGAAGGGAAAATGATTTGTGGGTGATTCACCCAGTGATATTTTAAAAGAATTAAGATTTATAAACATTTTTACAGTAGTTCTGCATTCTCCCTCACTGAAAATATTAAAATTAAATATTTAAATGTCCTCACTATGTATTTTTATAAGATAAGCTTGGATTAACATAGCTTGCATGTTGTTATGGTTAATTTTATTATTCTTTAAAAAAAATAAGATAGTTGTCCCATGAAAAAAATAGTGAAGGAAGGGAATACTGTAACAATACTGCCTCCCCTTTAGGGGAAATATTCTGTCCTTTAAATATTTCCTAAAATATTTCATTTTTCTAGGAGAAGGGTGGGTGCTAATGATGAAAGAAATGCCCTTCTGGGTTCGGCTCCAAGTGGGGGAAAAGACACTGGAGACATGGAGGCTGCTTGGAAAGATGGTTTATTGGTGGACAGGGCCACATGGCTTAAGCCCTGGACAGAAAAGGGGATCACATGCTTCAATGTTGGTGGAGAAGAAGAAGAGAAGGAAGGACTGAAATGCTGAGTCCCTGGTTTTATGCCCTTTCTGCCCTTTGATCTTGAGCTTGTATTCTGATTGGTTCTCAGACTCCCATGGGGTCATGCAGGGACAACTCTCTAGGCTACGTTTTGAATCCAGGTTCGGTTGAGTTCTCAGATGCCATGTGGTCAGTTGAATAAAAGGCCAATACTATCATGCTTTAATCCCATTCCCCCCTGGAGCTGAAGTGGAGAAGTCTTTATTATGTAAAGGGACTGGCTTGGCCTTCTTAATGGCCCATTGACAAAGTGGGGACGGGCAGGAAGCTACAGGCAGCTATTCTGTCTTTTAAAACATGTTTCTTTCTTTTCACATCCAGAGAAATATTCTGCCTTTTCAATATTTCCTTGGATATTTCATTTTTCTGGGAGAGGGCTGGGGGATAAACTTCCTACACTAACTTCCCACACTAGTATATTTAGGCTTGTGTTTGACTTTCCTGATGGTAAATTCAGGTTAGGAGCAGGAAGAGAAGCCACTGCAGCCAAAGGAGATGCTTGGATCTAATCGGCTTCTCTTTTCAGGAAGAAGTGGATCCATAACAGCAGAAGAAATAGGAGTGCAGAAAATTGCCGAGGTGGTGCAGCGGTTAGGGTGCAGGACTGCAGGCCACTTCAGCTGACTGTTATCTGCAGTTCAGCGGTTCAAATCTCACCGGCTCAAGGTTGACTCAGCCTTCCATCCTTCCGAGGTGGGGTGAAATGAGGACCCAGACTGTGGGGGCGATATGCTGACTCTGTAAATCGCTTAGAGAGGGCTGAAAGCCCTATGAAACGGTATATAAGTCTAACTGCTATTGCTATTGCTAAAATTAAAGAGGTTTAATTTGTTCCAAGCGTTGATGAGCTCTTAGTTCATTCTACACCACCCGGCAACCTAACAATGAAAACAGGATTTTCTTTTTAAGTTTTAGTAAGCTGATAGGCAGGGCATTTTAAGAGGATTTTTAATAGCTATGACGTCTTCAAATGTCCACACAAAAAACAATCACCTCAGCCAGTGCATTTCAAGAGAGAGAGAGAGTAGGTGCCATGCAGAAGCCATTCACCACAAGGGTGATGGTAGAGACTCAGGGATCAGGGTACTCTGACTATTACTGCTGAGAGAGTCTCAATCCATTTCCACCCATCGCCGGATTGGAATCCCATCTGGAAAGGCTCGAAGGGAGAATGAGAAGTCTCACCCAAGAGGCAATGGGAATAAAACCCTGCAATCTTGCTTAATGTTGTATACGATGTGTACCACCAGAAACCAGCTGTGGTACTAAATATATTCGTTGCTAGTATAATCAGCCTCAGCACCACTCCCCTTATTTTTCCCTTAAAAATAAAAAATAAAGCAAAATACCCTAAAGATTGGATAAGTGGTGATAGGGGGGGATCATTTCGCTGGTTTATCATACTGTACACAATTCCTACCTCACTCCTAACAAATGGACGTAACAAATCATCTTTTTTTTTTGTTTAAGTAAAAATATTGCAAGCCCTTGTATCTGTTTCGACTATTTGTCTCTCTTGCAACTGCAACAAATTATTGGATTTCTAAACTATTTTCTATGAGACAGCAATCGCTTTCCTCTAGGACTTCAACAAAAACCTCAGGCAAACATCCTTCACTAAACTCTATATGTTGATGAGTATTCGGGTGTTTATTTTGAACAGGATCAAGGGAGGGAGGGAGGGAAGGAGGGAAGGAGGGAAGGAAGGATGGATGGATGGATGGATAGATGGATGGATGGATTAACCTTGCCAGAGTCTCTAACAGGTATCCATGTACCCACATGTACAGTATTTACTCTTCCCGATTTCGAACAGGATTGAGGGAGGGAGGGAGGGAAGGGAGGAAGGAAGGGAGGGAGGGAGGGAGGAAGGAAGGAAGGAAGGAAGGAAGGAAGGAAGGAAGGAAGGATTAATCTTGCCAGAGTCTCCAATAGGTATCCATGTATCCACATATACAGTATTTACACTTCCCGATTTCGAACAGGATTGAGGGAGGGAGGGAGGGAGGGGAGGAAGGAAGGAAGGAAGGAAGGAAGGAAGGAAGGAAGGAAGGATGGATTAATCTTGCCAGAATCTCCAATAGGTGTCCATGTATCCACATATACAGTATTTTCTCTTCCCGATTTTGAACAGGATTGAGGGAGGGAGCGAGGGAGGGAGGGAGGAAGGAAGGAAGGAAGGAAGGATTAATCTTGCCAGAGTCTCCAATAGGTGTCCATGTATCCACATATACAGTATTTTCTCTTCCCGATTTTGAACAGGATTGAGGGAGGGAGGGAAGGAAGGAAGGAAGGAAGGAAGGAAGGGAAGGAAGGAAGGAAGGAAGGATGGATGGATGGATGGATGGATTAACCTTGCCAGAGTCTCCAATAGGTGTCCATGTATCCACATATACAGTATTTTCTCTTCCCGATTTTGAACAGGATTGAGGGAGGGAGCGAGGGAGGGAGGGAGGAAGGAAGGAAGGAAGGAAGGATTAATCTTGCCAGAGTCTCCAATAGGTGTCCATGTATCCACATATTCAGTATTTACACTTCCCGATTTTGAACAGGATTGAGGGAGGGAGGGAAGGAAGGAAGGAAGGAAGGAAGGAAGGGAAGGAAGGAAGGAAGGAAGGAAGGATGGATGGATGGATGGATGGATTAACCTTGCCAGAGTCTCCAATAGGTGTCCATGTATCCACATATACAGTATTTTCTCTTCCCAATTTTGAACAGGATTGAGGGAGGGAGGGAAGGAAGGAAGGAAGGAAGGAAGGAAGGGAAGGAAGGAAGGAAGGAAGGAAGGAAGGATGGATGGATGGATGGATGGATTAACCTTGCCAGAGTCTCCAATAGGTGTCCATGTATCCACATATACAGTATTTTCTCTTCCCGATTTTGAACAGGATTGAGGGAGGGAGGGAAGGAAGGAAGGAAGGAAGGAAGGAAGGAAGGAAGGAAGGAAGGAAGGGAAGGAAGGAAGGAAGGAAGGATGGATGGATGGATGGATGGATGGATTAACCTTGCCAGAGTCTCCAATAGGTGTCCATGTATCCACATATACAGTATTTTCTCTTCCCGATTTTGAACAGGATTGAGGGAGGGAGCGAGGGAGGGAGGGAGGAAGGAAGGAAGGAAGGAAGGATTAACCTTGCCAGAGTCTCCAATAGGTGTCCATGTATCCACATATACAGTATTTTCTCTTCCCGATTTTGAACAGGATTGAGGGAGGGAGCGAGGGAGGGAGGGAGGAAGGAAGGAAGGAAGGATTAATCTTGCCAGAGTCTCCAATAGGTGTCCATGTATCCACATATTCAGTATTTACACTTCCCGATTTTGAACAGGATTGAGGGAGGGAGGGAAGGAAGGAAGGAAGGGAAGGAAGGAAGGAAGGAAGGAAGGAAGGAAGGAAGGAAGGAAGGAAGGAAGGATGGATGGATTAACCTTGCCAGAGTCTCCAATAGGTGTCCATGTATCCACATATACAGTATTTACGCTTCCTGATTTTTTACATTTAAATATATTTAAATAAAAATGAATGCAGAACTGAAACATTCAGCAAAGCAAATCACCAGCCTGGGGTATTATCTTTACGTCACAGAATATCTCACTCCACAAATGGGCCTAGAGTTATTTTAAGAATATAAAATGATGGGAATTGCAACTCAGTACCTCCCTTGACTATGGTGGCTCAGTGACTAAGATGCTGAGTTTATCGATCAGAAAGGTTGCAGTTCGGCGGTTCAAATCCCTAGCACAGCGTAATGGAGTGAGCTCCCATTACTTGTCCCAGCTTCTGCCAATCTAGCAGTTCGAAAACACATAAAAAAATGCAAGTAGAAAAACAGAGACCACCTTAGGTGGGAAGGTAACAGGGTTCCGTGCGCCTTTGGCATTTAGTCATGCCGGCCACATGACCACGGAGACATCTTTGGAAAGCACTGGCTCTTCAGCTTTCAAATGGAGATGAGCACCGCCCCCTAGAGTCAGGAATTACGAGCACATATTTGTGAGGGGAACCTTTACCTTAACTGCACCTGGACCTCCAAATGGGCCTGCTAATGCTAAAAGGGGTGGCGCAGTGGTTAGAGTGCAGCACTGCAGGCCACTTCAGCTGACTGTTATCTGCAGTTCAGCGGTTCTAATCTCACCGGCTCAGGGTTGACTCAGCCTTCCATCCTTCCGAGGTGGGTGAAATGAGGACCCGGATTGTTGTTGGGGGCCATATGCTGACTCTGTAAACCACTTAGAGAGGGCTGAAAGCCCTATGAAGCGGTATATAAGTCTAACTGCTATTGCTATTGCTAACATATTGCCGTCAATAATCTGGGTGTCAACTCTTGAAATGACTTTAGCTGAAGCCATATTTTATTTTCTTCATTTCTTAGTTGCCCTACGTATGGAAGGAGGGGGAGACTAACGGAGCTTAGAATGTTTTCCTCTAATGCAGGGGTGTCAAACTCACACCGTCACGGCAGTGTCACGTGATGTGTCAGGACTCCCACCCCCTTCGCTAAACCGAGCGTGGGCATAGCCAGCGCATGAGAGCCAAGGTGACGCAGTGGTTAAATGCAGCACTGCAGGCTACTTCAGCTGACTGCAGTTCTGCAGTTCAGCTGTTCAAATCTCACCGGCTCAGGGTTGACTCAGCCTTCCATCCTTCCGAGGTGGGTGAAATGAGGACCCGGATTGTTGTTGGGGGCAATTTGCTGACTCTGTAAACCGCTTAGAGAGGGCTAAAAGCCCTATGAAGCGGCATATAAGTCTAACTGCTATTGCTATTGCTATTTTTCATTCTGCTTCTGAAGGGGAAGGGGAGGGAAACCCTCTTATTTTAACGAAAGATGAAAATTTGAGGATGGCAGTTCATTGTTTCCACCCCTTTCAGTTGCCCCTGAAGTCGGTCTATGTTTTAAGCATTAGGCTAGGGAAAGTTTACCTCCCTGCACATAGGTGTAGAGAGATGGCATTTCATTTTAGTTTAGCAAGCAATGCTCGAGGCCTTGGCAAAGAAATAGGAATCCTATGACAGAGGCGTCTTAACAGCCTGGTGTGGCCCCAGGGCAAAGCAGTGTACTACGACAACGACTCACAGGAATAAAAATATAAATGGTGGATAAAATTAAACATATATTTATTTTATTGGCATGTTAGTATTAATAAAAAATGCCGTAAAAATTAATAAATATGTTGCTGTATTTATACGATACAAGATGCATTGAATGGTTAACATACAGAGATTAATAAGGGGCCGCTAAATTCATGGGGCCCATGGGGAATTGCCCATCAGGCTTATGTGTTAAGACAGCCCTGTCTATGGCTTTTAGGCGCCATCTAACCTTCCACTGAATACCAGGTGAACCACAGAGTATAATTTGGAAAACATTTGGAAAACAGGAAGGTTGGAGTTCTTACAAGAGCGGTTTTGCCTTTCCAAGTTTCCAAGTTTAATAAAATTTGTATGCCACCCACTCCCATTGGGACTCTGGGCGGCTCACAACAAGACAAGGAAACATTTTAAATTTAAAAATAGAAAATACAAATAAAATTCCACATCACACATTCCATCTAAGCGGGGCTGGATATCAATCAACAGCCCCAGGCCTGCCGGAACAGCCAGGTCTTGATGGCTTTACGGAAGGCCGGGAGAGTGGTGAGGGTCCAGATGTCTGCAGGTACATCGTTCCACAGGGCCGGCGCAGATACAGAGAAGTCTCTCCCCCGGGGAGCCGCCAGCTGGCATTGTCCGGTTGACGGCACCCGGAGGAGGCCCAACCTGTGCGATCTTGTTGGTCGTTGGGAGGTAAGTGGCAGGAGGCGGTCTCTCAGGTAGTCTCTCATAGTGGCCTTTCTCTAGAAAGGCCGCTATGCCAAGAGAAATATAGGGAGGGTGTCAGGGCTGCTTCACTTATTAACCAAGAAAGAAACCACTCAACTCCATTTTGCAGAATTAAGAGTACAGGGCGGGGCATAACCTTTTCCTAGGGGGTCACAGCAAGATCGACAGCAGTTTACAACTTCCGCGACACCTCATTTTAAAGCCCATAAAAAACTGAATTGAATGAGCTATTAAATGTTAAATTTGCTTTAAGAATGGCTGGAAAATTCAATTCGGAAGAACAAAGGATCATTGACAGAATAAAATGCATTGCCTTTCGAGAGGCTCGCGATGCTGGAGCCAGATCTCAATTCGCCAGATCTCAATCCGGCAGAGAACATTGGGGCCATAATTAAGGATGAAGTGGAAGCTCTGATGATTCAGGAGCAAGGTCAAAATCGATATTCGGTTGAAACTTTGAGAATGAATTTGGAAACTGTGTTGAAAAATCTGGAAAATCGAACGGAACTGTTTGAAGATTTGTTGTGTTCTTATCCACCTCGTTTGAATGCTGTTCGAAGGGCTAATGGTGGTCATACTGACTATTAAATCGTGTCAATAAACTCAGTTTTTGATGGGCTTTCGAATGGTGTATGAATTATTTGTGTTGTTATTACAAGTGTTGCTGTGACCCCCTAGGAAAAGGTTATGCCCCGCCCTGTACTTTTACTGGTTATAAGTAAATAGCAGCTAAGCAAAGCTGGATCTGAGCAAAAGCGCGCGAAAGCATAAGATATCAATACATGACCCCTTCCCCTCCCCTTGGTAACCCCATAGTCCATAGTCCAATCCCATATCTCCACAGCTGTCAGGTGGGAGACATCTTCAAAAACCATCATCAGGTTGGTATGCCGGACAGTTGGCCTTGGCGGGAAACTCCTCTCCTTTCCACATGCGCAGTAGATGGTGAGAACAACTCCCAATTAACAGTCCTCCTGTACAGATTACTTCCCACACCCAAATACCATGCCCCCCCCTCCCCGTTTCAATGGCAGCCGAAGAGCAAGCAGCAAAACAGAGGCTGACAGAGGGTTAGTTGAGGAGACCTGGTTTACTCTGAATTCAGTGCTTGATTCAGGTCTGTAGGTAAGAAGACGTTTGCCCAGCTCAGCCATAGTCAGTGAGTTTCTTCCCTCAATATTTGTATTTCTATACAGGTGGTCCTTGTGTTGCGACCATCCACCTAGCAATTGTTCCATGTTACAACAGCACCAAAAAAAAGTAATTTACAACCAGTGGTGGGATTCAAATTTTTTTACTACCGGTTCTGTGGGCGTGGCTTGGTGAGCATGGCTTGGTGGGTGTGGCATGGATTGGTGGGGGTGGCTTGATGGGCGTGGCATGGATTGGTGGGTGTGGCTTGATGGGTGTGGCAGGGGGAGGATACTGCAAAATCCCCATTTCCTCCTGATCTGCTGAGACTCGGGAGGCAGAGAATAGATGGGGGCGAGGCCAGCCAGAGATGGTATTTACCGGTTCTCCGAACTACTCAAAATTTCTGCTACCGGTTCTCCAGAACTGGTAAGAACCTGCTGAATGCCACCTCTGTTCACAACTAGTCCTCATGCTGATGAGTGAGCCAAGGTGGCGCAGTGGTTAAGGTGCAGTACTGCAGGCCACTTCAGCTGACTGTTATCTGCAGTTCAGCGGTTCTAATCTCACCGGCTCAAGGTTGACTCAGCCTTCCATCCTTCCGAGGTGGGTGAAATGAGGACCCGGATTGTTGTTGGGGGCAATATGCTGACTCTGTAAACCGCTTAGAGAGGGCTGAAAGCCCTATGAAGCGGTATATAAGTCGAACTGCTATTGCTATTCACAGTGTGACATGATCACAAATTAGATGCCTGCAAGAGGCATGTGTTTGCAATGGTTGTGGCATCCCAAGATCACGTGATTGCTCTTCCTGACCTTCCGAGCCTGTTTATGACAGGCAAAGTGACCAGGGGACACCAGAGTTGCTTTATGTCTGCATGATTCACTTAACAACCATGGCAAAAAAAAAAGGATCGTAAACTCGGGTATGACTCAATTAACAACCATCTTGTTTAGCAATGGACATTCTGGTCCCAATTGTGGTTTTTATTGAGGACCATAGATACAGACCTTGGGAAGAGATGGACGGTTAAATAGAGCCAAGGTGGCGCAGTGGTTAGGGTGCAGTACTGCAGGCCACTTCAGCTGACTGCTATCTGCAGTTCGGCGGTTCAAATCTCACCGCCTCAAGGGTGACTCAGCCTTCCATCCTTCCGAGGTGGGTAAAATGAGGACCCAGACTGTGGGGGCAAGTTGCTGACTCAATATAAGTCTAATAAATAAATGAATGAATGAATGAATGAATGAATGAATGAATGAATGAATGAATGAATGAATGAATAAATAAATAAATAAATAAATAAATAAATAAATAAATAAATCCCGGTTAAATTCAGACGGACAGAATAAACTGAATATGAAATATGAAAAATATAGGAAGAAAAAAAAATGCAGTTCTTGTCCATCGGCCCACAATGGTGTCCTGAACCCAAACCCTAGGAAGGGAGCAAATAGACCCGGCTTCCCTGTTTTATAGAGATCAAATCCTTCCCTTACAGGCCTATCGGTCGCTTCAGCCTGGATCATCAAGAATTGGGATGTGTAATAAAAATGGATTCCAGAAATTGTTTTGAGCCAAGGTGGCGCAGTGGTTAAATGCAGCACTGCAGGCTACTGCTAGATCAGCAGGTCAGCGGTTCAAATCTCACCGGCTCAGGGTTGACTCAGCCTTCCATCCTTCCGAGGTGGGTAAAATGAGGACCCAGATTGTTGGGGGCAATATGCTGACTCTCTGTAAACCGCTTAGAGAGGCCTGAAAGGCCTATGAAGCGGTATATAAGTCTACTGCTATTGCTATATTGCTATTGCTATTGCTATTGTGGGGGAGGGGGGGAGTAACAAATTAGAAAGGACATGTGTTTATTTGAACCATGTTTTTTTAAAGGGTAAGGAAGTACAAAGAATTAATGCCAGTAGTTTAGAGGCTGATGAAAACCAATATTATTATTTTTCCCCCCCCCAAAGCTCATCCGTTTGATTTGGTGAGTTATTGATCTGTTATTGAAGGGCGGGGTGTATGCATGTCTGTCTGTGTCTGTGTGTGTGCGTTTAAATGGCACGTAAAGTAACGGTAAGAATATTAGTGAGAAATCGGTGTCCCTCCATGGCAGGCATTTAATCACTCTTTATGGGTTACCATAGCAACCTACTTTAGCTGGCTCACGTAGCTGCACCAGAGTTACAAAAGATGGGGTTCTTTCTGGAGCTCCGGAAAGAGCAAGTTCCTCCTTTAAGCAGATCTATTAAGCCTCGCAGATGAACAGAACTCGAAACATTCCTCCATGAATATTCATGAAGGGAGTTGTTTTTTGTTGCCTGCCTAGTCAGCAGTCACAAAACACATGGTGTGTGTTGGCAGCATCTTGCCAAGGTAGAAAGGGCTATGGACTCAGGCAATGGCAGGAACCAGGACCTGCGAGGCTGACTGACATTTCCATCTGTAGCTAAGGCTGGTAATTAACAGGAAGGAGTGCGCCTGCAGCATTGCACCATCTGCTAGGGAAATGGCTCGAGAAGAAAGGAGCTGGAATGGCATCTCAGCGGTGGCTCGAGTCGGTTCCGACATGAGGCTGGGCATCTGTTAGCCGAGGAGATCGGCTATTAGGGAATTCGACTGGGAACGAACCACATGGAAAGAGCACTCTGACCCAGGCCATTAAAAGCAGCGCGGAAGAGAAACGGCGCCTTTTTTTTTCCCCCATCTTACTTGCACGAGGCTTCTGCAAATGGTTAGCAGAGGGACCATTACGAGGCTGTTTTGAAGGAACACAACCACTTTTCCAAAAAAAAAAAGATGGGGGGGGGGGCTGCTTGACTCCAAGGCAGGAGTCTTGAAAAATCAGGATACAGCTGTCTTCTTTTGACAATGGAGCTAATTTCAGACGGAGGATGTGAGGTTGGAGCCCAGCGATGGCTTTTTCTTCCTTCCCTCTCTCTCCTCTCCCCCTTCCCCTAAGCTGGAAAAGATGATTTGCATTTAAGTACTTTATTTGAAGAACACAGCTTCATCTGGTAGAGAAAACCGAGGGAGAGAGAGAAAGAGATGAAAGCCCTAATAGCATCTCAAGGAATGGGCACATAAAAAATACTTGTTTGTCGCCTTAACAATTCCTGCGCGTAGGGCCTTTGCCCCTGCCAGCTATGCAGGCTTAACATGAACCCGGCCAATTTAAATGCCCACCACACTAGCTCATTGCTAGCATAACACGTGAAAATCTGTGCTACCCAGTTCATGTGGGGCCCAGCATCGTCACATCTGCAAGATGGCCTTTTCCCTCCCCCCCCCTTTTTTTTACTTAAATAAAATGTTTCATCAGCCAATTTAATTCCATAGATATCCTGCCACAAAATATCCTCGGGGGAACCATCATTACTGAGAAAGAACGAAAGAAAGAAAGAAAGAAAGAAAGAAAGAAGGAAGGAAAGAGAGAGAGAGAAAGAAAGAAAGAAGGAAGGAAGGAAGGAAAGAAAGAAAGAAAGAAAGAGAAAGAAAGAAAGAAAGAAAGAAAGAAAGAAAGAAAGAAAGAAAGAAAGAAAGAAAGAAAGAAAGAAAAGAAATACAGACAGGAGGGAGGAAGGTAGAGAAGGAAGGAAGGAAAGAAGGAAAGAAAGGAAGGAAGGAAGAAGGAAGGAAGGAAAGAAGGGAAGGAAGGAAAAGAAAGGAGGGAGGGAAGGAAGAAAAGAAAGAAATTTTATCAAATTTAGAAACTTCTCATCTCTCTTACAGAGGGGATCTGGGTGGTTTAGCGCTAAAATAATAAAAAAGTTAAAACATTACATAAAATTGAAATAAGAGGCAAAGATGATTAAAATCCAACACAAGTTAATTAAAAGGCTGGGAAGGACCCTCCAGAGTGTTAGCCAGCCCCATGGCTGCATGTTCTTCTGTGGGCCTCAAGCAAGATGGCAGAACCATCTCTCATCAGAGGTCATCTACAAGCCATTTCCAAAAGGCCAAAAGAAATGCTTTTATTTTAATAAAGGAGGCTGGGTTCATTTAGAAATAGTTATATAGAAGCCTAACAGTAACAGAACAGAATAGTAGCAGAATAACAGAGTTGGAAGGGACCTTGGAGGTCTTCTAGTCCAACCCCCTGCTTAGGCAGGAAACCCTACATCACTTCAGACAAATGGTTATCCAATATCATCTTAAAAACTTCCAGTGTTGGATCATCCACGGTGGCAAGTTGTTCCACTGATTAATTGTTCTGACAGGAAATTTCTCCTTATTCTAAGTTGCTTCTCTCCTTGATTAGTTTCCACCCATTGCTTCTTGTCCTACTATCAGGTACTTTAGAGAATAACTTGACTCCCTCTTCTTTGTGGAAACCCCTGAGATATTGGAACACTGCTATCATGTCGTCCTTTGGTCTTCTTTTCATTAAACTTGACATATCCAGCTCCTGAAATCATTCTTCATATGTTTTAGCCTCTAGTCCCCTAATCCTCTTTGTTGCTCTTCTCTGCACTCTTTCTAGAGTCTCCACATCTTTTTTACATCTTATACAAGATCATCCTAGGCAACTCACAACAATACTCTATGAAAACAGAATAAATATCAGAATGAAAACCCCACCAAAAACACACACATATTTTTTGTTCCACAACTGCATCATAAATACTGCACCTCAGATAATATTAAGTAGGAGTATAGCTGAGGGAAGGGGTTGGATTGAAATTTTAGTGGGCTGTAAGCACTCATAAGCATAGATCTTCAGCAGAAATCCCATAATAGACTCAATATTTATAATATTGCTTTATAGTCTTGGATTTTATCCTTTTCTCGGATTTAAAATCTCTCTCTCTCTCTCTCTCTCTCTCTCTCTCTCTCTCTCTCTCTCTCTCTCTCTCTCTGTCTCTGTCTCTCTCTGTCTCTCTCTCTCTCTCTGTGTCTCTCTCTGTCTCTCTGTCTCTCTCTCTCTCTTTTTCAGGGAGGAGATGTTTTTTTTGTAGTGACTGGGTATTTCTTCCATTAATCCAATAATCTAGAAACCCTGGAGGTTTCAGGAGAATGAAATTTGAAGTGCTTTTAATAAATGTACAGTGTGCATAACCAAATGCGCCAGTAGCTCCTTAAATGAATCATTTGAAGCTTTAGGTCAACCTGAGCTATTTATCATAGTAGAGATCTTCTCTGTGAAGCTCTGTTTTATTGTATCGAGGGTCAAAACACATTAAAATTATTGGATTAATAATAGAGTGCTGGACCAAGAAACCAAAGGCGCTTATAAAACCTGAATTTTTGTGTGCTGAAATAGATTTACGGACATGTGTCCAAGAAATCAATTGCTGCTATGCCAAACATTTTTTCATTTCCCCAATAAATGATGATTACTTTTAAGTTTTATATATATATATATATATATATATATATATATATATATATATATATATATATATATATATATATATATATATATATATATATATATATATATATATATTAAACTTAAAAGTAATATATATATATATATTTACCAGGGGTTGTAAAAATCTAATAGATACCTTTCACCCTGGCTTCGCTGATAATGGATAAGAGCCTGTGGCCTAATGGCTAAGATCTCTGCCTAGTATGCCTAGTATGCAATATAGCCCAGGTTCAAATCCCAGTAAGGGTATGGCTAGCTGATGAGAGCTAAATAGCTTGAAATAGATCTATACTAGTCTCCCTTTATTTATTTATCAGCACAAATAAAAAAAACGCATACACACACACAGAGAGACTAATATATATATATATATTTGTAAATGTTTTATTGGTGGGATGCAGGATTACTGCATAGTCGAGGGATGTAGAGTTGCCATGTCTTCCAGTATATAATTTGGTTTTCAATTATTTTCCAAGAGTGAATATAATGAGGGGGCTCCAGTGGACCTTTTCAGATCAGACAATGGGTATTCATACTGACAGAGAGTTGTATAACAGGGAGAAGAAAATCACAGCATCAGAATATACTGCCAGCTTGCAACAATAAAGTAATCTCAAAGACTGCCTCACCTTCACCCCCCAAAAGCACAAGAGAAATAAAAAAATCTTCTGGAGAATAAGTACATCTGTTTCACAGAGAAAAAAAAACCTTGAAGATGGATTTTTCCATTTATATGCTTCTTACATGTTCATCTGGGTCTTGTAGCAACAATAACTCTACAATAAATGTCTGAGGTATCCAAACAATCCTTTATATGAATATATCAAAGCCTAACACTCACATACTGAAACAATATATCTTGTCTCAGGGATGCCTTCCACCAGGAATGTATATCCTCTCCAAACCTGAAGTCTCCTTGTCTTGGAGAAGGGAAGAAGCGTCTTACCTGGGCTAAAGAAAAACAGACCTGGTCTGTTGCTCAGTGGTCCAAAGTCCTCTTTTCTGATGAGAGCAACTTTTGCATCTCATTTGGAAACCAAGGAACCAGGGTATGGAGGAAGAATGGAGAGGGACACACTGCAAGATGCTTGAAGTCCAGTGTGAAGTTTCCACAGTCTGTGTTGATTTGGGGAGCCATGTCATCTGCTGGTGTTGGTCCACTGTGCTTCATTAAGTCCAGGGTCAATGCAGCCGTCTACCAGGAGATTTTGGAGCACTTCATGCTTCCTTCTGCAGATGAGCTTTATGGGGATGCTGACTTCATTTTCCAGCAGGACTTGGCACCTGCCCACATTGCCAAAAGCACCAAAACCTGGTTCAATGACTTTGGGATTACTGTGCTTGATTGGCCAGCAAACTCACCTGACCTGAACCCCATAGAGAATCTATGGGGCATTACCAAGAGAAAGATGAGAGACATGAGACTGAACAATGCAGAATAGCTGAAGGCCGCTATTGAAACATTCTGATCTTTCATAACACCTCAGCAGTGCCACAGGCTGATAGCTTCCATGCCACGCCGCATTGAGGCAGTAATTGCTGCAAAAGGGTCCCAAACCAAGTACTGAGTACATATGCACGCTTATACTTTTCAGAGGTCCGATATTGTTCTATGTACAATCCTTGATTTATTGATTGCATGCAATATTCTAATTTTCTGAGATTGTGGATTTGGGGTTTTCATGAGCTGTAAGCCATAATCATCACAATTATGACAAATCATGGCTTGTATTATCTTGCTTTGCAAGTAATGAGTCTTATCTCATATATTAGTTTTACCTTTTAAGCTGCATTACTGAAATAAATGAACTTTTGCACGATATTCTAATTTTTCAAGTTTCACCTATGTTGGCTTCATATTAACAAAGGAAACCATCTCCTCATGCTAGCAACAGATGTGATAGCCAAGCAACAGATGTGATGGCCAAATACGTCATCATACATTCTAATAGCATACACAGAACCTGGTTTACCAGCGGGAGAAAAATAGAAAATCTCATTTAAAACAGGAATCAAATGTTGTGAAAAAAGGGGGACTCCACGCGGCAAGAGTTTGTGGCATACCCCACTTGTTATTAATGCCATTGTCAATCTTCAACAAGATCAGAAATGGATTTTGCAGAGGTTCAGGTCGACAGCCCTCTACTTTCTGCTGAATCCCCGGTAGTTTTCTTTGCAATATTCTCTTTTCCTATCAAGGGCCATGTTGGAGTTCCATAATCAACAATATTAAAAAAAAAAACACTATTATAAAACATGTTGCAGCTGGCTAGCAACTGGATTATTGCCAGTTGCCCTTGAACATTCCCCTTTGTGAACTCATCACGTTTTTGTGATTCTTCATGGGAATGTTATAGTCTCACTGCCAATAGAAAAGAGTTACAAAAGACTTAGCTAAATTGTGTAGAGTTTCTTGAATTCACAAGAGGTGAAAAGGGCAGGGGGGGGGGGAGTGAGAAGTTATTATAAATGACATGAAGTCTGTGGAGAAACATGACCATAACTATTTCTATTGTCCTCTACAATTTTCCCAGATGAGATCAACTCACTTTCCTCCCGACCAACTTTGGGACAAAGGCTTTCAGTATGCCCTCATTGTTCAAGATCTAAAAGGTCTCTGAACCCTTCACAGTTGTGTAGAAAGGTGACACTTTACATTGTCTTCTCTAATATTTAGGACCCGTTGCAAGCAAAACTTCCTCTGTTGACAATTTTGTTGTTGATTTCTGTTTACTGGTTATTTGGCTAAGCATTTCTATCCATCATGTAGATAAATGAGGAACTTGCATGTACAGATATGGGAGGGAGAGAGTGAGGCTCAAGTGAAATAAGTTTGCAAAAAAAAAGGGGGGGGTTAAATTCAGTTGGACTTGGACAAGATTGCAGCGATGCATTTAAGCCAATCAATCTCTTTCTCTTAGATAAACATGAAGCCACGTTTACTGCTTCTCTCTGTGGATAAAGCTCCTTGGGATACACACTGAGCCTTTCCCTCTTTTTTTGTGAGAGTTTAAGTACCTTAACGTTCATAGCTAAATTGGTAGGAACCTTGAGAATGTAGCTTTCCATGTTCATGTAGCACAAACATCAGGTGTTGTGGATATTATCGTACATGTCCTACAGTTTTTTGTGCTGCTTTGGTCATTAACACAGATCATCAAGTTGTTTAGCAACAGGCAAAACTGAGCCAAAAGTGCTCCTAAATTATATTTATTTTCTGGGATAATGACATAAACTTAATTAGGAAAATGAAGAATCCGTCTGTACCCTTTAAGGATGCTTGTGTAGTTCTTTATATATTGGCTTCTAGGAGACAGAGGAGGTGATGGTACTAGAATATCATCTTCAGAGAGCAGAAGGGGCAGAAAACCAGATACTCAGACTGGGAGGGTATGGGAATTCCTATCGAATAGCCCTCTGCTTAGCCTATGATCCCTCAAGATCCATGTCTTCAGTTGCTAGCTCATCTAGCTGAATCACCATTTTCAGCACACTCAAAGGATTCATGGAAAAAGGAGAAATGTAACTCAGTGGTGGGTTTCAATGTATTTTACTACCGGTTCACTCATGCGTGCACACTCATGAGTGCGCTCGCGCGCTACTTCAGCGCATGAACAGAAGCGCCCGGGTGGGTGGAGCTTCCCACCACCATCACTACCGGTTCACCCGGTCTGGGACGAACTGGCAGAAACCCACTTCTGATGCAACTGAAGAAAACCCTCCAATTTGAAAGTTTCTCTGCATCTTTTCCAGAAGCTTTAAACTGTTCTCAAGTAATTTAGGGAATTCTGCAAGGCAACTTCAATGTAAAGGCAATTAATTCAGCACATTGATGACACTTAGGGATCGATTGAATGCAACATGGTTTTCTCTCTGGCTGATAAAAGTGTTGAAAAGCATGAGTTCCATTTTATAAATCCAGATGAGAATCATCCTTAGTGAAATCAAGATTATTTCTTCCTCTACACCAGGACTAGAAGGAGAGTGTAGTACATTTTGTACAAATTCTTGGCTTCATCAGTCAATATTACAGATTTGATGCCAGCTTATAATTTCTACAGGCTAACAACACCATATATCGAGGGCTTTTTTTCCCAAGTGTTTTCACCAGAGACCGTGTCCTTAATCTTCTTGGTTAGTTTTTACGCAGCCAAACTAATTCAAAATCAGCAGAGGTAGGCTGAAGAAACGCAGACACCTTATCCAACTGCACTATCTGAAACTCAAACAAACTGGATAAATGAAAACTCAAGACCCCTCATTTCCAGGTAGTGGATTCAAAAAGAAACCTGAAAGAGCCATGACTATGATTGGGGTAATAGTTGACTATGAACCTGCCGCTATTGGTAAAATGTATGGCCAGTGGTGGGTTTCAAAAATTGTTCGAACCTACTCTGTGGGTGTGGCCTCCTTTGTGGGAGTGGCTTACCGCCCATGTGACCGGATATGAAGATGCTGACGACACTTGTCAGAACCACCTTCAATTACCTCACACACAGCACTGGCATGCATAAGAATAGGATGTAAACTTATTTTTTAAAAGGCATCTTTGGTTTGCATTAAAACAACTTCAACACACACAATGTTCTGATTGCACCACAAGCGCAGTAGTCATCCTTACCTTTCACAGAGGCACTGAGTCTTATAAATAGGAGCACGATAGTGTAGAATAATCATCTCCAAGGACCAGTGGTGGGTTTCAAAAATTGCTCGAACCTACTCTGTGGGTGTGGCCTCCTTTGTGGGAGTGGCTTGCCACCCATGTGACCGGATGGGAGTGGCTTGCCGCCCATGTGACCGGATATGAAGATGCCAACGACACTTGTCAGAACCACCTTAAATTACCTCACACACAGCACTGGCATGCATAAGAATAGGATGTAAACTCGTTTTTTAAAAGGCATCTTTGGTTGCGTTAAAACAACTTCAACACACGCCATGTTCTGATTGCACCACAAACGCAGTAGTCATCCTTACCTTTCACAGAGGCACTGAGTTTTATAAATAGGAGCATGATAGTGTAGAATAATCATATCCAAGGACCAGTGGTGGGTTTCAAAAATTTTTGGAAGCTCTTCTGTAGGTGTGGCCTGCTTTCCGGGTCCACTGGTGGAACCTCCTCTAAGCGGTTCGGTAGATTTGACGAACCGGTTCTACCGAGTAGGTGCGAACTGGTAGGAACCCACCTCTGTGTATGGCCCTAAACAGATACAATAAGTATCAGAAAGTATACAGTGCTGCCCTTCCAACTTCCACAGAGTGAATTCAGACTAAGCCGTAGTTATTTATCTGTGCCTAATGCATTGTCTTTGATGTTCTGTGTTCAGTAGAAGAAGGCAGGCGTTTAGAAGCAATTGCATCGAACGTTACTCTGGTCAACTTTTTTTTTCCTGCCAGGAGTCACCAGAACTACGATGGAAGAATTGGCGGAATGAGCTTCAAAAATCCTCCAGGGCAATCTGGAAACCCACCAGATCCAATTTGGCATCCATGCTGGCAGAGGGACGTAGCGAACCTGCAGAGCACCTGCCCAGGCACTATTGGGCTTTAGGCAATAGAATTAGCTATGCATTTTCCAGGAGCACTAAAGCATCGCCATCAATTATAAATCACGCTGTAGAATTCAATGTAATCACCGCATTAACAGTAATAACAACCAGAGAAAATATTTAGCAAAATAATATCGAAGTGTTTGCTGTTTCTAAATTTCAAAGCTTTACACATCCAGATGGGGGAATGTGTCTTATGTACAGTATAGTACATCCGATGCTACAGAGGAGGGCAAAATGGGCATATCAGTGAAAGACATCAAGGCCATATCACTGAGTGTTTGTAGCACCTGAGTATATAATAAACTGCACACAAGACGTAGAGGTTTGTGGTTCTTTATCCCGCCACATAATAAAGACAAATGCTTCCCACCCACCCACCCACCCCCACCCCCTAAGTCAGCCGCAGCACTAAATATTTACGTCTCTCTTTTCAAAACCTTTGTAATCTCTACTGGAGAAAACGCTGAAAGATATTAATTCTTTGCCATGTGTCTCATAAATGAAGGCCATTCTGCTATTCTTAATGACAAGGCTGAGGCAGCAAGATGTCATTTGCCTTTTTTTCCTCGGTTTTTAAATTGCTTTCTAAATGAACTACAGCTGTGAGGGCCAGGTGCTCTGATCCCTTTAGAAAGATCAGGAAATGATGAAATCCAAAATTTCAAAGTGTGATGGATGTCAGCTCCCGATTTGGTGTGTATGTGAGGTCACCCTCATGCACCTGGTGCTATTTCCACAACAGTAGTGCTCTCTCCGCACAGAGATAGAGAGAGAGAGAGAGAGAGAGAGAGAGAGAGAGAGAGAGAGAGAGAGAGAGAGAGAGAGAGAAAGATGCACATGTCGAATATCAGTATAACAATATGTGAAACCGTTTATAATTATCCCTTTGTTTTCTCCCCTTCTCCGGGATGAAAATGCTGATGAAATGCAAAGATTTTAGTTATAGGTAAACATGATATTGAAAGGAAGGCAGCCGTTAAGTAGCAACACAAGCTATGTTAGAGAGCCTATCATGCAAGGAAATAAATCTTAGAAAAATAAACTATTTAGTTCATCAAGAAGCAGTAGCTGCGAGGTCAAGCACACTCCGTTGGCCTGAAGAAGAGCCGAGGTGGCGCAGTGGTTAGGGGTGCAGTACTGCAGGCCACTTTAGCTGACTGTGATCTGCAGTTCAGCGGTTCTAATCTCACCGGCTCAAGGTCGACTCAGCCTTCCATCCTTCCGAGGTGGGTAAAATGAGGAGCCAGACTGTAGGGGCAAGTTGCTGACTCAAATTTGTAAACCGCTTAGAGAGGGCTGAAAGCCCTACGAAGCGGTATATAAGTCTAATAAATAAATAAATAAAGTTTATGAAATATACAGTTGGAGAAATAGGCACATTCAACGCCTCTCTTGTATGAAGTGCATTGTATAGACTGGTTCTGAGATGAACTGTACCACGGTCTCTGTCAGCTATTCAACTCATCCAGTTGATTCAGAGTTACTTACTTTAAACCATATCAAAATTATTTTAACGGGAAGTGACGATGAGGCATTTTAAATGAATATTGTTTTAATTCGATAGGTCATTTGCCAGATTCCAACCTCAAAAGAGATTCAGCAAGGCTGCATATTAGTTTCCCTTCTGTTTAAACATAAATGGCATGATGTATCTTCTAATGGGCAGATAATTCCATCCCTCTAAGCTAGCGGCTAGGCTAATAATCATAATATATAGATACAGGTAGTCCTTGACTTAAGGCCATAATTGGAACCGGAAATTTCGTAGTTAAGCAATGTGCTTGTTAAGCAAGTCACCCAATTTTACCACCTTCCCTGCTGTGGTTGTTACATGATTACATGATTGTGATTTGTGATCTTCTCTGTCAGTTTCCCCATTGAAATTGTAAGAAACCAGTTGCGAACAGCAATCTAATTACCCTGGGATGCTACAGTAGTTGTAAATATGAGCCAGTTGTCATATGCATGATCACGAGATCATGTGACTGTGGGGATGCGACCATTGTCATAAGTGTGAGAACCACTCATAAGTCAATTCCCCCCCCCAGTACCATTGTAACTCCAGTGAATGGTCAGAAATTGGAGATTTGTTGTAATTGGACAACAGCAATTTTCTTAACTAACTTTAACAGCATCTTATATGCCGAAAAATACGGTAATATAAAGTACAGACTTAATCCTTGGCATTTCTACCCTTCAGAATGGCTTTAATTCATTTTCAAAAATCATTTGAGGGGGGGTACGCACAACTTCAGGTTGTCTTCTCACTTCTGCATCTTGCCAGGGTTGAACAGGGCTAGCATAGCCATTAAAGCAAAATTTCCCCATCTTGGCAATTTCCAGGTTATATGGACTTTAACTCCCTGAATTCCACAGCCAGGTCTAGCCATTTGCTGAGAATTCTAGGAGTTGAAATTCACTCCCCCTCAATTTGCCAAGGTTGGGAAACACTGCATTAAAGGATAAATACTGGATACTCATCTTAGGCAAAGTAAGACTGCAGATCTTAGAAAGAAATAGACAGGAATAGTTTATTAGTGGCTACCTATTTATTTATTAGCACATGTGTTTACTTTCACCGCCATTGGAAGAAGAAACAAAGAATTAATTCTTGTGTGTATTTGAAACAGAAACTGTGGGTCAGCTACAAGTAGTCCTTAACATATTACCAAATTGATCCGTTGTTAAGTGAAATTGGCCCAGTTTTACAACCTGTCTGGCTACAGTTGTTAATTGAACCACTGAGGTTGAAAAGTCATTTTTCCCTGCCTATTTGCCCAAACCGGCAGGGTTTAAAAAGTGCTTTAAAAAGTGGGAAGAGGGGGGGAGGCTTCCAAAAAATCGTGTGGAACAGCTGTGAGCTGCGTGATCCTCAGAAGTTTTTTGTTTTTTTTTACTTCCGGTTCGTAGAACCAAGGACAATCACCCTACTGATTCGGCCGAACCAGGCGAAACCGGGAGGATTTCACACTGATACAGGGCATTGAATTCTCATTCCAAAATGAGAAATTGAATACTGCATTCCTTGTCAAATACACAGTTCCACAATTCTCTTTTTGTCTGTTAGTTTTACATTAAATATTACTCCTCTCAAATTGTAATAATGTTTAAATCTATCTTGGTATTCCTTGGTTTTATTATGGTGCGTGGTTAGTGATCATTACATAAATAAGTTTATTGCAGGAATATTTTGGATGACGTGCAGATTATGCATGGCTTGGTTAGACAATGCAAAAGAGAGGAGAGGGCTGAGTCTTTGGTTCCATGGATCAGCTACTTGGTTATTCTGTGCAAACTGCTGTCTCTCGTTTCCACATCTCACAGTTTGGGCACAACAGGAGGTGACACTGTTAACTGTTACTCTTTTCACTTACTTTTCTCCCCCCTAGCTGAATGTAAACATATCATTAGGCAGTTACACTACTCTATATTTAGAGTAGGTTTTTAACAATCTATTAGATAAAACAGTGGTGCACAATGGAAATAGCTGAAATGGAAATGGATCGCTTGTGAGAATTCAGAATTACCTCCTTAAATTATCTATCTATCTATCTATCTATCTATCTATCTATCTATCTATCTATCTATCTATCTATCTATCTATCTATCTATCTATCTATCTATCATCTAGTTATCATCTAGTTATCATCTATCTATCTATCTATCTATCTATCTATCTATCTATCATCTAGTTATCATCTATCTATCTATCTATCTATCTATCTATCTATCTATCTATCTATCTATCTATTTATCTATCTATCTTGTATCTCACTTTACAAGAAACAGGTACAATTATACTGGAGCAAAGGTAAGACTGACAGCCGCATAGTTATAAAAAAACAGGGAAGCACTATGATTACATTATTTACTAGCCTAAGGCCAGAATTAATGCTATTCGATCTGAAAATGAATTAAATGTTTTTATGGGGCCAGAGAAATGAAAAGAAAGAAAAAGTAATTCAAGCATACAATATTGGGGAGGAGACAGAAAATTGCAAATGCTGTGCAGTTAATTCTCACTGTATCATTGATGAAAGATTAACCATTAAGGGAAAATACAACTCGGAGCACAATTTCTTGTACAATCTTCACCTCAGACATCACAACCACACTACAACAGATTTCAAGCTCATATATCAATGTATTTATTTCTGCATATAGTTTGTGGCAGCAAGCAGTGACAAATGGATTTGGAAAGGATTTCAGGTATTATAGCAATAGCAGTTAGACTTATATACCGCTTCATAGGGCTTTCAGCCCTCTCTAAGCAGTTTACAGAGTCAGCATATCGCCCCCAACAACAATCCGGGTCCTCATTTCACCCACCTCGGAAGGATGGAAGGCTGAGTCAATCCTGAGCCGGTGAGATTTGAACAGCTGAACTGCAGAACTGCAATCAGCTGAAGTGGCCTGCAGTGCTGCATTTAACCACTGCGCTACCTCGGCTCTGTATTATGTTGGTCCATAGCTTCACTGATTTCTACACTCGCCTATTGTATGCCATTTCGCTGAACCTTTACACTCATAATTTTGTCATTTTTAAAGCATATGTGTAACCATAGGTCTATACATTAGCGAAATTAGTTGAGTTGAACCTTCATTGGTTGCTTTCTCTGTATCGCTTTTGCAAGTGACATAACTTGGAAGAATTCCAGGAAAGCCCAACAAATGATTATTCCAATTAACATGCATCACATACTCGACTTTTTTTTTTTAAAAAGATGCCTTTTTCCAATGATCTCATCAAAGGAATGTTGGTTCTTTCCCCCCTTCCTTTCTTCCTTAGCAATCATTGTCATCTTCTTAAACAGCTACATGGCATCCTGGCTTCTTAAGCCTGTTGTTTTGGATGGCAACACAATTAGCGCATTGACTGAAATAGGTCAGTCTGAAAGTCTGCTGGTTCCCACATGGGCTGGAAAATGCTATCTCATCCCATCCAGTCATTGTTCTTTCTTGGAAACGATTATGTCTATGAGTGAAACCAGCCCTTTCAGAATGGGAACATCCAGCAATACTACAATGAAGCATATCCAAACTGATAAACATCACCAAAAGTTCGAATGTGGAAAATTTGAAATAAAGGAACAAGACTACTCCAAAATCATCTCAAATATTATAGAAATTTGACATTTCACATTATTTATTTATTTATTTATTTATTTATTTATTTATTTATTTGTTTGTTTGTTTGTTTGTTTGTTTGTCTTGTATGCCGCCCACTCCCGGAGGACTTCGGGCGGCTCACAAAAGACAAGGGAAATGGGGGAACGAGACAAAGACAACATATTAAAAACAAAACCAACATTCACAATTTCCGTGGAGGTAGATGCTTCTCAGCTCCCCCCAGCCTGCTGGAGCAGCCAGGACTTGGTGGCTTTGCGGAAGGCCGGGAGGGTAGTAAGGATCTGGATCTCAACAGGGAGCTCGTTCCAGAGGGCCGGAGCTGCAACAGAGAAGGCCCTCCCCCGGGGAGTCGCCAGCCGACATTGGCTGGCAGATGGAATCTGGAGGAGACCCAACCTGTGCGATCTAATTGGTCTGAGAGAGGTAATCGGCAGGAGGCGGTCTCTCAGGTACCCAGGTCCGATGCCATGTAGGGCATGTACCTCACATCCTTCTTTTTGTTATACTTAATACCAATACCATGTGATGGATCCATTTTTACAAACTAAAAGTAGTAAATATTGCCACCTAGAGTAGTCCTCCCCCCCGCAAGTAAGATAAGTGGCAAACAAATTTAACAGATAAATAAATAACAATTAAAATGTTCTCTCCTGACACAAATGTTCTCTACTTCATACAATGAAATAGCTTTGCAGCCTTGTTGACCCAATAATATTGATGACAAATTATCTCATTTAATAGCACTGTGTAAGCTTTTATATTACTGCCGAAGTATTTTCCTTCTTTCTATGTCCAAGAGTTTGTAACATTTTTGTGCCTTTCTACATGTTGAAAGATTTAAAAAAGTTGTTATTCCAAACTTCTAATTAAGTATTTCGGGCCTCGAAACCATTCTGTTGGCATTTTCTCTCACCGAGAGATTTATGTCAACTGTCCATAAAGGAGACACTAATAATAAAGAGAGATCAGTGTTGAAAGAGTTGTGAAAGTATCCTTCTGTAGACAACATATTGCAGGAGATGGCAACAGCAGAAGTAGCAGCAGCAGCAGCAAAGTGATGCAGAATTCATTATTCAACAGCATGGCAACAATTTCCCTCTTATGAAAAGTGCCTTTTCCTCCCCCCCCTCCCCTGCCCGGAGTTTATCATCAAAATTGGTTTCGAATCCAAGGGGCACTGTTCCTTGCTATTCTGCTGCAACCTCCTGGTTTCTCTTGCTAGAAGAAACCAGAAGCTTCTTGGCCTACCACAAGTATCTTTAGATGTTTGTGTTACGTGGTCTTTTTAGCATGCAATGATTTCAATGACTGACAGGAAGAAGACATCTCTCATTGCTATCGGTATGTATAAATGCAGCACATACATGCAGTGAAAAGAGAATGTAAAAAGTTGGTAAGTTTGTATCCAAAGACAATTAACTTGATTTCCCATCTATTAGACTTGGCCAAATTTAATAATAGGGTTGGCTATTCTGAATACATAGATCAGTGTTTCCTACTCTGGCATCTTCCATATGTGAACTTCAGAGGTGGGTTCCTACCAGTTGGCACCTATTCGATAGAACCGGTTCGTCAAATCTACCGAACCGGTTAGAAGAGGTTCCACCAGTGGACCCGGAAAGCAGGCCACACCTACAGAAGAGGTTCCAAAATGGTTTGAAACCCACCACTGGTCCTTGGATATGATTATTCTACACTATCATGCTCCTATTTATAAAACTCAGTGCCTCTGTGAAAGGTAAGGATGACGACTGCGCTTGTGGTGCAATCAGAACATTGCGTGTGTTGAAGTTGTTTTAACGCAAACCAAAGATGCCTTTTGAAAAACAAGTTTGCATCATATTCTTATGCATGCCAGTGCTGTGTGTGAGGTAATTGAAGGTCATTCTGACAAGTGTCGTCGGCATCTTCATATCCGGTCACATGGGCGGCAAGCCACTCCCATCTGGCCACATGGGCAGCAAGCCACTCCCACAAAGGAGGCCGCACCCACAGAGTAGGTTTGAACAATTTTTGAAACCCACCACTGGTGAACTTCAACTTTTCCAGCTGGCACACCTATCGTTGAGAATTCTGGAAGTTGAAGTCAACACATCTAGAAGTTGCCAAGGTTGTGGATCACTGATATAAATGGCTGTGTTAAACTTACCTGCCATAAAGCTGTTTAAAATAAGGACCACTTAAAAGAGAGGGAAGGCATTGCTAATTCAGTATCATAAAGACCCCAGACTGTCTCTAAATGTTAAGCCTAAACTTCCTAAATATTCTGTTTGCCTATTTACTAAATTTTCTTAGACTTATAACATTGTCACTTAAAATGTACAATAATTGCCATATGTCAAAATGACATATGTTTCTTCTATTTTTCCAAATATTTTATTTATCTATCATTTTCTTTTATTCTATTTTTTTTTGGGGGTGGGGGGGAAATCCTGGAATGAGATAAATCTTATGATTTATCTCATTCCAAACCCAATATTTTGATGGAATTGTGTTATCCTTCTCATTCCCTCTATTACTCTGTATTTTTTTTAATCCATAACATATTAATGGAAGCATAACGTTATCAGATTCTTATAATTTATTGACTACTTACTGATCAGTTCTGTGGTCATATAATTCTACAGTAATATTTCTTATGGTGTGAAAAAAAATAATCCAAGGGCGGAATAAGTCTCCCAAGCAGAAATGTCCTACATAAGGTTGCAGTGAGAATGAACTTCCCTATAAAATGAGTTTAATGGAAATCAGGTAAGGAAAGGCTTCAGTGAATCCTAGTCATAGGAGAGTGGAAGATGAGCAATGACTTGCCAAGAATGATTAAATCACTTTATATAATGTTTGAACATTTTCTTCTCATTAAATTTCAGAAATTTGTGAGTCTGGGAATTTGTATTAAGCACCTTTCCATCATAGTTCAAAATCTGGACCACATTGGCTGTAGAATTGCCATGGGTTGAGGATTTTTCTCCTGAAAATATTGTAATATTTGCCAGGGTTTTTTTTACTAATGGAAAATAGAAAAGTAGTTGATTTAAGCACAAGAAATTATCTCTGTCTATCTATCTATCTATCTATCTATCTATCTATCTATCTATCTATCTATCTATCTATCTATCATCTACCTACCTACCTACCTACCTACCTACCTACCTACCTACCTACCTACCTATCTATCTATCTATCTATCTATCTATCTATCTATCTATCTATCTATCATCCACCTACCTACCTACCTACCTACCTACCTACCTACCTACCTACCTACCTACCTACCTACCTACCTACCTTTCTATCTATCTATCTATCTATCTATCTATCTATCTATCTATCTATCTATCTATCTATCTATCTATCTATCTAATCTATAGCTATAGCTATAGCTATAGCTATAGCTATCTATATCTATCTATCTATCTATCTATCTATCTATCTATCTATCTATCTATCTATCTATCTATCTATCTATCTATCTATATATATATATATATATATATATATATATATATATATATATATATAATCTACCTACCTACCTACCTACCTATCATCTATCTATCTATCTATCTATCTATCTATCTATCTATCTATCCATCATCTACCTACCTACCTACCTACCTACCATCTATCTATCTATCTATCTATCTATCTATCTATCTATCTATCTATCTATCTATCTATCTATCTATCTATCTATCATCTATCATCTATCATCTATCTATCTATCTACTGTATCTATCTGTCTGTCTTTCTGTCTTTCTGTCTTTCTGTCTGTCTCTGTCTCTGTCTTTCTTTCTCTCATTTTTCACCGATCATCAGCTGTCATCTATCAAATCTATATATGGCTGCCTATCTACCGAAGAAACTTTGGCTGGCAAACAAGGATAAAAACATACCACAATTTTCAAATCATTTTGTAAATGACAAAGCTGAAGCCCCAATAAAAATAATCATATCCATCATACCCACACTCAACTTGTCAAAGCTTGTTAACATCCTGGCCCCAGTCTTTGGGGGAAAAGCAGGTCTTCCACCATCTTCCTGATGGGCACTGGAGTTATAGCCATTTGTATTATATGAGTGAGTAGCTTTTTTGCAAAAGAATTATGTCAGCTTGAACTTTCTCTGTCTCCCTCAATATAAATATCCCTCCCAGAAGAAAGCAATGTGATAAAAATGTATTGGGGGAAAAAACAGCAATCAGGTGGATATGGAATCAAACACAGTTATGTTATCATTTATGAAGAAGTCCTAAAATTTATTTCTTTACCTATTTATTTCAGATGGTACCAGTAATGCTACTAGAAATGACTTGAAATAATTGATTGAGTTTTGTGGGTATTTTCCTTTACAAAGTTCAGGGCTCACTGTAAACACTGCAAGCTTTTGTGTAAATTAAGTTCCTGCTTATTCTTGGGCAAGGCTGTCCTTGGCTTCCCTTGTCCTTCTTCTCCTTCTGCTAAAACACAAATAAAACATAGGTCCCAAAATTTTGTGTTTCACTTATCCATTTTCTGACTCTCTCCCTAAATCAGGAGCAAGTTAGTACCAAACGGGCACTAAGAGTTGTAAACCCAATTCTCCATAGCTTCTTCTCCGGTAATATTGAACTGCAAACTAGGGCATACAAACCTTTTGCTAGACCAATTCTTGAATACAGCTCATCTGTCTGGAACCCGCACTGCGTAGCAGACGTTCATACAATCGAACAAGTCCAGAGATATTTCACGAGATGAATCTTCCACTCCTCTGCTCACAACAGAATACCTTATGCCACCAGACTTGAAATTATGGGCTTAGACAACTTAGAACTTCACCGTCTTTGATCTGACCTAAGTATAGTACATAGAATTATATGCTACAATGTCCTATTTGTCAATGAATACTTCAGTTTCAACCACAACAACACACAAGCTCACAATAGATACAAACTTATGGCAAATCGCTCCATACTTGATTGCAGAAAATACGAGTTCGGTAACCGAATTATCAATGCCTGGAATGCACTACCTGACAATGTGATTTCTCCCCCAAACTCCCCAAAACTTTAACCTTGGACTGTTTACTGTCGACCTCACCCCATTCCTAAGAGGTCTTTAAGGGGTGTGCATAACTGCATCAGCGTGCCTACTGTCCCTGTCCTAATATTCCCTTGTATTTGTATCCATTTCATGTATTCATAATCATGTTTATAAATATATCTGTTATCTAATTCGTGCTTGATGAAATACATAAAAAATAAATAAAAGTTCAGGGCAATTCAGACCAAAGGGAAAGGTCCTACCATCCCTATATCTCCCAACCTTGATCTAGGGTGGTAGAATAAATGTGAGATTTTCCACCATCTGAGACAGTAATACCCATTACCTATTGTGATCAGAAATTATGTGTGTGTGTGTGTGTGAGTGTGTGTATGATAAGCTGATAAATCAGCTGATAAAGGAGGAGAACCTTGTGGCTTAGTGGTTAACACAACTGCCTAATATGTAATACAGCACAGGTTCAAATCCCAGTAAGGGTATGGCTAGCTGATGAGAGCTAAATAGCTTGAAATAGATCTGTACTAGTCTCCCTTTATTTATTTATCAGCACAAATACAACAGAAATGTAACAAAGGCAACAGTAAAAATATTGGCTTTCTGTCTGGATGGTCTCTTGTGACGAGCCGATAGACAGAGAAAGGAAGCAGTAGGCCTCCTCCCATATTTGGGCATACCAGGGGTTGTGACACTAAGTACATACCTATTTCCCTGGCTCAGCTGATAAAGGAGGAGAACCTTGTGGCTTAGTGGTTAACACAACTGCCTAATATGTAATACAGCACAGGTTCAAATCCCAGTAAGGGTATGGTTAGCTGATGAGAGCTAAATAACTTGAAATAGATCTATACTAGTCTCCCTTTATTTATTTATTAGCACAAATACAACACACACACACACACACGCACACACACACACACACTTCTTTGTTTTCTACAATGCTCTTTTGACATAGGATGCATTTGCTCCTTTGAAACTGTACTTTGCAGTTGAGGATTAAAAGACAAATGATGTTAACAGGAGTTTTTTAAAAAAACGAATGGAGCCAACATACTCGGCATTATAGAAAATAGAAATTTCCCAAACTGCTCTAAAGTAACTCAGGCAGGAAACATTCACCAGCTTGTAATTCTATTGATATATCCGCTTTACTACTTTCGATCCATCTGCCAAACCCACCTGCTTTTCAGATGGGCTATGAGCAATCTCTGTTAATGAGGAGCTACTATTTAATTCTGCCCTTCCCCCAGTTTTCCTGGTATAATATATATATATATATATATATATATATATATATATATATATATATATATATATATATATATATATATGTGTGTGTGTGTGTTTTTCTGTTATTGTGTGTATTAGTAAGTCATGCTGCGTTAGTCTGAATTATACAGCAAGTAAAATACTATATAAACAAATGTGCAAACGACTGTATTTCCAGATATCTACCAGGGGTTGGAATAGGAAACATTTCATCCGACATGAAAAGAAGAAATTAAGTCAGTTTCAACTAAACCATAATCAAATTTATTTTTATTAGGTATTTCAAAGTAAAGTGAGCAGCATTGTTGGAAGACAGACTGGCATTGCCATGCTTAAACAATTGCCTGATGAAATGAAAGATGCTTCTTATGTTTGCATTGTGAGGATGTCATAAATAAATGAATGGATAAAATAAAAGGCAGACACTTCCATTCAGGAAAGTATGGGGGATAGGAGCACATATGAAGTGCGTTTTGGATTGAAACTTTCCCCCAGGACTCGGAGATAGCCTAAATCACTGCTTCTCAACCTCGGCAATTTGAAAATGTGTGGACTTCAACCAGTGGTGGGTTTCAAAAAATGTTCGAACCTACTCTGTGGGTGTGGCCTCCTTTGTAGGAGTGGCTTGCCGGCCATGTGACCTGGTGGGAGTGGCTTGCCAGCCATGTGTTTTCTCTCCCTCTCTCTTTCTCTTTCCTTTCTTTTGCCTCTCTGTCCCTTTTTCCTTTTTTTCTTTCATCTCTCTCACTTTTTCTTTCTTTTTTATTTCTTTCTTTCTTCCTTTCTTTCTCTTTCTCTCTCTGTGTGAGTCTCTCTCTCTCTCTCCCTCTCCCTCTCCCTCTCTCTCTCTCTCTCTCTCTGTGTCAGTGGTGGGTTTCAAAATTTTTTGGAACCTCTTCTGTAGGTGTGGCCTGCTTTCTGGTGGAACCTCTTCTAACTGGTTCGGTAGATTTGACGAACCGGTCCTACCGAACTGGTGCGAACTGATAGGAACCCACCTCTGACTTCAACTCCAGAATACCCTAGCCAGCAACTATTTCTTGCATATCATTGCATGGGTCATTTAAGAATCTTTGTTTAGAACCACAAGTATTATGGTTACATACTTAGCAACCTTTAATAAGGATGTGCATATATAGAAACCAATTTAAGGCTGCAAGGCTTTAAAAGAGCTATCTTTGGTACAAATTAGTTCCACTGAAGACAAGGTGACTTACTCTGAGTAATCATGAGTAAGATTGCACTCTTCATCTGCAAGTCATTGATTCATGCAAATCATCATAAACATAGAAGGACTTACTTCTTACTTATTATAAATAAAATTAGATTGCTGATCTTTACACAAAATACTTCTTGAACAATTCCTATGCTGTTGTTGAACTGAAGAAAGTGCAGCATGAAATCCTTTAAAATTGAAATATATGACAGAGATGTTAGAATTAAAGTTATTCATCATTTCAGAACTATATGGTCCATTTTCTGCCTTAAACATTCCCAGTTAGGCATTGCTGTGCATTAAAGGACAAGTTACTGCAGTAATTCTGTACGGAAGTGTGTCTTATTGATGCATCTATTCTTGATGGGAGAAATTTAGATTACAGAGATCAAGTGTATCAGCATATGTTAAGTCCTTAGTTTATTAATGCATGCATATTATATAATTCTTAGGAAAAGGTTCTTAACTGGAAGTGAAAACTCAGATATTTTGTGAGTTTATGGAAGACTTTCTCTCTGGGATTGATCTCAATTTCCTTTTTTTTTTTTTTTTGTATTTCTGTGAAAAAGATTTTATTTTCCATTTTCATTTTCATACACTCACATATATACTGTGCATAGCTGGGGCCATACAACATTAAACAATAATCGCAACAATTCCTCTTGTCAACAATACCCCCCTAAATAGAAACCCAATATACCTCTTCCACTCTCCATACACCTCTTTCTTCCACCCCCCTCCAACTTTCTATCTTCCCTCCATCATCCCCCTCGACCCTACTTCCCCTCCCCCTCTACCACTCCTCTCTCCTGATCCACTCCCTCCCTTCCTTCTCACCCTCCCTCCCATCCTCTCTCCCGCCCTCTCTACCCATCTTTCTTCTATCCAAGGGGATTGATCTCAATTTCCTATCAACTTACAATATCTAATGAACTAGATGGATCAATAAGTTAAATGGGAAGCAGCTTCTTATATTTTTACCCAGATGGCATAAGAATGTGTCTAATATTCTCTTTAGATTGTCAAGAAACGCAACCCAATCGGGAAGGGACTTCTGTATAGAGCCAACTGCACTGCACACCCAAATGAAAGTTGATGTGGAGAGTCTTGTTAAAATTGGATCGAATCCAACTCCTGGGCAAATATTGTGAGCAATTCCGACTCTTGTAGACATGCAATTCTCTTAGTCTTGCCTAATAGAATATAAGGAATTTCAATGACAGTAGTATGCAATATGTACTAAGTCACACTTCACAAATTAAAGTCTTCATTAAACAAACAGTTGTTTCTGGCTCTTAAAATGGTCAGACAAGCTTTTTGCAAAAGCCCTCCAGTTACCTCATTCCCCACTTGACCATGCTTTGCTTCAGCTGTGGGCAGTAAACCATTGTTTGGGTGAAAATCATGAATGAATATTCGCTTTAAGTAAGGTTTCCCAAAATGCAGGGACTCCTATGGAAAGACAGTCCTTGCTTTTTAAATATTTCGTTGTTTGAAAAATAAAATGTCTCTGCTCGAACTGTTTTTAGCCATCTTTCTTGCTTCACCTAAACCAGGGGTGTCAAACTCGTGACGACACATTGTCGTCACCTCATGTATCACATTGTTTTCCCCTCTTCGCTAAATCGGATGTGGGCATGGCCAGTGTGTGACACATCCGGGCCACAGGTTTGACACCTAGACATAGACTCGTTGATAGCTGGGACCATACCGGTGCACCATACCAGTGGTTAAATGCAGCACTGCAGGCTACTTCAGCTGACTGCAGTTCTGCAGTTCGGCGGTTCAAATCTCACTGGCTCAGGGTTGACTCAGCCTTCCATCCTTGCGAGGTGGGTAAAATGAGGACCCGGATTGTTGTTGGGGGCAATATGCTGACTCTGTAAACCGCTTAGAGAGGGCTGAAAGCCCTATGAAGCAGTATATAAGTCTAACTGCTATTGCTAACTGATATTGCTATTATTCTGTGACAGCCTTAAAAACTAGAAAGTGAGATTTATCTCTCCTTCTCCTATACTAGAGACCCAAGAAAATTGTTTTCTTGAATATCATCTAAGTTGCCTTTGGCCATGGCCCTTTGCTATGAAGAAGACTTTGTAGATGTAGATTCCCAGAGTTACTCAGAGGCCTTAGTAAGTCGATGGCTCAAAGTTACTACAAGAGATTGAACTCAATTTTTTATTTTTTCAGAAGATAGGTGACAGGATTGAAAAATAAAAATACAAATATTAACTTTTTTTAACAGAAGCTCATTCTAATAAAATATAAGAACTTCCTGAAAATAATAACTAAATATCTGAAATATCAAGGGGCAGAAGATTGATTTTCTCAGATTCTTAAAAGGGATAAAATTCTATATTTTTCCTCCTTTCTATCTTAAACTTGACGAGCATAATATAAAAATTACTAGAAAAAAATTAATAAATCAATGGAAGATTTTTTTAAAAGTTAAAGTTTAATAAATTTATATGCCGCCCAATCCCGAAGGACTCCGGGTGGCTTACATAAAAACAATTTAAAAGAATACTAAAAATTTAAAATAGAGAGACAAGGGAAGTTAAAAGGACACAACACGCACTCAACCTTAGTGGGGCTGGACCTGATTCAAGAGGTCAACAGCCCCAGGCCTGCCGGAATAGCCAGGTCTTAATAGATTTATGGAAGGCTGAGAGAGTGGGGAGGGTCCGGATCTCTGGGGATAGATCGTTCCATAGGGCCGGGGCAGCTACAGAGAAGGCCCTCCCCCGAGGAGCCACCAGACGACATTGTCTAGTCGACAGCACCCGGAGAAGGCCCATCCTATGAGATCTTATGGGAGGTAGAAAAAACAACAAACACACATTTTGTTCATCCTCTTGAACAAAAATAAATATCTTGTCTTCTGCTACTAATTTTTTCTTCTACTGGGAGGAAAAAAAATTGCCTCCCACTTCTTTGGTTTTTTTAAAAAAATTGGCTTTTAAACAATTTGTCTTGTTTAAGAAGTATTTACCTTTTTGCATCCTTCTGAAATAAACCTGGGAAATACAATATGTTTGATCCATTTTTAGAGCTGTTTATTGTAATAACTTGCTAAGGAGTTAAATAAACAAACAAACAAAAATTCACCAAAGGACAATATGGAGAACAAGATGGAATTTGGAAAGTAGCTTTTATCTTTAAAAAGCATTTTCCCCCCACCTTTCCTTAAATTAACCTGCCTGTGTAAAACGTACACGAATTTTGAATTACCAGTTTTGAGATGGCATGAGTGGAATGGTTTTATGATATTTCTTTGTTATCCTTCTGACTTCAACTCTGGCTCAGAAATGCAATTAATTCGGCAACTTGTGTTCAGTAGTAGATGCCATTCAGGCTGCGGCTGCTTATGGGGTAGTTAAAAGGATAAAATCAAGTAGTCATTCTACTAATCCCTTTACAAGGAAACAGCTTTCTGCATAAAAAGTAGAACTTATGTGGTCATTAGCAGATGCTACACCAAGCAACCCAAAATATACACATTTAAATTCTTAAGCACAATCTATGAACACTACACAGATGGTTTCCAAGAAACTGTACCTAAATTGATTACGATAAAAATGATCTGCTGCAATTGTTTCTGTCAAAAGGGAGAACAGAATTTGTCCCAATGTGTCGCTCTGCCCACTCATGCAGAGAACCCAGCTGCTGGGACAGATGTTGCTCTAAGCACTTTATTTTAGGGTCATTAAAATGGTTACAGGGGTTAGTCATTCATTGTTTTATAAATTGTGCTTACTAGCTGAGCTCAACAGACCCGCTGTAAAAAAAGTTCTTTGTGGCTGATCAGAAGAAAGTTGTCTTCCAAAAGCAGCTCTCTTTTTTTGAAACTGGTGATTTTTTAAAAAAAGCAATGCACAAAAAGGAGGGGGGGCGTTGTTGTTGTACAGAGTTAGCCAAGTTGGGTTACTCTTACTTTACAACTATCGTTAGAAGAATAATTTGGGAGGTTCTACAAGCCAGGGTTGCTCAAGAACAAATCAAAAATGAAATCCAGACATATTATGAGAAAGGAGATGTATTTATTCCCAAAAGCAAACAGATTTGGTGTTTTTTTTGGTGGGGGGGGGGATAGGCTGCAGAGAAAATGGGGTCCATAGACTTGGTTGTATAAGGGGATTAGTTGTATAGTGTGAACTTGGAGGCGCATGGTTTGTGTACCTGCTGGTTCTTTGTGAAAAGATATTGGCTAATTTTGACTTTGTCAAAAGGCAATTGTCCTTCTTGCGCAGACTGAGGTGCTCATACCCTAGGCTTTGATCCTGATGTGAGAAACCTGGAAAGGAAGATCACCCTCAGGTAGGTAGATTCTTCCCTCAGGATGGATTTGCTATGAGGAGATCTGTTACCTTCCTTTGTCTGGAGGGAATTCTGGCCTCCTCAATGGAGCCAGTGAGGTGCTAAAAAAGGAGCAGGGCAGATCGGAGACCTTTTAATTTCCAACACTATCCATAATCAGAGATGGTATTCAGCCAGTTCTGACCGGTTCTGGTGAACTGGTAGTGGAAATTTTGAGTAGTTTGGAGAACCAGCAAATGCCACCTGTGGCTGGCCCCACCCCCAATCTATTCACTGCCTTCTGAGTCCCAGCTGATCGACTGGGTCTTCTTTTGTTGCGCTGCACAGGAGAATGGAGCTGGAAAGCAGGTTGGTGGGGTGGGGAAAAATGGGGATTTTGCAGTAACCTTGCCCTGGAGAGGGGAGGGAATGGAGATTTTGCAGTATCCTTCCCCTGCCACGCCCACCAAGTTACACCACACCCACCAAGCCATGCCCACAGAACTGGTAGTAATTTTTTTGAATCCCACCACTGATCCATATGTATCTCAATACCTCTGTTGATGAGTGCTTCATTACTCATTAACAATGTGGTCTTTTTGAGGTGGCATCTTCCTGGACAAGCTATTCTAGAAGAGTTAGAAAATGAAACTGTCTGATAACAGAGCTTTCAGATGGATCCATTAAAACATGTGGGCTTACATTCCTTTCTGTTGTCTGTAAACCCCTTATGCATTGGCAGGTGATGCCTAATCAGGCTTCACTTAGAAATATTTGGCTAAAATCTTTTTTTTATTTTTCGTGCTGGCAGGTTTTGTGCTTTTCCTCAACTCCTCTAATTAAAAATTGACTGCCTAGTGAAAGTATTATTGAAGCACTTAATATGCCAAGTGAGAAACTGAAGTATGGTAAGATCGGGCTTGGAGAAAGGGTGCAAAAGTTGATAAATGCAATCCTCTTCTTTTTATAGTCTGCTTTTGGCATTCGGATCCAAACTAAGGTGACTAAATTTAGTTGTCATTGGGCAAGGTTCTTGTGGGTTCTGGGTGTTCTCCTAAAACCAAGCATAAGAGCAAATGCCATCATGAAGCAATTTATGAGTTTGTATCAGAGGTGGTTTGTATTCAGCAGGTTCTGACCAGTTCTGGAGAACCGGTAGTGGAAATTTTGAGTAGTTTGGAAAACCGGTAAATGCCACCTCTGACTGGCCACACCCCCATCTATTCTCTGCCTCCCGCGTCCTGATTGGGAGGGAATGGGGATTTCACAGTATCCTTCCCCTGCCACGCCCACCAAGCCATGCCCACCAAGCCACACCACGCCCACAGAACCGGTAGTAAAAAAATGAATCCCACCACTGGTTTTTATTAACAATATTTAAAACTTTAAAGATCCAGTTTTTAACATATATCGCTAGACAGGGTTAAAGACCCATTGGAAAGGAGATGCTGTCAGCCTCTGCTTTGCTGTTGCTTCGGCTGCCATGAAACGGGGAGGGAGGGCATGATATTTGGGAGGGGTTACTAATTGTGCTGGAGGAAGTTTCTGGAGCTCAGCTGCCTGTCGGACTACGCATGCATAGTAGATTCCCGCCAGGACTAACGGCACCAACATTCCATCTTCGTGATGCCTTTTGAAGTTATCTCACACCTGACACTTGGGAGAATTATGATTGGACTGTAACTGTGATGCCAAGGGGTGGGGAATGGGTTATTCTATATATCAATCGCTTTCGCGCCTAAATAATCAGACTTCGCTTCGCTATGCCTTTAATCATTTATAATTAGTAAAAGTACACTTGATTTCTATTCATGGAGTCTCGTGGTCTTCTTTCCTAATTACCTAATGGAGAGGTTCTGACAGATGCTTTTAAAGCATCCACTTTTAAAGCCTGGCACCCCATTGGGGAGAAAGGTAGCTTGGTGTAGTGGTTAAGGTATCTGGCTAGAACAGAAGTGGGCAACTATGCCCCTTTTACAACCTTTGGACTTTAACTCCCAGAATTCCTGAGCCAGCATAGAGTTTTGGGAGTCAAAGTTCACAGGTCATAAAGGGGGTTATAGTTGCCCACTTCTGGGCTGGAACCTGGGAGATTGTGCGTTGCTGTTCTTTGATAGGCTCAAAGCCAGCTGTTTGATCTTTGGTCAGTCATATTCTCTCCTGGGAACTGTGCTCAAAGCCTCACCCCGATGTTATATGCATTGAACTATTGTAGAAGTAATGGGGCAAATGTCACGGCGGCCTTCCTCAGTAACCAAGAAAGAAACCACTCAACTCCTTTTTGCAGAATTAAGAGTACTTTTACTGGTCATGAGTAGATAGCAGCGAAGCAAAGCAAGATCTGAGGCAAAAGCGCGCGTAATCATAGATATCAATATGTGACCCAACCCTCACCCCTTGGTAACCCCATCCCACAGTCCAATCCACACATCCCTCAGGTGTTATGTGGGAGACATCTTCAAAAAGCATCATCAGGCTGGTATGCCAGATAGTTGGCCTTGGCAGCAAATCCTCTATCTGCAGCATGCGCAGTAGATGGTGAGAGCAACTCCTTTTTTACAATCACTCCTGTATTGAATACTTCCCCACCCAAATACCGTGCCCCCCTCCCCGTTTCAATGGCAGCCGAAAGCAAGCAGCAAAACAGAGGATGGAACTTGTGTTGTGATAACATGAGTTGTATGTGCTTGCATCCAGCACTGGGAAAGTGTGGTTTATCTTATGGTATCATCCCTTGAATATTGCAGTTTTTTAAGGTTACATGCAGAGTCCCATGCTTGTACTTCTGAGGTGATATACCGTAGTTGTTTTTTTAATCAGCCAAGATTACTTAATCTAAGCACGGAGATTTTTAGATTTGCAGTTAGTCTGTGGTGAATAGATTGTTCATTACATCTTTATCTTAATTTCCCCACAACAGTGGTACATTTTTACAATCTATTTCAAACTGATCTTTAACTGACATAATGAAAGTCTGATAAATATGAATCCACGTGGTCAAAGTTTAATTCTGGGTTCAAAAACCAAGCAGTTTTGCTATTACAACGATAGTAAGTTTTTGTAAAAACAGGTTTTTCTTTTCTCTCCTTTTTTCCCCTTATTGTTTTTATATTTTTAACGTTGTTTTTTTAGTCTTTTTTCCCCTGACTAAATCAAATCCAAATTCCATTTGAATATATTGATTTAAAACTATACAAGTCATGAAAAAAAGGGGAGGGGAAGAAAAAAAAACATTTGGGATATACAAGTCAATCATCATTTCAGAAATATTTCATTGCTTAAATAAAAGACCAGAATTACTACAGTGGGCAAAAAAAACACACACACACAAAAAACAACAACAGTGGGAGTGGAAGCAACTTTTGACTTCCTGCCAGCTTCCCCAATGAGTCCTCATGGGAAACTGGAAAGAAACATCCAAAATCTTCCTTCCTTCCTTCCCCCTTCCCTCCCTCCCTATCATTTAATTACTTACTTCTCCACATATAGGTTCTCATCTTAGCAAAATCATGTAGATGGTGATGGAAATAAGGTCTTTCTTTTCCTCCTGTTCTTACAGAATGAGATCATTACATAAATGTTGATAATACTGGGTGCAATTCCTAAATCATTCTGAACAGTTAACGCTATGTTCTCTGTTTTATAAAGAATTATTGCGGTGTTATTTGGTAAAAAGCATGCGGGATCCTTTAGCACCAGAGGGGAGTCTGAGTTGTCAGCCAAATAACTAAGTGAAAATACTGTCACTCTGCACTTTTGATCAAATACATTTGTTGCAGTCCCACAAGTCATAAAAAATCATCATCAAATCCCGTTAAGCTGTTGAAGGATTATACCCCCTGCATTCTGACCACCTTATTTGAGAAAAAGATAGATCATGTTCTTTTTCAGGTTTGGATTTTCCCATAATGTTCATTTCACATGCTCATAAGAGTTCTACACTATTAGCCCCCATGCTTACCTATTCCCTAAGGTAGGAATATAGCAATAGCAATAGCAGTAGACTTATATACCGCTTCATAGGCCTTTCAGGCCTCTCTAAGCGGTTTACAGAGAGTCAGCATATTGCCCCCAACAATCTGGGTCCTCATTTTACCCACCTCGGAAGGATGGAAGGCTGAGTCAACCCTGAGCCGGTGAGATTTGAACCGCTGAACTGCTGATCTAGCAGTAGCCTGCAGTGCTGCATTTAACCACTGCGCCACCTCGGCTCTTTCCAAGTCAGCTATGACAAACTTATAAGGTATACCAATATGCTGATTCCAAGATGGTTTAAGACAGCAAGTTTGCAGTAGACACAATTTGAATTTTGTAATCCAAGAAAGATGATTCACCAAACAACATCAACTTACATGCAGAAAATTAAAACTGCCTTCCAGTCCATTGAAATGCCCAAACGGTGCATTACGGTGTTCTGAAAATATATTATAGGAATTTATCATGAATAATCTATAGAACATATGGCTATCCTAAAGGTATCCATCCAAATTGGATCTCAACCCTTCCTAGCTTAGCAAAGGGAACATGACAGGTTTGCTGATGAACAACTAGGAGGATTAATTTGGATAATTTTAATCCTCAACATTGGCATTGCATGTAGTTTATATACATCCTGCTAAAATAAATCCCTTACAAGAGTAGTAAGTACTTCATATGTAAAAGGAATGAATTAATAGTAATATTCATTCTGAAATGTAAATTCATATTACCATTTTTAAATTCAACTGAAATGTACGTTTTGTTGTTTGGGGATTGTATCAGAGGTGGGTTGCTCTTGGTAGTAGCGGTGGCGGAAGGCTCCATCCACCCGCCCGAACGCTTCTGCACACGTGCCGTGACCCGTCAAAACCACGCTCGACTAAACCGCGCCCGATTAAAATGCGTCGCTGACGTCATCAACAGGGCGACAACAGCCAGCGCGGAGAAAGAAGGGCACTTTAAATAGCGCTTTGAAAGCAAGCCGATTCAACTTAAGGTAAGGGTTAGCTTTAGGGTTAGCTTTAGGGTTAGGTTTAGGGTTAGGTTAAGGGTTAGGGTTAGGTTAAGGGTTAGGATTAGGTTAAGGGTTAGGTTTAGGTTTAGGGTTAGGTTTAGGATTAGGTTTAGGTTTAGGGGTTAATTTTAGGTTTAGGGTTTACAGCGTGCTTCTGTCTCCGCGCTGTTGTTGCCCTGTTGATGACGTCAGCGACACAGTTTAGTCGGTCGCGGTTTACTCGAGCGCGGTTTTGTGGGTGAACTCACACACACAGAAGCGTTTCGTGCAAGCTCTTGCTGGAGTGTGCCCGAACCGGTAGTGAAAAATTGGCAATCCACCACTGGTTTGTATTGTCTTGAATTAGAGAATATCACAATTGATTTATGATTATATTTTCTGGACTTGACTACATTTTATCCACACAGTAAATTTAGGAGCTACCGTATATTATCTACTGGCATACTTTTCTCTTTCAGAAAATGCTTTTATTTTCTTCCATATATTAGTAGTTCATATAGTAGACAGAAGGAATGGGAAAGGAAAGGAAGAGATTAAGAAAACAAAACAAAATGCTGGAAACAAAATAATACCCCCTCGGATGAATTAGTGATTAAAAAAAAACTTTGGATTGTGCAGAGATGGACAAATTAACACTGAAATTAAAAGATAAAGAAGAGTCGGAATATTATGAAATTTGGAACAATTGGTGCAAATGGCTGCAAAAAAAGAATAAAACCAATTAAGCCAAAAAACTATATATAAATATATATAGAACTGTGTATAAACGTGTGTAAATATAGAAGCAGGGGTGGGTTTCTCGCCCCGTTCCAACCAGTTCAGTTGGAACGGGGCCGGCGGCGTCCTCGCGCATGCGTGCGGCGTGCACATGCACACGTGCGGCGCACGCATGCGTACTAGCATCTGTGTGATGCTCCAGCTGCTCCTGCGCATGCGTGGAAGTGCAGAACTCATCAAAACCGGGTAAGGAGCGTGTGCGGACACGCGGGCGCACGGGCGCACGGGCACACGAGTGGGCCCTTTGCCGTTTCCGGAAGTTACTTACTTACTTCCGGGTTTGCTGACCAACCGGTTCGCAGGGACCACCGCGAACTGGTTGAAACCCACCCCTGTATAGAAGCGAAATATTATATACATGTACAGGTATGATGACATAACAATGTTGATGTAATGACTGTAAGGTGTTTGTAGAAGGGAAAAAATAATTTAAAAAATCTGCTAATAAAAAAAGAAAACAAAACTTTTTATTTAACACCCACAGATAAAGCAAAACAAAGATGCTCATTTATGTTACTCAAACATTATTATGTGTACACTAAAATTTGTTCTATTCTTTTTTTAAAAATTGCATTGACAGATATCAATAACCTCTCCCAAAAGTCTACTTTTAAAAACACCAGAAGTATTTAAGTAAGACATCAAAAAAATAATACATTTCCTTGCATCAAAGATCAGAGCGATCAAATCACATTCTCTTCTAAGGGCCTATATCTCTTCTCCCCAAGTCCTGCTCTGCTGCCTTATTATTATTATTATTATTATTATTATTATTATTATTATTATTATTAGTTAAAAAGTTTTATTTTCTTTTAAAACAAACATTTCATCATTCCTCAGTCAGTAATACATCGGAGTACAATTTTTTGTGTGTCAAAATAGTTCCAGTTTACCACCAAATTCTTGTCTAGCCTAATGTATACCCCTCCCTCCCTCCACCCTCCCCCCCAACCCCCCTCCTCCTTCCCCCCCCCCGACTTCCCAGAACCCGTACACGGTATGGATTTTTAACAAACAGTCTAAAATCTATTGAGAAAAAAGAAATAAAGAAATTAATGACATCTCTACATTGATCTTAGCTTCTTCTTGCTGAGCTAACTTTAAACAATTTAAATCACTTCTGATCTTAAGCATAGGCTAACTGGAATTTCTTGGTCCCGTATTTATTTTGTATATAGTCAATCCATTTTTTCCAGTCTCGTTTATATCTCTCATTTGAGTGATCTTTAAGCTATGCCGATATTTTAGCCATCTCGGCTAAGTTTGTGACTTTCAATGTCCATTCTTGGATTGTAGGCAAGTCTTCCTTCTTCCAGTATTGCACCACCAACAGGCTTGCTGTTCGGCTGCCTAATTATGATGTCTTTGGGAGGGATAAAGGGAGAACGCCGGGAGTGTATTTCAAGAGTATATATTCTCAGCACCTAAGGCAATATAGACATCTTGTTGCTCAACTATGGCAAGATATGTATACTGGGCAATGGCATCGGAAGATGCTGGAAGATCATTTTACTGACAATAGCAAAAGCGTTGTTTCAAACTGTGTGGGAGAAGAGAATGTTAAATCACTCAAAGTATTTTTACCAAGAAAACCACATGGACAGAAAATATAAAATGATTGATGAGATAGGCCAGATGGCATTCAACATGCTACTGAGGAATTGCTGAGGGTTTTTCGAAGTACTAATGGTGTTTATGACATGGTTAGATGAAAGCCTTCAGGGCATCTAGTTGTTGATCCTGTCATGTAGGAAAAGAAAATCAGAAGTTGCAAAGGCACAGTTACAGCATGGGATATGGAATGCAAACTCCACACTATAAAAGATTAAATAAATTGGCTACACAATGGACATCTTTGGCGAGAGCAAATTGAAAGGAATTAAAATTGGGCCGTTTCAATCAAAAGATTGCACTGTTTATTACTCAGAACATGAAAAATGAAGAAGGAATGACATTGCCTTTATACTTGTGAATCAATGGTGGGTTTCAAAAATTGTTCGAACCTACTCTGTGGATGTGGCCTCCTTTGTGGGAGTGGCTTTCCACCCATGTGACCGGATGAGAGTGGCTTGCCGCCCATGTGACCGGATATGAAGGTGCCGACGACACTTGTCAGAACCACCTTAAATTACCTCACACACAGCACTGGCATGCATGAGAATATGATGTCAACTTGTTTTTTAAAAGGCATCTTTGGTTTGCGTTAAAACAACTTCAACACACGCAATGTTCTGATTGCACCACAAGCACAGTAGTCATCCTTACCTTTCACAGAGGCACTGAGTTTTATAAATATGAGCATGATAGTGTAGAATAATCATATCCAAGGACCAGGGGTGGGTTTCAAAATTTTTTGGAACCTCTTCTGTAGGTGTGGCCTGTTTTCCGGGTCCACTGGTGGAACCTCTTCTAACGGGTTCGGTAGATTTGACGAACCGGTTCTACCGAATAGGTGCAAACTGGTAGGAACCCACCTCTGTTGTGAATGTAGAGCAAGAAGAGTACTTGGCTACAATACAATGAATCTTCATCTATCTATCTATCTATCTATCTATCTATCTATCTATCTATCTATCTATCTATCTATCTATCTATCTATCCATCTATCCATCCATTCATCCATCCATCCATCTATCAATCAATGGCTGTGTGTGTGTGTGCGTGCGTGCGTGTTCCAGCATAACTCTGGAACGTCTCAAGCAATTTCAACCAAACTTGATGCACAGATGACTTACTCTCTGGAAACAAATATGGTTAGTTGGCAGATAATATCAAATGAATAATCCTTTGGATGACAATGGCAAGGTGGATGGACTCGGACACAGCGGTGACGGCTGCACTGTTGGAAGATATGTATGCCGTCATTAAGAATTGACACCGATTTGGTGACATATCATCAATAAATCAGTGCCTGCATCCATGTGGTCACATCTCTCTTCTTCCCCTGGTCATCAGACACGTTTGCTGTTTCCAGTTGTAAAGGGAAAGATTCTTCTAATCCTCGTGACATCTATTCTTCAATATTCCATACATTTCAAAATTTCTGTGTTATGCTCTTCTGGAAAAGCAGGACCACCACATTTCCTTTCTGAAAATGTGTTCAGATAAAAGCACACATATTGGCTTCATATGCCTTCCTTTCTTCCTCTAACACTTGAAGTTTAAAGTGGTGGTACATATGAGAGATACCTTTATCAGGGGTATCAAAATCAAGGCTCGAGGGTTGGATCCAGCCCACGGGATACTTAGATCTGGCATGTGGGGGCTACCCTGGAAACAGCCCATTGTGAGTCTGCCAGAGAAAATGGGATCCTGAGCTCTGTTTTCAGCTGCCATGACCTCTTGCAAGGATGCAGTCGCAGCTAAAAGCAGAGTCCAGAAGCTCATTTTTTGCTGACAGAGTGCTCAGGCCACCACAGCCCCCCCCAACAGGAGTGACATTGAGCTGGCCATGCCCCCCCGGGCCACACCCCACCCAACCCCGCTGAGATCAAATGCAACCCTGATGCGGCCCTCAATGAAATCGAACCCCTGATCTATATGGTTGAGAATTCATGCACGTCGAGGATTACAATTTTCGTCAGTTATTGTCATGGATAGAATGGCTTAATATAAATGCAGCTGCATTTGGAAAGAGTTCAATCAGAGCTTGAGAAGTAAGGAACTTGCTTTCTGGATTTGAAGAGATCAGCTTCCAATACTTGGCGCTTTTTCCCTTTACGTTACCAAAGCCATATTTTCCTGAACAATTTTCAGGGTTTCCCCCCCCCTCTCTGCATGAAAGCAGATTAACACATTTCTATAAATTCCCATATTTTATTCATTATTTATTTCAAGCCTTTATTAACCAACACTTCCGCTGAAAGGGATCCCAGTACAAGTTCACAGTTTAACGAAAACACACAAACAGAAAACCTAAATGTTTGGCAATCTTTAAAGTTTACTGAGGAATATAATTGCATCCCCCCTGCCCACCCAACAATTCATCCTGCCCAGTTTCAGTATTGCTTCTGGTCATTATTCTTCTCTGTCTCAATGCCCAGTTGTCATATTTTCTTGGGCTTTGTAAAAACTCAGATACAAGGGAAGAATATATTGCTTTCATTGTTCAAATAACTTGGTTATTTCTCTGCATACTGTAATATTGAAGAGCTTAACTGTATGTGATTATGACTTTTGCTATCGTGTTGTCAAATTTTGTTTGACAACATGGGAAGGAGATCGAGGGAGAATCAGGAGGTGCAAGGACAAAGCAAGATTTTTTTTCCTATTTTTTTTCAAAGTTTGCTATAATAGGTGAGGTTTTTAAAGAAGTGCTTATCTCTTTGAAATCCCCCTAGCAAAAACATTCTGTTCAAAATGATAATCCAAATCCTACTCTGAAATTTGGCAGTTTACATCCCTCTGAAGCATCGAGTATGTTGGCATGTGTTATCCTAGCCTTTTCAAATATAAATATTTTATTACTGATTACTAGTTTTCAATCTTGGGAATTATGAAGTGGGGGGGCAAAAAAGTTCTTGTTTCTGGATTTAGGTTTAGATTTTGGCCTGAATCAAAAAAACAACAACGACAGGCTGTCACTCAACCTGAGTTAAAACAGGCTATTTTGCAAAGTACAGAGTGAGGCCTGAATTCAATCTTAGGACTGGGGCAACGTGTGTTTAAACTTTTCATTGCTTTTGATATTTGCAATTTTATTTCCTCTTTTATTCTGCAATGTTTAGCACAGGAAGATACTTCCTGAAATAGGCACATAGTGCCTATAAAACAAACAAAGAAAAATCATTTGCCATTCCACTTATACTTGTCTCTTAATCTTCCCAGTCCAACTGCCCTCATTTAAGTTTGCTACTTGATTCACTAATTACATCAGTGGTGGGTTCCTACCAGTTCGCATCAGTTCAGTAGAACTGGTTCGTCAAATCTACCGAACTGGTTAGAAGAGGTTCCACCAGTGGACCTGGAAAGCAGGCCACACCTACAGAAGAGGTGCCAAACAGTTTTGAAATCCACCACTGACACACAGACAGACAGACAGACAGACAGACAGACAGACTCACACAGAGGGAGAAAGAGAAAGGAAGAAAGAAAGAAATAAAGAAAAAAGAAAGAAAAAGAGAGAGAGATGAAAGAAAAAAGGAAAAAGGGACAGAGAGACAAAAGGAAGGAAAGAGAGAGAGAGAGGGAGAGAGAGAGAGAAAGAAAACACATGGCCGGCAAGCCACTCCCACCAGGTCACATGGTCGGCAAGCCACTCCCACAAAGGATGCCACACCCACAGAGTAGGTTTGAAATTTTTTTAAAACCCACCACTGAATTACATCCACAATTGATATCTCATAAACAACAATCTGAAGAAAATACTGCTGCCTATAAACCAGGAAGAGAACTTCTATCGGTCTTAATTTCAATTATATTGAATATGTATTTATTTCATATATCACTGTAAAACCTGGGTCTTTCCGAAGTTTGAACATGTTCAAGCCTCAGGATTGGCAACAGAGTCCATGGTTTAGCTGATCTATAGATATTATTTGAGTGCCAAAAATACAATCTTTTTTTGTTTGTGTGGTGGTTCCATAATTATATACTTTCTTCCCTTCTTGGAGCAACCAACCAAATTCTCTTCCCATATTTATTTGGATACTGAAAACATGTTTATTTTCAAAGAAATCTTAAGAATGTGCTCTGCTACTTTAGAGGAAAAATACTCTTCTGGCATTCTATTTTAACGCACATTTACTGTTATATTTATTTTGTAGATAAGTCACGTTGATAACTGGCGTTAAGGAGGACATAATTTACTTGGGTAGAACATGTTGCAAGGGAAAAAAAAGTGTCTTCTTCTGCTTTCATTCCATTTCTATAGATAATGATATCTTAGAATTATTATGGAAACTGAAGCTTAATGTTTATTATGTAGTAGCCATTCATCATTTGTATTGCATTACTGAATATCCCTTTCTTCATCTCTCTTGGACATAAAAATAAGAAAAGTGTTCCAACCTCGTGTTTTGTAACGGGTTCTTGGCGTGTGAGAAAACTAATAGACTAGCAACTGGGGAGGAGAGGGGAGGGTCCCCCTGCGAATGGTGGGTGAGTGTGCATGTAACTCCATTTGCAAGCACATCTGCCACTCGCACAAATGGAGATGCGTGTGTTTGCACAGTCACCTGCCACTTCCATGGCCCGGTTCTAAACAGGCTTCAGCGTGGTAATGAGCCAAGGGTCCAAGTGTTCGGAGACTGCAACTAGTCCAGAATGCAGCCGCGCGAGCGATATTGGGTGTACCTAGGTACACCCACATCACACCGATCCTCCGCGAGCTGCACTGGCTTCCTATTGGTCTCTGGACGCAATTCAAGGTGTTGGTTATTACCTTTAAAGCCCTACATGGCTTAGGGCCAGCGCACCTTCGAGACCGCCTACTACCACATTCCTCCCAGCGGCTGGTGAGATCCCACAGGGTGGGCCTCCTTCAGATGCCGTCAGCCAGACAATGCCGGCTGGCGGCCCCCCCGGAGGAGAGCCTTCTCTGTGGCTGCTCCAACCCTTTGGAATTAGCTACCCCCAGAAATCCAGACCTTGCCCACTCTCATGGCCTTCAGAAAAGCTGTGGAAACCTGGCTATTCCGGCAGGCCTGGGGCTGTTGACCTCATTGTTGAGGTCCAGCCCCGATCGTAACGAATGTATGTGTGTTGTTTTTAACATGTTTTTATTTTCATTTTTTATTATTCTTCTTTCTTCGATGTAAGCCGCCCGGAGTCCTCCGGGATTGGGCGGCCTATAAATTGATTTAATAAAATATTTTTTTATTTAATTTGTATGCCACCCTATTCCCGAGAGACTCAGGGCAGCTAACAGTCTGGAGGGGAGGGGGGTACAAAATAAAAATAAAAGACAAACAATTTAAAATAGAGCAACAGTCGTAAAAACAGTCGTGGAAAATTCAGCCCCAGGCCTGCCGGAACAGCCAGGTCTTAGTTGCTTTGCGGAAATAGATAGATAGATAGATAGATAGATAGATAGATAGATAGATAGATAGATAGATAGATAGATAGATAGATAGATAGATAGATAGATAGATAGATAAATAAATAAATAAATAAATAAATAAATAAATAAATAAATAAATAAATAAATAAGGGCTGGGGATTCTTGTATGGTTCACACTGATGGTGAACCTATGACACATGCGCCAGAGGTGGCACGCAGAGCCCTTTCTGTGGGCATGCATGCCATTGCCAGCTTCTTTTCTCGTTTCTGACACACCGGCCAGCTGGTCTTTGGCGGGTGCCGGAGCACTGAAAAATGGCCTGAAAATGGCCTAAAAAACAGCCTGAAAATGGCTCAAAAAACAGCCCAAAATCAGGCCATTTTCAGGCCATTTTCCAGGCCAAAAACAGCCAAAAACCCATCAAAAAACAGACATGTGCATGCCAGCCAGCTGATCTTTGAGTTTCCAGTGCTCCAGGACACACACATGCATGCACATGCACGGGCATTCCAATTTGGGCACTCGAAAAGGTTTGCCATCACTATAACAGACTAATAAATGGGTAAATGCAGAGGGACAGTCTGAGAATGACTTGTCCTGGGCCTACATGAGTTGCTGTCTATTACAAGCCTTGATCGGGCATTTGAGCATCCCAGTTCCACTGATCCAATAGCTGCAACCTTAGGGAAAAATTGATCTTGATGCTGAAAAGCAACACAATGTGGGCCAGCTGTTTCATCCCCAGCAGAGAGGAATTGTAAGGCTTCACATAAAAGCCCCATTGATAGAACCTGGCATACAATTGAAGGCAATTTTGCAGCCATCCCCACCTCAGCTAGGTTTACTTTTGTTCAACTCCTAGAGTAGGCACAGAGCTACTTTTATGAAACGTTCAGCCGCTAATTGCTATCCACAGAGAGATTATACTGTATGTATCCCTGGAGATGGCTGTCTGTAGTTTTGAATTGACCATACTCAGAAGTATCCACATCATGTCTTACTAAAATACAAAGCATTCAGTAAAAAATTTATGTGTGTATATATATATATATATATATATATATATATATATGTATGTATGTATGTATGTATGTATGTATGTATGTATGTATATGTATGTGTATATATATATGTGTGTGTGTGTGTATGTGTGTGTGTGTGTGTGTGTGTGTGTGTGTGTGTGTGTATGTAGGTCTCTAGTTGTTCGGGTTTTCTCCCGCGTAGAATTGGAGATTCTTACTGGGATTTGAACCTGGGCCATATGGCATACTAGGCACACTAGGCAGAGATCTTAGCCATTAGGCCACAGGCTCTTATCCGTTTATCAGCGAAGCCAGGGTGAAAGGTATCTATTAGATTTTTACGGATATTATTAGATATTAGATATTAGATAAACGGATAAGAGCCTGTGGCCTAATGGCTAAGATCTCTGCCTAGTGTGCCTAGTATGCCATATGGCCCAGGTTCAAATCCCAGTAAGGGTATGGCTAGCTGATGAGAGCTAAATAGCTTGAAATAGATCTATACTAGTCTCCCTTTATTTATTTATCAGCACAAATAAAAAAACACAAATATAACAAAGGCAACAGTAAAAATATTGGGTTTCTGTCGTGATGGACTCTTGTGATGAGCCGATTGACAGATGATGGAAGCAGTCAGCTTCCTCCCATAATTGGGGCTTACCAGGGGTTGTAAAAATCTAATAATAATAATAATATATATATATATATATATATATATATATATATATATATATATATATATATATATATATATAAAATGTATATGTGTGTGTGTGTGTGTGTGTGTGTGTGTGTGTGTGTGTATATATATACATACATACATACATATCTATCTCTATCTCTATCTATCTATCTATCTATCTATCTATCTATCTATCTATCTATCATCTGTATGTATTTAGTGTCACAACCCCTGGTATGTCCAAATATGGGAGGAGGCCTACTGCTTCCTTTCTCTGTCTATCGGCTCGTCACAAGAGACCAGACAGACAGAAACCCAATATTTTTACTGTTGGTTCGAATCCCAGTAAGGGTGTGGCTAGCTGATGAGAGCTAAATAGCTTGAAATAGATCTATACTAGTCTCCCTTTATTTATTTATCAGCACAAATGCAACACAAATGTAACAAAGGCAACAGTAAAAATAATGGCTTTCTGTCGTGATGGTCTCTTGTGATGAGCCGATAGACAGAAAATGGAAGCAGTATGCTTCCTCCCATATTTGGGCATACCAGGGGTTGTGACACAAAATACATACCTATTTCCCTGGCTCAGCTGATAAAGGAGGAGAACCTTGTGGCTTAGTGGTTAACACAACTGCTTAATATGTAATACAGCACAGGTTCAAATCCCAGTAAGGGTATGGCTAGCTGATGAGAGCTAAATAGCTTGAAATAGATCTATACTAGTCTCCCTTTATTTATTTATCAGCACAAATGCAACATATATATATGCTCTGAGGACCATTATGGTTGAAAAATAATATGCAAATAGTCTGTGTGTATCTCTACAGTACATACAGGCACACGTCTAATTTGATCCTGAAAATATAGCAACAATTATTTTGTAATTTGGGTATTACCACTGCATTTTAGCCTCCCAGAAGTGTTGAAGACAAGAAGAGTCAAAATTAAGGAGCTTGCTTCAATCAGCAAGGAAAAAACCAAAATGATGCTTTCGTTACAGTTAGATTCCTACAATATCCATGCTTGGCAAAGGTGATTGCTGTTTTGTACGCAATTCATCCTGATCTCCTCTGAAAGCAACGGTACATTTATGCATTGATGGTCTATTTCCTTTGTGTTTTCACTGTTTGCCCCCAAATCTTTGTAGAACTCTTGCTGATTATAATGTCAATTTTTAAAAACAAAATTCTTCATCGGATGGCCAAAATGGATTCTACAATATCCTATAATTTTTAAAATAAGGAAAACAGCTGAATGGGTCAGTAGCCAGTTTGTACTTATATTGAGCCGAGGTGGCGCAGTGGTTAGGGTGCAGTACTGCAGGCCACTTCAGCTGACTGCTATCTGCAGTTCAGCGGTTCTAATCTCACCGGCTCAAGGTTGACTCAGCCTTCCATCCTTCCGAGGTGGGTAAAATGAGGACCCGGATTGTTGTTGGGGGCAATATGCTGTCTCTGTAAACCGCTTAGAGAGGGCTGAAAGCCCTATGAAGCGGTATATAAGTCTAACTGCTATTGCTATATTGGTTTGGATCAGAGGTGGGTTCCTGCCGGTTCTAACCGGTTCACTAGAATAAATTCCACAAATCTACCATGCCGTTTAGAACCGGTTTCAGCGGTGGAACGCCCACTCACTCGCTCACCCCTGGGCCCTGCCCATCTGGTCGCCACTCATCCGCTCACTCCCCCTGCCCATCCACACCATGCCTAAGAGCCCTATAGAGAGCCCTTGGCTCTCTATTGCTGCCTGCTGAGGGGGTAAGTAAGCTCTTTGCTGACACAGCAGCTTTTGGGGCTAATGGGCTTGGGTTTCCAGCCCGACAGTCCCAGACGCTTCTGGATGGCTGGCAGCTGGCGCAAACTCCCCTCATGTTCCTTCTTCTGTGGGACCCGCTACCTTGTATTTGACAGCCGCCTTGTTTCCAATTTGGGGGGGGGGGTGAGAAATTCTCTGCATGGATCCCCCCAATTGGAAATGAGGCAGCTGTGAAATATGTGTGGGGTCCGGAGCTCATGTGCAGGAGAGGCGTGCCCCTCATGTTCCTCGTCTTCCCAGATGGGCTCCAGACAAGTGGAGCCTCCTCCTTCTTTTTAACCAGGCAGCGATCAGAGAGAAAAGGGCAGCATGTGTCCGTGGGCTTGTGCCACAGACGAAGATCGCCTGACTAAGGCCCATCTGCAGGGGGAGAGATGCCCCTCGTGTCACTCGTCTTCCCGGATGGGCTGGGGACAGAAAAGGTTTTTCTCCAGTCCCAGGTTTCAGCTTCCTGGCTTCAGTATCTCTTTCCACTTCTTTTGTTGAGCCTGCAATTAAGGTTCTTTTTTATGTCTTAGGAAAGATCGCCTGGTTAAAAAGAAGGACGAGCCCATCCGCAGGTTGGGAGGGAGGGAGAGACCAAGAGACAGACAGAGACAGACAGAGACACACAGACAGAATGAGTGATTAAGTGAGTGAGTGAGTGAGAGACAGACAGACACACAGATACACACAAACACACACACACACAGAGAGAGAGAGAGTGACAGAGAGAGAGGAAGGGAGTGGGGAGAGCAGAGAGATAGAGAGGGAGGGAGAGAGAGACACACACACAAACACACACAGGATGACAGATGGGGGAAGGAGGAGAGAGAGACAGAGAGATACAGAGAGAGACAGACAGACAGACAGACAGAGAAAATGACAGAGAGAGAAAGAGAGAGAGAGGGAGGGAGAGACAAAGAGCCACAGAGAGAGAGAAACAGACAGATAGACACAAAGAGAGAGAGACAGAAAGAGAGAGAGAGAAAGAAAAAGAGAAAGGAAGAAAGAAAAAAAGAAAAAAGAAAAGAAAGTGGGAGAGAGATGAAAGAAAGAAAGAAAGAAAGAAAGAAAGAAAGAAAGAAAGAAAGAAAGAAAGAAAGAGAACTTATGGCCACAATTGAGCCCAAAATTTTGGTTGCTAAGCAAGAGTGTCATTAAGTGAGTTTCACCACATTTTCCAAGTTGGCCACGTCCACCTGGTCACATGACCACCGAGCCACTCCCACAAAACAGGCCACTCCTACAGAATAGGTTCTAAAAAAATTTGAAACCCACACTGATTTGGATACATATATCCGTGCCAATGGATAAATTAAAAGTAAATTGGTTCTCAATAATTTGTGGCCTTAAACTGTTTCCACAAAGTCTTTGTGAGGATACGGCTCTCATTTAATTGCAAACATATATGTACCCACACATCTACATGCATACATACTTACCAGTTGTTTATCTTCTCTTTGTTGCTAAGCAACCTGTGTCATTTGATTCTTTTACGTTTCCTGTCTTTCCTCAGCCGTATTTATTTTATATTACAGACATTTCCTACTCATTTTTAAAATACAAGTCCCAAAGCGATGGTTGTTTTGCTTGTTTAATTTCTTTTTAACGTGCATTTCAATTCTTCTTGAGAATTGAGCCAATGAGCCAAGGTGGCGCAGTGGTTAAATGCAGCACTGCAGGCTACTTCAGCTGACTGCTAGTTCAGCAGTTCAGCGGTTCAAATCTCACCGGCTCAGGGTTGACTCAGCCTTCCATCCTTCCGAGGTGGGTAAAATGAGGACCCGGATTGTTGTTGGGGGCGATATGCTGACTCTGTAAACCGCTTAGAAAGAGCTGAAATCCCTATGAAGCGGTATATAAGTCTAACTGCTATTGCTAACTGCTATTCTTATATTTTTTACTCTTATCTAAATCCCTAGTATTTTCATAAGCTTATTTAATAATGATAGTAACTTTTGATCTGGTCATGAAATACAAATTACTTGACTGTTTTAGTATAAAACATTGTTTTTTCTTTTTGTTAATCATATCTAGAGGTGATATTCAGGCGGTTCTTCCTGGTTCGGGCGAACTGGTAGCCGCGGCTGCAGGAGGCTCCGCCCCCCCCCCCGCCCCAATGTGTCCCCAATGAGAACTGTGCATGTGCAGAAGGCGGTGCTCACATTTGCAAACCAGTAGGGAAGGTAAGTGAATCCCACCACTGAACATATCATTACGGACAGGTTTTCTGTAAACAAAAACAATAACTTTCTTTTAAAAGTTGAAAGGAATTCCACTTCTTTTTCTTAAATGCTTATGAGATGAGCTAGCTAACTAGAAAGTCTGATGAAATTACTGTCTGCTTTGAGGGAAAAAAAAAATAAGTAATTTTATTTTATTTTATCCATGTAGAAATCACTTTTTTTTCTTCACTGTAATGCAAAATCCATAAATTGAGATTCTTCCTGAGAATTTTATTACACTAGTTCAGACTATGTATTTTGAGCCGAGGTGGCGCAGTGGTTAGAGTGCTGTACTGCAGCCACTTCAGCTGACTGCTATCTGCAGTTCGGCGGTTCAAATCTCACCGGCTCAAGGTTGACTCAGCCTTCCATCCTTCCGAGGTGGGTGAAATGAGGACCCAGACTGTGGGGGCGATATGCTGATTCTGTAAACCGCTTAGAGAGGGCTGAAAGCCCTATGAAGCGGTATATAAGTCTAACTGCTATTGCTATTGCTATTGACAATTTGCCTCAATGTTGTGGTTACTGCACAGCTCACATATAGTAAGGAAGCATCAATGCAGGCTCTACAAGTCAGTCTCTGCCATTATATAGGTACCATTCTTTGAAGAAATACAAATGATATTTGCATTTCTCTACCTCCCCCATAGTGGTACAAAGCATTGAGCAGTTAGGGTTTTTTAAAAATTATTTATTTACAATATATCCTGCCTTTATTAGTTTTTACTAATAACTCATGTCTAGCACACCTTCATCCTCCTACTTTTCCCACAACAACAACCCTATGAGGTGAGTTGGGCTGAGAGAGAGAGAGAGAGTGACTGGTTATCCAGCTGGTTTTCAAGGCTAAGGCAGGATTCCTAGTTTCTAGTCTGGTGCCATAACCACTAGACCAGAGTAAATGTTTTAAAAATATTTCCACCCTCTGTCGGGCCAACAATGACTCTTTGGTTGTCAGAAGATGGGTGTAAATTGCTAATTTTCTTCCTTCCATCCTTCCTCCCTCCCTCCCTTCCTCCCTCCCTCCCTCTTTCTTTCTTTCTTTCTTTCTTTCTTTCTTTCCTTTCCTTCTTTATTTCTTTCTTTCTTTCTTTCTTTCTTTCTCTGTGGTGGTGATTTGTATCCATTCTTTCCACCAGAGCAATCCAAAATTCTGTTTCTTGTTAAGATGTGTAACATTATCTTACAATGCTGCTTCTACTTCATATTTATGCTTCAAATGAAAATTTATGTTTTCTGCACTAGATGGTATTATAATGGGAAAGTCATGCTCTTCTTGGATCTAGCTGGAAATATTTTTGCGAGATCTTGAAAAGCTTAAACCAATTCCCTCATTCCTTTTTAGTACTGAACCCCAGACCATTCAGGTTTTCCCCCAGTTCCGTAGGAGGCCTCTTAAATGCTGAACATGTGGAAAAATCTTATTCATTCAAAACACCAGAGGACTTAGTGAAAACCAAAAGAAGCCTCAAATGGCCATGCGAGATCACTTCTGAAGTCCTAGTGCACCACAATTGTGATACAACCTCTTCTATATCCTGACTAGAAATGTATGCAATCTGTGTGGAAATCTATAATAGCTACTTACAAATCATTAGAAAAGATCAAGATGGGGGACAGACTTGTTAACGAGCATATGGGTCTATATTTTCTTAGAACCTTAGAATGAATTGAAATCATTGAAATAAAGATTCAGTCTCTCTAATGGGATCACATTAGATAACGGCGATAAGATGACTTATGTTGTCTTAGTGAGTTTGCCTTCAAGACGCTCAAGCTTGCAGCTGGGAAGCTTCAAGGCTCTGCAATACCATTCTAATGAACACCCAAAGGTGCTTTTTCAAAAGGCAACTGGGCTTTGCTTTTCCTAGAAGATGTTTCACTTTTCTATCCAAGAAGCTTCTTGGATGAGAAGCAAAATGTCTTCAAGGAAGAACGAAGTCCAGTTGCCTTTTGAAAAAGCAACTATGGGGACTACCGTGACTGACAATTTCCATAGACAATTCTAATGATTTTTGATCTTAAGCCAAAAATTGAGAGAATTAAGATAGTGAACTCTTATAGGGATATTCCCTGTCATACAATGTCTTGTGGACATCACTGAAAAATAATATACAGTACATAGTATTCAGAGGTGGGTTCCTACCAGTTCGCACCTGTTCGGTTCAAATCTACTGAACCGGTTAGAAGAGGTTCCACCAGTGGACCCGGAAAGCAGGCCACACCTACAGAAGAGGTTCCAAACATTTTTTGAAACCCACCACTGGTCCTTGGAGATGATTATTCTACACTATCATGCTCATATTTATAAAACTCGGTGCCTCTGTGAAAGGTAAGGATGACTACTGCGTTTGTGGTGCAATCAGAACATTGCGTGCGTTGAAGTTGTTTTAACGCAAATCAAAGATGCCTTTTAAAAAACAAGTTGACATCCTATTCTTATGCATGCCAGTGCTGTGTGTGGGGTAATTTAAGGTGGTTCTGACAAGTGTCATCGGCATCTTCATATCCGGTCACATGGGCGGCAAGCCACTCCCACAATGGAGGCCACACCCACAGAGTAGGTTCGAAATTTTTTTGAAACCCACCACTGATAGTATTCAAGGTGAAGCAGAAATTATTTTCTTCCATTTATACTATTTGTAGATTACAACCACACAATGACAAAAATGGACTAAAATGGTGTAAAATATGTCATTCATGGACTTAATGGACATTTTGGTTTAAGTCATCCCAAGTAGATTGTTCCCCAGAGAGTGTCCCATATGGATAAAACATTCATGCAGATTGTTTAGGAAAGACTGAATATATATCTATTGAGCTAGATAAACAACATTACTTGTGTTACTTTCTTTGCTTCCTGTCTTATGCTGAACCAAACAGCTTTGAGTTCCTCAAAAAAAAAAAAACATGGAACGAGAATCTAAGAAAAAGCGACTTTGTGGTCTATAATTATTTACTTCTATTTCCTACCTGAATCTATTACGGTAGTGAGCCAAAATACTTCAGCTTTTTCAACAGACATATTTTGCAATTATGTATTTTCCAGTTTCTCCTCAACTTTTGCAGAATTTCAATTTTTTTCTAGAGGATATTTGAAAGAAAGGCTTTTCTGTTTTATCCTCACAAACAGCACTGAGCTGCACCATGATCCTGATCCAATATTCTTATTTTAATGTTTTGAAAGAATCACACATTTATACGCTTGTTCCTTCCAGTTGTTGTCCTTTAATTCATTGTTTTCTTCCTTCTGAATACGGACCCACACATTTTCAGTCAAATTAAGGGAAGAAAAATTTATTTTAAATTTTATTATTTATTTTATTTCCACTGAATTTATCTCTGCCTCCCATTTCACAAACAGTAGAGACAATTCTGGGAATCTATTTTCTTTGTCTGCTCAGAGTCTTATATCATCTAGAGGCATCACTGGGAGATTTTGTTGATGGTCTTCTGAAAATAAAGTTGTCAGAATATTCATGAACTGGCAGAGACATGGTAACAAGGTCAGCCGATGAATAGGCATGGTAACAGGTCAGCCAATGGAAACTATTTGGTGACTGAGAGCCATGCCAGATGGCTCAGAGCCTGGGTGTGGCTTAGCTATGTTGCTCTGAGTCTTTGCAAGATAACTAATCTAGTCTGCTCTCTGAATTGAAACTGGAAACAAATCTCTCCTCTGCCTGTGTTTTGCCTGTAACTACTATCATGTTTGAGAATCCACTATTGGTATTGTATATTTACTCATGTGTTATTATGCATATAAAGAAGTTAAGGAATCCTGCTGAATCAGTTATCTGTGTGTGCTTTCTGGATTTGATTTTTGCAACAAGCTCTTGACAAAAGTGTTTCACTATATCATTCTTTTTTGTACATAAATATCAAGGGATGTAACATCTATGCTAAATGTACCATCCATACCTGTTCTGTCCCCCCCCTTCTTCGCTGGTTCACAGACGACAGTCAGACAGACTTAAAAGGAAATAACTTTATCAGTCCTGGCTTCTGCTGGCTGTGAACCCAAAATAAACATAAATAAAGTCTCTGGCAAGAAGATAACAGAATGCAAAACAAAGATCTTTTACGGCAAAACCAGGTGTACAGAAAAAAAGCAAATCACTTCTCCAAGTGTCTCTTTGAATCAGGGTTACAGAAAGCAAATCACTTATCCAAGTGCCTCTCACAAACAAACCACGACCGATGAACGACGAACCACAAACGAACAACGAACGTTGACTTCTGCAACTAGGGTGTGGCATCATCAGTCCTTTTATCTCCAGAAGACCACACTAATGAGCCCCAGCTGCATTGTTATTCCTGCATCCCGACTCAACTCACAACAAACTTCTGCTGAGTCACAACACATACCAATGACTATTCATATGGGCAAACCCTGTATCTTTACCTTTAAAAAAAATCAACTGCATCATGCTTACTGAACTATCATTTCCAGATTCATTTTGACTGTATTTGTTTTTTAAGTTGGAATTTTGATTCATCAGGTCAGTAACTTCTGGGCAAATTCCTCATGTCTTGTAAGATGATTGCCATGTAATTCTGTTCCTTTACTGCTTCATTTTTTAAAGTTTTATGAACCACTTTCACCAGTTTGGGGACTTGGAACACAAATAGAAATCCGAGACAGGTTTTGTTGTTGTTGTCATTGTTCCAACGAATACCTTTCACGGTAGAAGAAGATGATCGTACAACATTCCCCAATTCCGTATCTCCAGATGTGTGGGGGATATAACTCCCATGATTTCTCAAAGCAAGAGTGAAAAAATATATTGCACAATAAGATCCCATTAAAATTTTCCTCTTTCCTGCCTGAAGCCCTTAAGTGAAAGCACTGTTATAATTCCTTAGGGGGACACTGCTGTGAAGAAAGCTCCACTGATATTACTGATCTTTTCATCATACAGAATATGCATAGAAATGTAGTATTTATTTTTAGCCATTTTTTTACTGTCACTTAACCCTTTTTAATGGTACAGATTACAATGACTAACAAATAGAAGCCAACAAAAATATAATAAAATGTATTGGTATTCACACTAAAAAATCAACTATAAGAAAGTACAGGTAATTTGCATTTTCAGTTTTCAGAATTCATTACAACAATTCATTTAGTGACTGTTAAAAGATACAATGGTACTGAAACAAGTGATCTATGACTGTTCTTCACAGTTACGACTGTTGCTCATGTGATCAAATTTTGGACGCTTAGCAACTAATTCATATTTATGACGGTTGCAAGGTCTCAGAGTCACGTTATCCCCTTTTACAAACTTCCAAAAAGCAAAGTCAATGTGGAAGCCAGATTTACTTAAGGATCATATTACTAACTTAACAACTGATGTGATTCACTTAACAACCGTGGCAGAAAAGGTCATAAAATGGGACAAAATTAACTTAACAAATGTTTTGCTTAGCAGCAGAAATTTTAGGCTCGATTGTGGTTGCAAATCGAGGACTAACTGTGAAAGTTGTTGAGTTTCTTCTTTCATCTTCCAATCCAAGTTCCATCAATATATATTCATCATACAGGTTGATTAAAATAAGAATCTTCATGTTCTATCCAGATACGTTTCCCATATACAGATTGTGCAGAGAAACACAGGGAAAGGTTCTGGGATTCCCATTTTTCTAAGGACATTTCATATCATAATATAGTCTACAGAATTGAAGATTTTTTTCTACAATTATTGAAGCACGTATTTACTTCTTGCTACTATTTGTCTTCCACAATGATTCATCATGAATCAACAGTAATGTTTCTTGTTCTTCAGCTCTTTCTGAAACCAGCTTAAACCTCTGGGCTCTTAGAGGGAGGGCTGCAATCCACGCAAGATGACCTTAAGTATTATTTGGGTAGAAAGTTAAATTAAAGTGAAAAATGTGATTTGCACATTTTGTTCAATCTTCTTTCTTTCACACTGGGTTGCTTCCGGTTCGGCCCGGATCAGGCGAACCAGTAGTGGCCATGGCAGGAGGCTCCACCCACCTGCCCAGATGCTTCTGCACATGCACAGAAGCATTGCACATGAGCGAACCAGTAGCACCGAGATTTGCAACCCACCTCTGACTGCTATGTAGACTGATCTTGTTCCACTGATTTAATCACTGTGTCAGATTTGTTGGATGAGTTTGGTTGGAATCTCGACTGATTCTTTTTTAGATATGGTTGCTTGCCATATTTCTTTATGGATTCCATCAATTCGTGTAGCTTAGTAATGACTGGGAGAGCTGATCTAATCATGTCCTATACTAGATGTTCTTGTATTAATTGTATTAATAAACTTCATCCATGTGTCCTCCATAAACACCTTTATTTAGATGAAGATCCACCTCCCCAGTGGACTGATTTCTCCCAGTCTTGGTGTTGGGTTCAAAATAGGAGAGATCTCTACAATAGTGCAAACACAGAACTGTGACACAAGGAGATCAAACAGCTTCAGTGGTATTGGTGAGAGCAACATTGGTGGAACATATTTTCTGATGTGGGTGGTTGACATTATTCCCAAGGTACCCATCAGATATTGTTACAGGCTTACTTGTTTAAGATAAGGAGTAGTGCAGATGAAGAACAGCTGAGTCACAGATTTAGTGTGTCTTCAGATTTTTGGCTGATCTGGTCATTTCCCGAAGGGACAGTTGGAGGCTTGTGATAATTACAATAGTGTGTGTGTGTGTGTGTGTGTGTGTGAGAGAGAGAGAGAGAGAGAGAGAGGGGGGGGGGGGGGGAGGGAGGGAGGGAGGGAGGGAGGGAGGGAGGGAGGGAGAGAGAGAGAGAGAGAGAGAGAGAGAGAGAGAGAGAGAGAGAGAGAGAGAGAGAGAGAGAGAGAGAGAGAGAGAGAGAGATGCATGAATAAACTGGAATGCATGTAGCATATATGCCCAGGAGAATTTATCCACATAGAGGAAAACAATTCCTCGTTGGTTCCTTATTACAGAAAGTTGGGGAAACCAGGGATGGGTTCCAGCTTCTCTTACTGCCAGTTTGCTCAAGGGTGTGTTGCATGCACAGAAGTAAAAAAAAATTGCTTCTGCAAACGGGCAGAAGCAAAAATCAAGATGGTGCTGCCTATGGCGCTGCCGATAGAACCAGTTTGGGGGCGTGTCCGGCTGAGTTAGTACCTAGTCGGCCAAACAGGTCCAGATGGGTAGGAACCCGCCTCTGGGGAAAACCCAGGAGCAAAGGAATCGTCCAATGGGAGCCACTGGCTGCCTGCTCGATGACTAGACTTAGTACTTTGCAAAACACTCCCAAAGTATTTCAGTCTAGACAGGATTTTCTCAAACTTACAGGTCAGTCAGCCTGAACACAGGAGAGGAGCAGAGAACATAGAATAATAGAGCTGGAAGGGACCTTGGAGGTCTTCTAGTCCAACCCCCTGCTCGAGCAGGAGAGCTTATAACAGTGATGGCAAACCTTTTTTGGCTCACGCGCCAAAAGCGAGGGGAGTGCAGGGGGGTCTTGCATGGGCGTGCCACACCCATAATGCTATGTGCATGACCACAGCGTGCATACGCGCATGACCAGCGTTCCCCCTATTTTTAGCATTCTTTTTTTCACTCCAGAGGCTTTATAAGAGCCTGGGAAGGGCGAAAACAGCCTTCCGCCCCCTCCAGAGGCCCTGCAGAGGCTTCAGGGGCATCCCTGAAGCCTCCATAGCATGCAAAACCAGCTCAACGAGCAAACCGGAAGTCGTAAAGCTGGTTTAGCCCTCCAGAGCCTCCAGGAGCCTCCAGGAGGCTTCCCTGAAGGCTCCGGAGGGCAAAAAATGACGCCACGAGCAAACCGGAAGTGACTTCCGGGTTGCTCGTAGGGCCTATTTTAATCCTTCGTAGTCTTCAGGATCCCTCAGGAGGCGTCCCGGAACGCTCCGGAGGGCTAAAACCAGCCTTATAAGCAAACCAGAAGTCCGTTCCCAAAGTTCTGGTTTGCCCGTAGGTCTGGCTTTTCATGGTCCAGAGGCTTCAGGAGCTTCCCTGAAGGGGAAGCCCTCTGCAGGCCAAAAAATGGCCTCAAAAGGAGGCTGAAGTCAGCCAGCTGACAGGGCAAGCCTCGCGTGCGCTGACAAATGGCTCCGTGTGCCACCTGTGGCCCATGTGCCATAGGTTCGCCATCACGGGTCTATCATATTTCAGACAAAATGGCTGTCCAGTCTCTTCTTAAAAGTCTCCAGTGCTGGCACACCCACAACTTTGAAACCAAGCCGTTTCACTGGTTTATTGTTCTCACTGTTAGGAAATTCCTCCTTAATTTTACATTGCTTCTTTCTTTGTTTAGTTTCCCTCCATTGTTTCTTGTCCTGCCTGCAGATAGCTCCCCAGCCTTCTTAAATCCATGTAGCAGAGTTCAAAAGTGCTCCGTTTTGGTTAGATGGTGCTCTGCCTCTTTAATAGTGCAACTTTTGCTATTGCAAGTGGAAAGCAAAAAAAAAAAAATTATAATTGTTCTCTATGCATTAATGGAAATGTTTGCCCTATGAAAGGAAGTTAATAAGTATTATTTCCTTTGGCACTCAATTTATGACTTTAATCATGGTGGTTGCATTTTGGTATCACTGCAACTGTAATATAGCCCTTCAAGCAACTGATTATAATTAAGCTAATTTCAGCCTTTCCAAAAAAAAAAAAAAAAACCTTACCAAACTCCAGTTCCCCTCCAGCTCTCTCTTTTTTTTTTTTCAACTTGTGCATTTTATGTAGACACTACATGATATAATTAAGAAATGGGTTCATTCCAATGCAGTTGGTGCAAGCAAAATCCGTCAAAAGAAGGGAGGGATAAAGGCAGAGCATTCTAACCAGGCCATGGAGATTTGAATTAAGTTTTTAATTTACTTTTATTTCCTCCCAGTTTAAAGAAGGCAACAAATATATTAACGTTAACTTGTATAAGCCCAGTAAAATGATTATAAATTAATTGAGATTGGAAATATGTGTGCACCTTGATCTTGTGCACATGAAATAACCATTAAACACAAATTCAGTGGGAATAGCATTTAGGCAGAAATATGTAATGATGATGATGTATTATGATGTATTAAATTCAGAGGTGGGTTTCCAAATTTTTTACTACTGATTCGCTCATGCGTTCTTGTGCGTGACGCTTCTGTGTATGTGCAGAAGCATCCAGGCAGATGGTGGAGCCTCCCGCCGCCGCTACTACAGGCTCGGCCGATCTGGAGCAACACAACTCTGATTAAATTTATATATAATGTGACCCCCACTGACTGTAGAACTGCTCCCCAAAATAAACCATCTTAATTAACTCTTAATTATACTGGATAAAAGGGATGTGGTGGCTCAGTGGCTAAGATGCTGAGCTTGTCAATCAGAAAGGCCGGCAGTTCGGTGGTTCTCATCCCTAGTGCCGCGTAACGGAGTGAGCTCCCGTTACTTGTCCCAGCTTCTGCCAACATAGAAGTTCGAAAGCATGTAGAAATGCAAGTAGAAAAATAAGGACCACCTTTGGTGGGAAGGTAACAGCGTTCCATGCGTCTTCGGCATTTAATCGTTGTCACACCTTCGGACAGCCATGGCTCTTCAGCTTTGAAACTGAAATGAACACTGCCCTCTAGAGTCGGGAATGACTAGCATATATATATGCAAGGGGAACTTTTACCATTACACTGGATAAACTGAAAGACTTGATAAATCTACATAAAGTAAGATACTCTCTCTCAAGGTATTTATTTATTTATTTATTTATTAGACTTATATACTGCTTCATAGGGCTTTCAGCCCTCTCTAAGAGGTTTACAGAGTCAGCATATTGCCCCCAACAACAATCCGGGTCCTCATTTCACCCACCTCGGAAGGATGGAAGGCTGAGTCAACCCTGAGCCGGTGAGATTTGAACCGCTGAACTGCAGATCACAGTCAGCTTAAAGTGGCCTGCAGTACTGCACCCTAACCACTGCGCCACCTCGGTATATCATTTTGCTATGAAAGAAAGGCTTGAATGGTGGCTCATAAAGCTAAGAAGACTTTTGCTGCTGCAACCAATATAAATAGCAGAAAAAAAAATCAATGGCTATTAAAAATGTGTTGGGAAAAATATCATAGTAATCACTTGCCTAAAACGATTAGGGAATTCATTCTGCCACTTTCAAGTAGGGGAAGTAAAATTGGACAATACTGCATGCTTCAATGGCAAAACTCTCCCTCTCCTCCTCCTCCTCCTCTCTCTCTCCCTCCCTCCCCCCTTTCTCTCTCTCCCTCTCTCCCTCCCTCTCAGTGGTGGGATTCCAAATCTTTTCCTACTGGTTCTATGATAGTGTGTTTTGCATGCGCGCGCACTACTCAAAGACGGCCCTCGGAGTCAGCTAGTGAGCTGAGCTATTTTTTTAGCTTAGCTGAGGCATGGCAATCTGCTCTACCACACAAATCTGCTGAGCTAAAAACAAGGGAATATAGAACAGGGAACGATGGGGGTGGGAAGCCGGGGCCGATGGGATAATTTGCCGGTTCTCCGAACTACTCAAAATGTCCACTACCGGTTCGCCAGAACTGGCCTGAACTGGCTCTATACCACCTTTGCTCACACTCTCCCTCCCTTCCTCCCTCCCTCCCTCCCTCCCTCCCTTCCTCCCTCCCTCCCTCTCGCTCCCTTCCTCCCTCCCTTCCTCCCTCCCTCCCTCTGTCTCTTTTTCAAATGTCAAAATATGCTTGTGGTTGGAGAAACGGAAGGAAAGAAGAAGATGTATCACTAAAAAGTTATTTACCTTTTTATATATACTATGTTTTTGATTTAAATGTGGCAGCCTCTCTGTATCATCTTGGTTTTTTTTTTCCACCACTTCCTTTGTATTCCAATATTTTAACAATCAGCATCTTGGTTTAAAAAAAGTCATGCAATAAAAAAAGAAGAAAAACAAAGTGATGGATCTGAGAGATTTAAAAAAAAACACATCAGTTTTGAAAGTGCTCACATTTTGAGTGAACCGAGAGATTTGAACATATTGTTGTCCACTGACTTCTGAATGATATGCCAGAGCAATAATTTGACAAGATAGGATGAACAGAAAATGTAGCTTAGAAAACTTAATATCTATAAAAAGAAGGATAGATATTGTTCGTATTGTATTGTGTAAATGTGGTGTATGTCTAGGTTTTGTGCATGTGTATTTTACATGTTTGTTAATAAAAAATAAAAAAATAATAAAAAAGAAGGATAGATAGGTATTAAGCTATTTACCTACTTTTCTCTCTTTTTATACATTTTAATTCAAGCTTCCTAAGTTTTCTGTTTATCATCTCTAGATATATTACAGAGATAGATAGATGATAGATGGATGGATGGATGGATGCATGCATGCATGCAGTGGTGGGTTTCAAAAAATTTTCGAGCGTACTCTGTGGGTGTGGCCTCCTTTGTGGGAGTGGCTTGCCGGCCATGTGACCTGGTGGGAGTGGCTTTCTGGCCATGTGTTTTCTTTCTTTCTTTCTTTCTTTCTTTCTTTCTTTCTTTCTTTCTTTCTTTCTTTCCCTCTCTCTCTCTCTCTCTCTCTCTCTTTCCTTACTTTTGTTTCTCTGTCCCTTTTTCCTTTTTTCTTTCATCTCTCTTTTTCTTTCTTTTTTTCTTTTTTAAATTTATTTCTTTCCTCCTTTCTTTCTCTTTCTCTCTCTGTGTGAGTCTGTCTGTGTGTGTGTGTGTGTGTGTGTGTCAGTGGTGGGTTTCAAAAATTTTTGGAACCTCTTCTGTAGGTGTGGCCTGCTTTCCGGGTCCACTGGTGGAACCTCTTCCAACTGGTTTGGTAGATTTGACGAACCGGTTCTACCGAACTGGTGCGAACTGGTAGGAACCCACCTCTGGATGGATGGATGGATGGATGGATGGATGGATGGATGGATGGTAGAGAGGATGTCCAAATATGAAAAATGTAAAACTTGACAATATTTTTTTTTTGCCACTACAGCCTTCATAAATAGTTCTATTTGAGCCATTCTCTTAACAGATTTTAGTTCTGAAGTTACTTTTTCCATTGAGAGTAACAAAGATGGAGAGTGACAATAAAGTGAGCAAGAAGCAAATGAACCAGAAGATTTCTGAGTCCAGACTAATAGCCATGCTTTCTGTGTTGATTTGAATCAGGTGCAACCCAGATGACAGTCAATTCCTACTATGACACATAAAAAAATAAGGAAGTAGATAATGCCATGTGAGTTTGACAAATCCTAATTCTTGGAAAGAGATATTTAAACCACTCCTTGGATGGCTCATTATCCTTTTCAGCTACTTCTAACCTCCTCCAAAATCTCCTGGCTTCCCCAAGAAGCAGGAAACCGTTGTGACAAATGCCCATTTAGCAAATGAGAAGTATACTGTAATTAGAAGGCTGAGTTATTTCTTTGCACTGCTTGAATTTAGACCATTGTAGCATAGAGATAATCTAAAATCCAGCTAAAATCTTGGCTGGAATTGTGGCACTTTGTATTTTTCTTTATTATATAAAAACGAAAAGATCTAGCTCTCTGAAGAAGAACATAATGCTGGGAAAGGTGGGGGGGGAGAAAAGAAAATATGACTTACAGCAAGGTGGATAGACAGCAAGATGATTGCACCATTGGAAGAGCTGGAAGATTAGGTTAGGGAAAAAAATTATAACTAGCCGATAACCCGGTCTTGCCCGGGTATTTATTTATAGGGGGGAAATGTCCAGACCAAACGTAATTTCTAATGTTGGAGTTTCCCCCCTTACCAGAGGAAGCCCCCTTGTGGAGTACTGTGAAGCCGTGGGAACTCCACTATGCTGTAGAAGCCACTTTACGGGAGTACAATAGAAGCCATTTCAAGGCACAACAGTCTGTATCTTAACAGAACAAACATGCCGAGAGGTGTTAGGGGTGTCTTACTCCCACAGTATTTGTTTCCAGAGAAGAAGTCATCTGAGTACCAAGTTTGGTTGAAATTGCTCGAGGCATTCCAGAATTAGGCTGGAACAAATATATACATACATACATATGCTGGTCTTGTTGTATTTGGGTCTTTTCCCAAAAACATCAGCCTGAAGGTGGCAAGTGGGACCTCGCCGAAACGTTGCCAAGACAATCTCAATCTTACATGGAAAAGACCCGAATACAACAAGACCAGCATACCTACACCCATGAAAATCTACGAATCTATCTATCTATCTATCTATCTATCTATCTATCTATCTATCTATCTATCTATCTATCTATCTATCTATCTATCTATCTATCTATCTATCTATCTAATTATCTATCTATCTATCTATCTATCTATCTATCTATCTATCTATCTATCTATATCTATCTATCATCTTTCTATCTATCTATCTATCTATCTATCTATCTATCTATCTATCTATCTATCCATCCATCCATCCATCTATCTATCTATCTATCTATCTATGAAGCAGACCACAATAATATTTTTTCTCATGTGAATAGTTTGGTCACAACACACACACACGCACACAAACACACACATACCAGTGGTGGGTTTTGGATCCCATCACAACCGGTACGCTGCGACAGGGCTGGACATCCACCGGCAACATCCCAGCTGTTCGGTGAGGTTACGCAGGCACCATACGCTGTGCATTCGTGGACAATTGGCCTGTTTCCCTCAAAAATAGATAAAGAACGCAGGCGGGTGGGTAGCCCTACTGAAACTCTATTCCGGTACAGTGGCCGCTGCTCCCAGCGGCCACCGGTACACCCGTATCGGGCCGTACCACGCAGAACCCACCACTGACACACACCACTATGCTGTTATGCAGTGGATATCTCCATTGGCTTCAGGTAAAGTCCTAAATGATTTGGAACCCCAGCAAAAATCCACAGGAGAATTTTACATTTCAATTTAGGTAGTGAAAGCTACCAGAGCTAGTTCTTGCCTGTGTGAGTTGATTCAGGGCCTAGTTCAGAAATCTGTTCTGAATGCCAGAGTTTAATGTGTTTAATGTAGCGGAAACAAGTGTTCAATGGTACATGTACAAGAACACCTTTGCTCTCCCTCCTGGGGTTAATGATAACAATTATCAGAAAAGAATGCAGGGATGGACCTGAAATAATTTTGAACTCTTACCCATTTCTAACTGAAGGAGTGATGCCAGACTGGTTTCACGTACTTACTGTAAAAGTTTTAAAAAACAATCGGTTTAGATGCGCTGGATTTCTTATCATCATTAGAATTGAAAAGGGCTGTGAAAAAAAGTATTTGAAATAAGCACAAAGAAAAGGGAAGAGATCTGGCAATACGAAGGTATGTTAGGATTATATCCTGAAATGATAGTCCCGTGTCATTAAGTAATAAGTAGATACCAGTAGGGATGTGGTGATTCAGTGGCTAAGATGCTGAGCTTGTCGATCAGAAAAGTTGGCAGTTCGGTGGTTTGAATCCCTAGTGCCGCGTAACAGAGTGAGCTCCCGTTACTTGTCCCAGCTTCTGCCAACCTAGCAGTTCGAAAGCTTGTAAAAATGCAAGTAGAAAAATAGGAACCACCTTTGGTGTGAAGGTAACAGCGTTCCATGCACCTTTGGAGTTTAGTCATAGCAATAGCAATAGCAGTTAGACTTATATACCGCTTCATAGGGCTTTCAGCCCCCTCTAAGCAGTTTTACAGAGTCAGCATATCGCCCTCAACAACAATCTGGGTTCTCATTTCACCCACCTCAGAAGGATGGAAGGCTGAGTCAACCCTGAGCCAGTGAGATTTGAACAGCCGAACTGCAGAACTGCAGTCAGCTGAAGTAGCCTGCAGTGCTGTACTGTAACTACTGCGCCACCTCGGCTCTTGACCACGGAGACGTCTTCGGACAGCGCTGGCTCTTCGGCTTTGAAACAGAGATGAGCACCGTCCCCTAGAGTCCGGAACGAGTAACACATACGTGTGAGGGGAACCTTTACTTTTTATTATTTTTTTTATTATTTTTTATAATGTTTTTTATTTTCCATTTTTTCATTTTCATACACTCACATATATACTGTGCATAGCCAACGCCATACAACATTAAACAATAATCGCAGCAATTCCTCTTGTCAACAATACCCCCCAAAATAGAAACCCAATATACCTCTTCCACTCTATACACCTCTTTCTTCCATCCCGTCCAACTTTCTATCTTCCCTCCATCATCCCCCTCTAGCCTACTTCCCCTCCCCCTCTACCACTCCTCTCTCCCGATCCACTCCCTCCCTTCAGCTCTCACCTTCCCTCCCACCCTCTCTCCCATCCCTCTCTACCCATCTTTCTTCTATCCCACTCCTTTACCTTTACTTTTAATTTACCTGTAATACCATATGTTAAATATGTTGCTGAAAAAAAACTAAATTGAAACCAATTGAATATTACATCAAGAGAATTTCGACAGAGAAGCAGATTCTACAGAACTTTCTTCTGACTGAAAAAAAAAAAAAGAACCTAGAATTTCACAACACGATAGGCCCTGAGAATATAAAGTTAGTCATTAGAACAGACAATATCCAACTTGCACAGAAAGACGTTGCCTTCTCAAAAGTGCAAACAGCTTTCTGATTGATTTTCAGCACCCCGAATGAATTCTTAAGATATAGCTTTTCAGGCTTTGAAACTCAGCTGACAGAACAGCCTAACTAGTAAATTAACACCCATTATGCATTCGTAAGCTGAAAGCCTGCAATTCTTTGTGAAGGTATCTTTGACCTGTCAAATACAATATCTTTTCTGTGATGATGATTAGGTGGAAAATGTATTGTCCAGGTGGTGGGTTTCTATGCATTTTCAAAGAGAGTGAGCAAGTGAGAGAGAGAGAGAGAGAGAAAGCAAATCACTAATCTACTGCTTCTATTGTGGTCTAATCACTGGTTTTTGCCAGTAAATGGCATGGTTCCCCGTAAGTGGCTGCCACGTTGGGATTCTTCCTTTCTTTGTGTGTTATCATAAAGCCTAATTGTTCTCGTGTACTGACAATAGTAAGGACCCTATAGATTCCAGCACCGAGATTGAGTAGGTCAGAATTCTATCTGTAATGACATTTTTTTTTGACAGGTGCCTTCTGACACTGTGCCCAGAATTAGCAGGAGAAAGTTGCATGAAATTTAAGCAGCCTTGTCTTTTTTGGATAACTGTTTCTTCTATGTATTATGTTGTACAGAATGTGATATCTTTGTCACCGCTTATCCGTCCGTAATTTTTTTTTCCCCGGGATCACAGTGCCGCTGAATTTAATTCTACAGCTGTTTTTCAAACACGCACACGCATGCACGAACGCACGCACACACAAACACACACACACACACACAAAATATATTCCCTTCTTTAATAAATGTGGGTTTGAAAATGCGGGTTTGAAATGTGACAAATAGTAAAACCCGTAGCTCAGAATACATTTGGCTTCCACTGATAACCAATTGGGGGGGGGGGGGGAGAGAGAGAGAGAGAGAGAGAGAGAGAGAGAGAGAGAGAGAGAGAGAGAGAGAGAGAGAGAGAGAGGTGCATGAATAAACTGGAATGCATGTAGCATATATGCCCAGGAGAATTTATCCACATAGAGGAAAACAATTCCTCGTTGGTTCCTTATTACAGAAAGTTGGGGAAACCAGGGATGGGTTCCAGCTTCTCTTACTGCCAGTTTGCTCAAGGGTGTGTTGCATGCACAGAAGTAAAAAAAAAATTGCTTCTGCAAACGGGCAGAAGCAAAAATCAAGATGGTGCTGCCTATGGCGCTGCCGATAGAACCAGTTCGGGGGCGTGTCCGGCTGAGTTAGTACCTAGTCGGCCAAACAGGTCCAGATGGGTAGGAACCCGCCTCTGGGGAAAACCCAGGAGCAAAGGAATCGTCCAATGGGAGCCACTGGCTGCCTGCTCGATGACTAGACTTAGTACTTTGCAAAACACTCCCAAAGTATTTCAGTCTAGACAGGATTTTCTCAAACTTACATTGAAAACGTAACAAACATAACTGATCGCTTAAGCCATACAAATGATTTTTTTTTTAAGTAATGAAACAAAAAAGAAGAGTATTTTTTTCCTCATTTAGAAAATTAGGAGTCAAAGAACTCACAGAAATGGGGAACAGCCACGAGAAATGCTACACTGGCTTTCCAGTCACAGGTGTAGTAAGTGGAAAAAAGTTAGCTTAAGTCAGAGGTAGGGAACGATGGTCCCTTTATGACTCGTGGACTTCAACTCCCAAACTTCCTTGCCTGGATCAGGAATTCTGAGAGCTGAAGTCCACAAGCCATAAAAGAACCAACTTTTGTAGTCCCTGGCTTAGGTAAACCTGGTTTGTACCTGGTTTGGCTGGTTCAGGAATTCTGGGTGGTGAAGGACCCCTGTCTATCTTCTAAATAATAATATGACCGTTTTCCCATCTCCCTGTTATGACTTTTTTAAATGCTGGTATCATGCAAAGCAAATTTGCAGTCTCTGGTGCCATCTTGACTTGTAGAAATGCCATTACAGAGGCCAACAGAATTCCTTTGGCTCGGGAGAAGATTCCCTGGGAGCGTCTTTGGAGACTTCAGCTCAGCATTCAATACCATCATTCCAGATATTCTTCTAACTAAACTAAATCAGCTGGCTGTATTTGACCACACTTGTCAATGGATCATAAGCTTCCTAACTGACCGGAAGCAGCAGGGGAAGCCAGGCAATATCACAACAGATACCTGTACAATTAGCACAGGCACCTCCCAGGGCAATGTCTATGTGCCCACTCTACTTCTCTCTATACACCAATGACTGCATCTCAAAAGATTCCTCTGTTAAAGAAGTTTGCAGATGACACAACAGTGATTGGTCTCATTTGAGACAACGACAAATCTGCATGCAGATGGGAGGTTGAACAACTAGCCTTGTGATGCAACCGGAACAACCTTGAACTAAACACACTCAAAAGAGAAATGGTGGTAGATTTTAGGAGAAACCCTCATATGCTACCACCTCTTAAAATACTTGAGGACACAGTATCAACAGTAGAGACCTTTGTGTTTCTAGGTTCTGTCGTATCTCAAGACTTAAAATAGACACCTAACATCAAAAATCGTGACCCGTCAAATGCGCACCCAACCAAAGCATGCCGACAAAACCGTGGGGAGAAAACAGCGAGTTCGAAAGTGCTCCCATAAAAGAGCGCCAACAAAACCGTGCCCACAAAAGTGTGATTACGGTAAGGTAAGGGTTAGGGTTAGGGTTAGGGTTAGGGTTAGGGTTAGGGTTAGGGTTAGGGTTAGGGTTAGGGTTAGGGTTAGGGTTAGGGTTAGGGTTAGGGTTATTATGTTGTTTTCGCATTGTTTGTTGATGGCGTGCTTTCGTCGGTGCACATTTATCGGCGCGCTTCTGTGGGCGCAATTTTAACCTCGCTGTTTTCTCGCTGCGGTTTTGTCGGCGTGGTTTTGTCGAGCATGCATTTGTCGGTGAACCATAAAAAATGTCATCAAAACAGCACAACAAAGAATGTTCTTTTTGCGCAAACTCAGGAAGCTGGAACTGTCCAAGGAGCTGCTGATACAGTTCTACAGAGGAATTATTGAGTCTGTCATCTGCAGCTCCATAACTGTCTGCTTTGGTTCTGCAACCCAACCAGACAGACACAGACTTCAACAGATATTTAGAACTGCAGAAAAAAATAATTGCTATCAACCTGCCTTCCATCCAAGACCTTCATACTGCATGAGTCAAAAACAAAAAAAGGCTGTGAAAGTATCTACAGACCCCTCACATCCTGGACATAAATTGTTTCCACTTCTACCCTCAAAAAGATGCTATAGAGCATTGCACCCCAGAACAACTAGTCACAAAGACAGGGTTTTTTTTCCTGAATGCCATCACTCTGCTAAACAACTAATTCTCCCAACACTGTCAAATTATTTACTAAGACTGTGCTACTATTCTTCTACTCGTCCTTCCTATTACCTATCTCCTCCCACTTATGACTATAACCAAGTTGCTTGCATCTCTACGATTTATATTGTTTTATTTGTCTCCTAATACAATTTGATTGCTTATTTAGTAACCTATGACTATCACTAAGTGTTGTATCTTATGATTTATGATGAATGTCTTCTTTTTTTCTTTTCTATAAACTGAGAGCATATGCACCAAAGACAAGTTCCTTGTGTGTCCAATCACATTTGGCTGATAAAGAATTTTATTCTATAAATAATTCTATTCTGCAGCTTCTGTAAATAGGGGTTGTGAGTGGCTGTGCTGCTCACTGTAGCAACCAATTTGCATGCATGCAAATAGAAGAGAATTGTATGCATAGAATCAGTCCCCAAATATTGCTTCCCCAGCTTTACCTGGTCTGAGTCAATCCTAAAATCTTCAGGATTTTTGTCATTTAGAATTACAATCTGTTGAATGACAACCCGTTGAAGGCAGGAACTTTGATGTAAAATAAAAATTCAGCTCCAGAATTATTCTTTGTAATTGTGATAACCATGGCACCCGAAAGCATGCTGCCTTAGCATGCAACAAAGGACCACTCTCATCTTGCATCACAACTGGATTGCCTGAACTTTTAGTGTTTCCTTTTAAAAAGATATTGTATGTGTGATGTAAGTGGTGGTTTACCCTAGCTTTAAAAAAAGTTGTTAACTTAGTGAAGTTTGAAGTTTGTTTGAAGTTTTGTTTTATTTATATGCCGCCCTATTCCCTGCAGGGACTCAGGGCGGCGAACAACTCAAACAGGGAAGGGAACATACCAATACAAGACACGCATTTAAAATAACCAACAACCATACCTGTCGAGAGGGGAAGAGAACTCATCAACCCCAGGCTTGCCGACACAGCCAGGTTTTAACGGCTTTTCGGAAGGCCGGGAGAGAGGTGAGGGTCCAAATCTCGGGAGGGGAAAATATTTAATATTTCGATGAAACATCATACTAACGACAATAAAAACAGCCAAATGAAGGTTAAATATTGCATCGTAAAATCAGCGGAAAGTTTTCTGAAATTAATCTATCTTCAGGCATTTCTGGGGCTAACTTAATCTTCACCTAGGGGCTGTTCTACAGGATTGGTGCTGCCAGAGAAAAGCATCTCCTTCTTACTTGAGTTCCACCAAAGTTCCTGAAAATGAGTTTCTTTCTATTTGTTTTAATAGGTCAACCTGCTTGTGCAGCAGAGGTGGGTTCCTACCAGTTCGCACCTATTCGGTAGAACCGGTTCGTCAAATCTACCGAACCGGATAGAAGAGCTTCCACCAGTGGACCCGGAAAGCAGGCCACACCTACAGAAGAGGCTCCAAAATTTTTTGAAACCCACCACTGGTCCTTGGATATGATTATTCTACACTATCATGCTCATATTTATAAAACTCAGGGCCTCTGTGAAAGGTAAGGATGACTCCTGCGTTTGTGGTGCAATCAGAACATTCCGTGTGTTGAAGTTGTTTTAACGCAAACCAAAGATGCCTTTTAAAAAACAAGTTGACATCCTATTCTTATGCATGCCAGTGCTGTGTGTGAGGTAATTTAAGGTGGTTCTGACAAGTGTCGTCGGCATCTTCATATCCGGTCACATGGGCGGCAAGCCACTCCCATCCGGTCACATGGGTGGCAAGCCACTCCCACAAAGGAGGCCACACCCACAGAGTAGGTTCGAACAATTTTTGAAACCCACCATTGTTGTGCAGGTAGAAGGTAGCACCTCCCTGTACACTACTGTGCACACATCATTACAGTACAGCTCAGTGGTGGGATTCATTTTTTTTACTACCGGTTCTGTGGGCGTGGCTTGGTTGGCATGGCATAACTGTCATGGTGTGGCTTTTTGGGCGTGGCAGGGGAAGGATACTATAAAACCCCCATTCCTTCCCCACTCCAGGGCTAGGTTACTGCAAAATCCCCATTCCCTCCCTATCAACTGGGACTCAGGAGGCAGAGAAGAGATGGGGGCGGGGCCAGCCAGAAGTGGTATTTACCGGTTCTCCAAATGACTCAAAATTTCCACCACTAGTTCTCCAGAACCTGTCGGAACCTGCCAAATTTCACCCCTGGAACAAACCCAAAATAAATACATTCTCTCCAGTGATAGGATTCAAATTTTTTATTATTAGTTCTGTGGGCGTGGCATGGCTTGGTGGGCGTAGCTTGGTAGGCATGGCAGGGGAAGGTTACTGCAAAAGCCCCATTTCCTCCCGATCAGTTGGGACTCAGGAGGCAGAGAATAGATGGGGGCAGGGCCAGTCAGAGGTGGTATTTACCAGTTCTCTGAACTACTTAAAATTTCCGCTATCGGTTCTCCAGAACTGGTCAGAACCTGTTGAATACCCACCTCTGGTACAGCTGAACATTAGTTTAAAATGGTATCATATTGGCGCCTCTGTGAGATAATAGCTTTTTCATCCGTTCCAAAAGAAATGTATATCGAAAGTTTAAGATTTGCTAGGAATTGTTATAATGTTTGAGGGTTAACTTTGCAGTGAATCCGCTGAACCCGTTTTCAATTTCCACTTGAGGTGAACAATTTACAATGCAAACACATTCAAAGCATATTTATTTATTCAGCAGTTGCTAAAAGCCAGGGGCAACTTACACTCTGAATATAAGGCTATCCATAGTGTATAAGGGGGTGGCATGAATGTGGGATAAACTTGCATAAATGGGATCTCAAAATCGTGCAATAAAACGGTGTATAAGTACACTGACAGTGTAATAGAATCATTATCCTCAAAATATTTTCTATAATAATTCTTTCAAAGCAACGTAGAGTTCAAAGGTCACACGTCATTGCTATCATTTCAAAATAGACAGAAAGCTATAGATAGAAAAGTTGCTCTGGATATTATAAATCCTGTCAAATTATGCAGATTTTGTTGTTCAAGGAAAGGAGGTTGCCTAGTTTGGTGCTTAGCGGTGTATACAATAACCCCAAATTATATGATATTGTTACCATGTAGCACAATGAAAGAAATTTGTCACAGATTTCTGTTACAGCAAGGTTGGTGGGATATAGCTGGTATAGCTGTCAGGCATCCGAATGTAAATCATGTAACCATGGGGATGCCAGAATGGTCATAAGTGTGAAAAACAATCCTCACTTTTTTCAGTGATGTAAATTTGAATCGTCACCAAGTGAACTGTTATAAGTTGAGGACTATCTGTATTGGTATAAATGCTTGGCAAGGGTGACATAGCAATAGCAATAGCAGTTAGACTTCTATACCGCTTCATAGGGCTTTCAGCCCTCTCTAAGCGGTTTACAGATTCAGCATATCGCCCCCACAGTCTGGGTCCTCATTTCACCCACCTCGGAAGGATGGAAGGATGAGTCAACCTTGAGCCGGTGAGATTTGAACCGCCGAACTGCAGAACTGCAGTCAGCTGAAGTGGCCTGCAGTACTGCACCCTAACCACTGCGCCACCTCGGCTCTTCTTAGTGACTGTTCAAACTTATAACGGCACCGAAAAAAGTGACTTATGACTATTTTTTCTACTTAAGACCGGTACAGCGCATCTCCTCGGTCAGGTGATTTACATTTGAATATTTGCCAACTGATTCGTACTTATGATGGTTGCAGTGTCCTGGGGTCATGTGATCACCTTTTGCAACCTTCTGACAAGCAAAGTCAATGGGGAGGCCAGGCTCCCCTTGTTACTCACTTAACAACTGCAGTGATTCACTTAACAAATGCGGCAAGAAAAGTTGTAAAATGGGGGAAAAAGCTCACTTTAACAAATTTCTCACTTAGCAACATAAACGTTGGGCTCAATTGAGGTCACAAGTTGAGGATTACCTGTACTTACTAAGTTTGTTGTGGTGAAGATGGTAGCCACAAGACCAGTTTGAGGTAGTTGTGTCTCAGCGTTCCAAATACCATGTAGAAATCAAATGAGAATCGAAGGCAAAACTATGCTTAAAGTTCCAATTTAATAAAGCAGGCATGTTGGCACATAGCTGTGGGGTCCCAACTCTGGAGGTTCCATCAGAATCCCACCCAGGTAAAAGTTCATGATCTTGTCCCCACACCCACAAATCCATCACATGGTCCAATCTCCTTCTTCCATGCTGGCGTCCATGCCCAGCTGCTTCTGGTCAGGTGTGAAAGTGCGGAGACAAAGGATGGCCTTGGCTTCTAGCAAAGAATGAAAAACAATACATTCCAAAATCCTACTCCTTCTATTCCCCCCTCCCATTGACTATACTTAAAGAAACAGCGTAATGAAATAAGAGAAAGTGTGGCAGGCCCAAATTCTAAAAGGAATATAAATGCAATCCTGACATTGTGTTTTGATGGACAGGTGTCTCAGTGAAGGACAGTTTGCTTCTTGAAGTTCGTCGTGTAACTTCTGAGGCTCTCCTGGATGTTCTGGAGAAGTAACTTAAGTATCCTCGACATAACAACTCCCTTTGCAGCTTTGCGTACTGCTAGTCCTCCCCTACAGAGTGTATGAGTGTCTGTTGTTGCTTATTAGAGGCATATAATGAGCATTGCACTTAAAACGGTGTAACACAAGGAAAGGTTGATGACATGTGTTGGTTTACCTTTCATTTTTGCTTTCCACATTTCCATAAAATGTGTCAGAATGAATATATGAATATTAATTTTTGTGATCAGACTCCTATCCTTTCCGCAGAATACTGCTACTCCCTTTTCCTTATTCTTTGCTTAGTTGTAAAACAAGTTGCAAAGGTTCGATAAGCCTTTGTGTCATTTCTGTTGGCAATATTTAATATATATTTAACCATGCTTTAATTTTTTTAAAGTCATTTGAGCATGTGGATGTATTCCCTCTTCTGCTTGGAAAACTGTTTGGTCAGTTGAGCTATCACAGTCAGAGAGCATTAATAGCACAGAGATAAAGGTGAAGAGCCGAGGTGGTGCAGTAGTTAAATGCAGCACTGCAGGCTACTTCAGCTGACTGCAGTTCTGCAGTTCGGCTGTTCAAATCTCACCGGCTCAAGGTTGACTCAGCCTCCCATCCTTCCGAGGTGGGTAAAATGAGGACCCGGATTGTTGTTGGGGGCAATATGCTGACTCTGTAAACTGCTTAGAGAGGGATGAAAGCCCTATGAAGCGGTAGATAAGTCTAACTATTGCTATAGCTATTGATTGCTAGATCCATTGAATTTCCAGTGGGGAAACCCTCTAACACATTACAGTGCTTTTACAGCCCTCTCTAATGGTTTACAGAGTCAGCCTGTTGCCCCCCAACAATCTAGCTCCTCATTTTAACCATCTCAGAAGGATGGAAGGCTGAGTCAACCTTGAGCCTGATGAGATTCGAACTGCCAAATTGCAGGCAACCGGCAGTCAGCAGAAGTAGCCTCTGGTACTGCATTCTAACCACTGCGCCCCTGCGGCTCTTAATGGTTGAAGTGATGTTTTCAGTGATGTGGGATTTGGCTAATGCCGCTCAAGTGCTTATAAAGTAACTGAATGTTTGCGAGCTGTTTCTGGAGAAGAAGACACATTCATTTAGGGCTAAACATTGCCCACCAGTTCTAGGAACAGGAGTCAAACTGGATTACGAAATGGGGAAGAAAGTGGCGGCTAGGCAAATGTGAGGCCAACAAGATGCTCTGCAAACACAAGCAATGTGCTGATCTTCTTTCCCTTTTGTTTATTTAGGAGTAAGGATATTCAGCACAGATGCTGTGTTTCTGGAGAGTTTTAAATTTTCTCCTGGTTTCTGTATTTCCAGTCCTGTGCAGCTATTCAATGTTGTTGTTCAGTCTCTAAGTTGTGCCCGATTCTTCGCCCTGTGAACCACACCCCCTGTCCTCCACTATCTCCCACAGTTGACCCAAATTCATGTTCATTGCATGCATGACACTGTCTAACCATTTCATCCTCTGCCCTCCTTTGGCCTTGAATCTTTCCCAACATCGGGGTCTTTCCAGTGAGTCCTCTCTCTATTCCATAAGGATGCAAAGCAGTGGTGGATTTCAAATTTTTTTAGAACCTCTTCTGTAGGTGTGGCCTGCTTTGTGGAAGTGGCTGGCTGGCCATGTGACCGGGTGGGAGTGGCTTGCCGGCCATGTGACTGGGTGGGAGCAGCTTGCCAGCCATGTGACCGAGTGGGAGTGGCTTGACAGTCATGTGACCAAGTGGGAGTGGCTTGGCAGTCATGTGACTGGGTGGGCGTGGCCAACTTGTAAAATGTGGTGAAACTCACTTAACAACGCTTTTGCTTAGCAACCAAAATGTTGGCTCAGAAACTCTGGCATTTGAAGCATGCAAGTCTTAAAGCTGTCAAGACCCTTGCACCCCTAACCCTTTAGGAAAAAAAAACCACATGGGTGTTCAAACTTGACAGCTTTAAGACTTGTGGACTTCAATTCCCAGAATTCCTCCTCCAGTCATGTTGACTCAGGAACTCTGGCATTGAAGCACGCAAGTCTTAAAGATGTCAAGTTACAAGACCCTTGCACCCCTAACCCTTTAGAAAAAAAACCCCAGGGGTGTTCAAACTTGACAGCTTTAATAGCAATAGCATTAGACTTATATACCTCTTCATAGGGCTTTCAGCCCTCTCTAAGCGGTTTACAGAGTCAGCATATCGCCCCCAACAACAATCTGGGTCCTCATTTTACCCACCTCGGAAGGATGGAAGGCTGAGTCAACCCTGAGCCGGTGAGATTTGAACCGCCGAACTGCAGAACTGCAGTCAGCTAAAGTAGCCTGCAGTGCTGCATTTAACCACTGCGCCACCTCGGTTCCTCTTTAAGACTTGTGGACTTCAACTCCTGATCAGAATCCCAGGAAAACGAAGAACTTATGGATATTACACACAAAGCCTGATGCTATGGATATAACAAAACATGGAGCTTCCTTCAGTGAAGAGCCGAGGTGGCGCAGTGGTTAAATGCAGCACTGCAGGCTACTTCAGCTGACTGCAGTTCTGCAGTTCGGCGGTTCAAATCTCACCGGCTCAGGGTTGACTCAGCCTTCCATCCTTCCGAGGTGGGTAAAATGAGGACCCGGATTGTTGTTGGGGGCGATATGCTGACTCTGTAAACCGCTTAGAGAGGGCTGAAAGCCCCATGAAGCGGTATATAAGTCTAACTGCTATTGCTATTGCTAAGTCAGAGGCAAAATGGGAAAAGAAGCTTGCAGGCTTGGCCACAATCAGCTTAGCTGATTGACAACAAACTGCTCTTCCTCCTGAGCTCTCTGCTCTGCAGTCCCATCCTATCTCTTTACATTGTCAAAGCCAGAAATATAGTACAGTGTTGTTAACATTGTGTTTGGCTGGAAGTGCAGCCAAGCTGTGACAGGATTTCGGCTGTTATTATTTATTATTCTTTGTCTCTCAGCATGGGATAAGTTGGCATGCATTTGATTGTTTAAAATATAATTGAAATTGGGACATGCCACTAGCACCTTATTGGGGGGGGGGGAGAAGGATACAAATGAGTGTTGTGAAGGAAGTGTTTCTCCTCTTTGTGTTTCTGCAAGGTTCTATGGTGAGCTAAGAAGTTGTTAGGAGTTCATTTATGCGCTGTGAATTTCCCGCTGCTCTCTTCTCTTGGCTTTTTGATTTGAAGCCCAGTAGCTTCTATTTCCCCATGTTGGTGAGTTAAATCCAATCTGCTAAGCTAATTCTTAATAGAACTTTTAAAAATGGTGGGTTTTTGTTTTTCTCCAGACAGAAACTGATTTGATTTATTTTGGAGATAGGGTTTACAAGATTCCCCGCAAGCAGCTGGAGACGTATGTGTGAACTGCGCGTGCACGAGGACGCCGCCGGCCCCGTTCCAACCGAACCGGTTGGAACGGGATAAGCAACCCACCACTGCCCCCAACCATAAAAAAAAATTGTTGCTACTCTATAACTGTACTTTTACTACTGTTATGAATCGTAATGTAGATATTGATATCGGAAGACTGCTATCATATCACCCTTAAGTCCTTCTTTTCATTCAACCAGACATGCCCATTTCCTGCAATTGTTCTTCATATGTTTGAGCTTCCAGGCCCCTAATCCTCTTGGTTGCTCTTCTTTGCACTTTTTCTAGAGTCTCCACATCTTTTTTATAGAGGCAGCCAACATCTTGTCTGCTCCTAAATTTGGGTCCGAAAAGAATCACATCCTGAAGGCTGGACGACCTCGGCTGCTATACAATCATGCACACACATACAAATAGACACACGGTGGCTTTAGTCCCACAGCCTCCTTAACTAAGTTGCCTGCAGCTGCATTCACACACTTGCTTACCCTGCCTGGATGGATCTTCAACATGGTTTGGGGTTGTTTGGAGGAGTGATCTTAACCTTGGTGGTGGTGGTAAGCTTCACCTTAACTTATTGGGCAAACATCGTGCATTGTTTATTTTTGATTTTTATTTTTTAAATATTTTTATTTTCTCTTTCAAGTTCATTCGCAAATATACACTCTTATAGTTACCATTAATTATATCATTATCATTAATCATTTATCGTTATTGTCTTACAAATATATAGAATATAGATATAGATATCTAAATCAGTGGTGGGTTTCAAAAAAATTTCGAACCTACCTTTGTGGGAGTGGCTTGCCAGCCATGTGTTCTCTCTCTCTCTCTCTCTCTCTCTCTCTCCTTTTGTCTCTTTGTCCCTTTTTTCTTTTTTTCTTTCATCTCTCTCTCACTTTTTTCTTTCTTTTCTTATTTATTTATTTATTTATTCCTTTCTTTCTCTTTCTCTCTGTGTCTGTCTGTCTGTCTGTCTGCGTGTGTGGCAGTAATGGGTTTCAAAAAATTTTGGAAGCTCTTCTGTAGGTGTGGCCTGCTTTCCGGGTCCACTGGTGGAACCTCTTCTAACCGGTTCGGTAGGTTTGACGAACTGGTTCTACCGATTAGGTGCGAACTGGTAGGAACCCACCTCTGGAATACAGTTTGGGTCACTTTCTTGCCACCGCATTTTATTTTGCAACAACCTTGCTCCTTCTATCTTCTCTACCTCCCTTCTCTGCTTTCTTATTTCCTCCTCTCCTTCTTCCCTTCTTCTTCCTCTCTTTCCTCCCCTCCTCCTCTCTACTCCTCCCTCTTACCCTCTCTCGTGCTCTTAATTCCACTCCCTTACTTCCTCTGCTTTTACCCTTTCTTCCTTTCCCTCCTCATCTTTCCTCCTTTCCATTGTTGCCCTTGCTTATTTACTTTCTCTGATGGGTTCTCAGGGTGGCATTTCAGGAAACCCAACTTTATATTTCCATACCTATCATTTTCTCTGTTACATTTTATTTCTAATAATAATTCCACTTGTTTCGTTTTTTAAATTGTTTTCTTGCATTGGATTTTTTTTTAATCTTCTCCTTTGTGCATGGTTTACGGTACTTTTAGCAAGCAGGTTTTCATTGTGTGAATGGGGCCAATTCGGGCTCCTGAGCTTGGCTCTTGATGACAGATCTGGTTGTGGATTTAGATCAGAGGTGGGTTCCTACCAGTTCGCACCTATTCGGTAGAACCGGTTCGTCAAATCTACCGAACCGGTTAGAAGAGGTTCCACCAGTGGACCCGGAAAGCAGGCCACACCTACAGAAGAGGTCCCAAATTTTTTTTGAAACCCACCACTGACACACAGACAGACAGACAGACAGACAGACAGACTCACACAGAGAGAGAAAGAGAAAGAGAAAGAAAGGAAGAAAGAAATAAAGAAAAAAGAAAGAAAAAGTGAGAGAGAGATGAAAGAAAAAAAGGAAAAAGGGACAGAGAGACAAAAGGAAGGAAAACACATGGCCGGCAAGCCACTCCCACAAAGGAGGCCACACCCACAGAGTAGATTCGAAATTTTTTTGAAACCCACCACTGATTTAGATATAGTTAACAGTCCATTAAGCAATACACGGCAGCCCCATTCTCTATTCTTTTTAATACTGCATAAAGTTTTTGCCCTGTTTTTGTTTGTTTGTTTGTTTTTTTGTTTATTATGGGGGAGATGTTGGCAATGCCTGGGGATTTCTGGGAATTTCTCTTCTGTGTTAGAGGCACTAAAATAACCATGATGATATAAGGACGCAGCAGGGGGTTGGACCAGATGACCTCCGAGATCCCTTCCAGCCCTGGATTGCTGTGCTGTTTCAAAGCATCTTCTGAAGCTGCATCTAGTGCCACGTTTGTGGTCCGTCCTTCTTCTCCTTTTTCTCTCTCTCCCTCCCTCCTTCTATCCATGCATATCACATTCACTTTCTCTTTCCTTTTTCTCCCTTCCCTCCCTCCCTCCCTTACTTCCACTAATCAATAGGCCTAGCCTGAGCAAGGATATGATATGCTGCTAGATATCATTTATTAAGAATTAAGCTCTGTTATTGGCTTCCGCTTATATTATTGTATACTGTCAGAAATTTGTTGTTTTCTAGCCTAGCAAATTGTTACCTAAACACTGGATGGCATTACTGCAAATGTTATTTCACTGCTGCGTCTCGCTTGTATTCTTGGCTTCAAAGCTAGGCACATTCTTGAAAACATAGAATAAATTGTTACATGGGAATATCAGGCCCCATAGATAAAGGAACCAAACTAGGGAGTTTTCCTGGCTCATAAATCCTTAAAGCATTTTGCTGAAAAATAACTTGGAAAAGGGGGGCAGCCACCCCCTATACAAGGCTATAGGAACACTCCACGGATAAGGGAGAGAGAAACAGGAGCTTGAATAAAATAATGCTTTAAAGATCATATTGGTGATGAACCTTTGTCTCTGATTGAATAAACTTTGTTTCTATATGCCTAAAATGTGTATAATACTCTGAGCCGCTCTTGCAGGGGGTGGCTATTCCTTACGTGCATTCATTTTTATGTTTTGAATATAGTTTTGTCACCCAGCTTTTGCTATGGCCATAAAAAAAGCTGATATTTTTGCAAGCCTCGTCTTAAGTCTCACACTCTTTGGCATTTCAGTAGCTCAGGGAAACTGCTGGAACCTTACAAGCATATTCTCCACATTTTATTTTCTAGGATGAAATAATGTTAGGGTGCTTATTTTCCATTGGTTTCAATTTCAATTTCAATTTTAATGGATTTGTATGCTTCCCAATCCCGAAGGACTCCGGGCGGCTTACATAAAAACAGTTTTAAAAAAATATTAAAAGAATTTAAAATACAAGACAGAGCGAATTAAAAAAAGATACAACATGCACTCGATCTTAATGGGGCTGAAGCTCAATCAAAGATCAGCAACCCCAGGCCTGCCGGAACAGCCAGGTTTTAACAGACTTTCAGAAGGCCAAGAGAATGAGGAGGGTCTGGATCTCAGGGGGTAGATCGTTCCATAGGGCCGGAGCAGCTTCAGAGAAGGCTCTCCCCCGAGGAGTCACCAGACAACATTGTGTAGTCGACGGCACCCAGAGAAGGCCCACCCTGTGAGATCTTATTGGGCGATGGGAGGTATGTTGCAGGAGGCAGTCACTGAAATATCCAGGTCCTAAGAGCCAAGGTGGCGCAGTGGTTAAATGCAGCACTGCAGGCTACTGCTAGATCAGCAGTTCAGCGGTTCAAATCTCACCGGCTCAGGGTTGACTCAGCCTTCCATCCTTCCGAGGTGGGTAAAATGAGGACCCAGATTGTTGGGGGCAATATGCTGACTCTCTGTAAACCGCTTAGAGAGGCCTGAAAGGCCTATGAAGCGGTATATAAGTCTACTGCTATTGCTATTGCTAAGCCATGTAGGGCTTTAAAGGTGATAACCAGCACCTTGAAGCGCGTTTGGAGACCAATAGGGAGCCAGTGCAGCTCGCGGAGGATGGGTGTAACATGGGTGTATCTCGGTATACTCAGTATCGCTCGCGCAGCTGCATTCTGGACCAATTGTGGTCTCCAAACACTTTTCAAGGGCAGCCCCATGTAGAGCGCCTTACAGTAGTCGAGTCTTGAGGTGACGAGGGCATGAGTGACCATTTGGAGTGCCTCCCGGTCCAGGTAGGGCCGCAACTGCTGCACCAGGCGAACCTGGGCAAATGAGTTATGAGTTATGAGTTATGAAAGTTTATTATATGCCGCCCTTTTCCCTGGGGGGACTCAGGGCGGCTTACAACTCGAAGGGGGGGGGAAACAAACATTTGACACGTAAAACAATACATAATTAAAAGCACAACATTCATACCATTCGGGTGGGTTACAGTCTTTAGCCCCAGGCCTGATGGGATAGCCAGAGTTTAAGGGCTGTGCGGAAAGTCTGGAGGGTGGTGAGGGTACGAATCTCCATGGGGAGATCGTTCCATAGGGTCGGAGCTGCCACCGAGAAGGCTCTCCTCCGCGTAGTTGCCAGTCGGCATTGGCCCCCCTGGTCACAGCTGACATTGCACTGCTGGTTAGTCTAAAGAAAGGATTTGAGGATTAAATGATGAAGTCTTTACCCTTATACAGTAAAAGAGGTAACTTTCCAAAAGAGATCAGAAGCTTGTCTGGTATTGCACTGCAACACTGAAAAGATTGCTCCTTCTAGATATGCTGTATTGCCGTTTGACTGGTTCTCCCTCCAGAGGTTCAAAATTAGTTGTACTCTATTCAATGTCCCATTGAACTTCCTAAATTACTAATATTAAGCACTTGATCTCACAACAAATGTAATGAACAGTTCTGACAGTCTGAAAGTAAGGCCACTGGAAACACACGCAGGCCAGATGGAATCACCAATTACAAAATTTTCCAATTGGGCTGCAATTTTCTGGCACCTGGTGCTTCATCGCTTGGATATTGTCAGCCTCTGTTTTGCTGCTGCTTCGGCTGCCATTGAAACGGGGAGAGGGTGCATGGTATTTGGGAGGGGACTACTAATTGTGCTGGAGGAAGATTCTGGCGTTTCTGCCGCCTGTCTTACTGCGCATGCGGAGGAGGTTCCCGCCAAGGCCAACGGCACCGACATTCCATCTGGGTGATGCCTTTCGAAGTTATCTCACACCTGACACTTGGGAGAATTATGATTGGACTGTAACTGGGATGCCAAGGGGTGGGGAATGGGTTATTCTATATATCATTTGCTTTCGCGCCTAAATAATCAGTCTTCGCTTCGCTACGCTTCTGATCATTTATAATTAGTAAAAGTACACTTGATTTCTATCAATGGAGTCTCGTGGTTTTCTTTCCTAATTATTCAATGGAGGAGTGCTGACAGATATTATGCCTTTACAATGGCAACCTCTCCTGACAACGGAATCTGGACTTGAGAAACTCAATTTGTAAAGAAAAATGTCACCCTGACAGAACATTGCCTGTTCCTTTGAGAAAAGTTTTTTTAAAAAAATTTATTTCTCATATACACATTCACAAATATACAATCTCATCACTATTATTATTAATGTGTATTGTCTTTTAACATTTATAACCATTTGTTAACCTACAATTAACAATATAATCGAGATTGATTTTCTACCGTCCCATACACCAGGGGTGGGTTTCAAATTTTTTACCTGTTCTCTGGGCGTGGCCTAACAGTCATGTGGCTGGGTGGGCGTGACCAACTTGATGTCACTCACCAGGAGATGTCATGGATTGGGTAAAATGTGGTGAAGCTCACTTCACTTAACAACGCTCTTGCTTAGAAACCAAAATTTTGGGCTCAATTGTAGTAACAAGTCAAGGACTATCTCTGCCTTCCTCTACATGGCAGCCTTGTCCTAGTAAACTCCTTCTCCTTTCTGGCAATTTTCCTCTCTGTTAGAGGCACCAAAATAATCCAGACAATGTAAGGTTTCCTGCTGCAGCAGGGGGTTGGATTAGATAAGCAGCCTTCTAGCCCTAAATTGCTGTGCTGTTTTTCTCTTTCTTTCTTTCTTTCTTTCTTTCTTTCTTTCTTTCTTTCTTTCTTTCTTTCTCCCTTCCCTCTGTGCAAACCCCCCTCCCCAAATAAAATATTACTCCCAGAAAGGCTCATTCCACATGCCTGCCAGATAGATAATGAGATAATGAACCTATAGAAAGTTTGGGTCCATTCACAAGCAGGGAATGATCCAAACCCTTTTAGAAACACAAAGCCCATTTTGCACAAACCCCAAAACATCAAAAACATAGAACCAAATAAGAATCCTACATTTTATCCAGTTTCCACAACCAGGCATGCTCAGTTCCAATGTAAAGCAACAGCATTTTTTTCTACTTTGCTGAATCCCACTTAAAAAGTGAGATTCCTTCTTTCTTTTTCTTTCTTTTTCTTTCTTTTTCTTTCTCCCTTCCCTTCCTTCCTCCCTCTCCCCACCCTCTCTCTTCTCTTGCCTGAACCGGCATGGAAAACAGACTTTAAAAAAGCTTCTGATGGAGGTTCGGGAGTATGGCCAAGCCATCATTACTACCGGTCCAGTCCGGTACACCAGATTTTCACTACCTCTTCTGACGTACCAGACAAAACCAGGAGGAACCTATCTCTACCATACACCCCTCTTATTTACCCTACTTCTTCTCCCTCCCTTCTTCTCTCCTTCTCTCCTTTCTTCTTTCCTCCTCTTCTTTCCCTTCCCTACTTCCCCTTCCTCTCTCCAACTCCTCCCCTCTTTAAAGAATATTGTGTGTTCTGATTCTCAAACACAATTGATCTCTGCAAATGAGAATAAGCTGGTTAGAGGAATTTATACTAATCATTTGGGCGAATTCACCTTCTGCTGACAAACAATTTAGGGATGATTCAACAGAGACTAAAATTTTGAAGAAAAGATATGGCGGATTAGTGGAAGAAGAAATAGTGGACTTTAATATATACACATGAACGGACGCATCCATATTACATAGGTACTGTATTGATAATGAGAGATGTTGGCACAATGTAACGTCAATTTAAAAAAGGGTTTTTCTATTTCCAATTTACTAGCCACCAATCTCACAACCAACCAACTCGGGATGATGTATAACAGAGCTAAAACAGTTAACAAGCATATTAATAAATAGAAAAACAAACTAAAGAAAATAGATAAAGGGATGTTAAAAATAAAAGAGCCATCTCACAATAAGCATACTTTTCCATTTTGTGATATTTTTGTTTCACTGTTTTTAATCGCTGTTCTATTCCAAATTTTTACTATGTACTTTTTTGTTGTTGTGTGTGTATTTGTGATGTGTGTGGGAGGGGTAATTTATTGTTGTAAATCACCCTGAGTCATAATTTTAACAAACAGACAAATCAATTGGCAATACTTCAAAAAAATAATCTAGTATCTGAATGTGAATAGAATGCCCTATAATGAGAAACTGAACTGAATGATTACAGTTTCTTACGGTAGTGAAATTACAGCTGGGAGATATATATATATATATATATATATATATATATATATATATATATATATATATATATACACACACACACACACACACACACACACATATGTGTGTGTGTGTGTGTGTGTGTGTGTGTGTATATATATGTTTTTTATTTGTGCTGATAAATAAATAAAGGGAGACTAGTATAGATCTATTTCAAGCGATTTAGCTCTCATCAGCTAGCCATACCCTTGCTGGGATTTGAACCTGGGTATGGCTAGCTGATGAGAGCTAAATCGCTTGAAATAGATCTATACTAGTCTCCCTTTATTTATTTATCAGCACAAATAAAAAAACACAAATATAACAAAGGCAACAGTAAAAATATTGGGTTTCTGTCGTGATGGACTCTTGAGACGAGCCGAAGGACAGAGAATGGAAGCAGTTAGCTTCCTCCCATAATTGGGGCTTACCAGGGGTTGTAAAAAAAATCTAATATATACGCACGGTCATGTGTGTGTGTGTGTGTGTGTGTATATATATATATATATATAGTTATTCGGGTTTTCTCCCGCGTAAAATTGGAGATGTCTTGGCGACATTTCAACGAAGTCTTATTCGTCATCTTCAGGCTACTTCAGGCTTGGTGCTTCCAGGAGCAATGTGAGATCTCGGCTGTTTCTTCCTTTCAACTGCCAGTGGGGGTTTGAACTGATTGGGTGGGAGCTTGGCTGTGTCCTGATTGGGTGGAGGTGTGTCCTGATTGAGTGGAGGTGTGTTCTGATTGTTTGGGGGTTTCATGTAAGGATAGGAGGGGTTTAAAGAGGCTAATTGTGCATTTGCAGTCTGGCTTCTGGTCCTCGGTGCCTCCTCATCAGTTTGTGTTTTTGTCTGTTTTCTTTGTGGATGTTTGGTGGTGATATCCTGTGTGGCTCTTGTGAGTGGCTCTGGTGTCATTCATCATGTTAGGGACTCGTTTATCAATAAGGGCAGGCTTCCAAATGGCTGGCAGGCGGGAGGTATCGTCCCGCCTGTTCATGCTGTGTGGGCGTTTTTCTATTTCAATGGCTTCTCTGATTATTCGGTTGTTGAAATGTTCAGAGTTGGCGATAGTTTTAGTCTTATTAAAATCAATTTTATGTCCTGTGGCTTTAAGGTGTTGGACCAGGGAAGAAGTTGGTTCCTCTTTTCTGATTGCGTTTTTGTGTTCTTCAATGCGTGCACTTATTCTTCTGTTGGTTTGTCTGATGTATGTGGTGGGGCAGGTGGTGCATGGGAGTTCATATACTCCTTGATTTTCTAACTCAATTTTGTCTTTAGGGTTTCTTAGGATGGTGGATATTTTTCGGTCTTTGCAGAATGCTGTCTTGATGTTGTGTTTGTGGAGGATTTTGCTGATTCTGTCTGTGGTGCCTTTTATGTATGGGAGGAGGGCTTTTCCATTTTCTTGTTCTCTGTCCTGGACTTTAGTGGGGGTTTCTTTTTGGATTAGGTTGGTGATCTTATTTCTTTGGAATCCATTGGATGTCAGTACAATACTGTGGGAGTAAGACACCCCTAACACCCCTTGCAGTATGTGTTCTGTTAAAATACAGCCTGTTGTGCCTTAAAATGGCTTTTACCGTACTGCTTTAAAATGGCTTCTACTGTACAGTGTTGTGGAGTTGCCATGGTAACAGCTTCACAGTACTCCACAAGGGGGCTCCCTCTGGTAAGACGGAAAATCCAACATTAGAAATTGTGGCAACGTTCATGGAAGGAGGGTTGGGATAAATAAATACCCAGGCAACACCAGGTTATCAGCTAGCATGACTATATAAATGTAAAAAGGGGGAGTTTTCATGTTATTACCTTATTCTACCGTGACCCAACAAAAGCGTGTCCGACAACAACGCGCCGACAAAACCGCGTCGATAAAACTGCGACATCTATAGGGCGCCCACAAAGGCACGCCGATAAAAGAGTGCCGATAGAAGCACCATTATGGTTAAGGTAAGGGTTAGGGTAAGGGTTAGGTTTAGGGTTAGGTTCAGGGTTAGGGTTAGGTTAGGGTTAGGTTTAGAGTTAGGTTTTGGGTTACCTTTAGGGTTAGGTTAAGAGCGCGCTTCTGTCGGCGCGCTGTTGTTGGTGTGCTTCTGTCCTCATTCTTTGGCACGATTTCAATCTCTCGCTTTTGTCCCCACGGTTTTTCGGTGCGCTTTTGTCGAGCGGGCATTTGTCGGTTCAACCTATTCTACAGCACCAAAAGGAGACAGAAGTCAATGTTTTTTTCTTTCCTTTTCCCCCGCGCTACCCTACACCTTTCTCTCTTTCCCTTTTCCTTATTTTACCACTATTTTAATTTTTCCTTGTATTTTTGTATTTTACACTTTGATAAACTAATAAAAGTTTTGAACTAGGGGATTAAAAAAGAACACGATGAAACGCATGGGCTCTAAATTTACACAGAAGTGAGAGGAGGCTGTATAATCTTGCCTTATGACGTCCACATAGATGTGTAATGTACAGTATATTGAAGGAAAGCACACTTGGGGGTTTAGCTTCATTTTAAAATGAGATAAAGAAACTATAAGAGCCAGTTTCATAATGCTGACATTTACTCTAATGGCAGGAAATGCAAATGATCTGTAAGAAGAAGCATGGTGAAAACATGGGGACGCAATGAAATATAAAAAAAAACACCAAATTCGTGACAACAGCAACCAGCCTTAGAACTGATTTTCATCCCATGGAAGGGAGAATGACCAGATCATCTTCTGTTTGCTGTGGCTACAGGTGACGACTCTCAGTTAAGCTGCAACTCCATTCAACTATAGCAAAAGAGCAGGTATCTGGAAAAAGAAACTCCAGAACCATCACCAGCCCTCCCACCCAATACATAACATACTCTTCGTATATCATGCAGGGTAAACAACAGACAGCCTTTATTATTCTTGACCTTAAATCTATTTGTCAAAGGTATCCATCACACCTCTCTAACCTTTAACAGGAAAGGCTCATGTTGCTTATCACAGCAGTTCATGGATACCCACAAGGACATCGCCTACCCCCTTTCTAAATAGGATGGATTTCTATCTATCTGATTATATACTTGTCCTTCTCCATTAAATGGGTGCTTGAGTCTGTGTGTGTGTGTGTGTGTGTGTGTGTGTGAGAGAGAGAGAGAGAGAGAGAGAGAGAGACAACTTATATACACATATTTTATGTGTGTGTGTGAGAGAGAGAGAGACAGAGAGAGAGGACGAGAGAGAGAGAACGTATATACACATATTGTATGTCTGTGTGTGTGTGTGTGAGAGAGAGAGACAGAGAGAGAGAGAGAGAGAGAGAGAGAGAGAACTTATATACACATATTGTATGTCTCTGTGTGTGTGTGTGTGAGAGAGAGACAACTTATATACACATATTTTATGTGTGTGTGTGAGAGAGAGAGAGACAGAGAGAGAGGACGAGAGAGAGAGAACGTATATACACATATTGTATGTCTGTGTGTGTGTGTGTGAGAGAGAGAGACAGAGAGAGAGAGAGAGAGAGAGAGAGAGAGAGAACTTATATACACATATTGTATGTCTCTGTGTGTGTGTGTGTGAGAGAGAGAGAACTTATATACACATATTTTATGTGTGTGTGTGAGAGAGAGAGACAGAGAGAGAGGACGAGAGAGAGAGAACGTATATACACATATTGTATGTCTCTGTGTGTGTGTGTGTGTGAGAGAGAGAGAGAGAGACAGAGACAGAGAGAACTTATATACACATATTGTATGTATGTGTATGAGAGAGAGCGTGGGGAGGGTAGAGGCTGTGCATGTGGCTGAGGGTTTGTGCATGTAATATATTTCATAAAGAGGTCAGGTACAGCCAGTAAGGTTAAATGTAAAAGTCAAACAGTATCTGGCTGAAATTTATGTGGAAATGGATACAGGTTTGCAGAGCCCTCAGCCTGATTAAATAAAGGGCGCCAGGGGAATCGAATGCAAGGATGTGTATACTCTGTAAATGAAAAGTACTGCAGTAGGATGCAGTTTTAGGGTCTAATTTAAAAATATAATTCATATCCAAGCAGAAGCCTTTCAAATATTGGCAGATGTCTTTATGCTGTTATTTTATTCAAAGGACAAAGTGGATTAAAGATAACCGTAATCCAAATAATGGCACCGCTTCATTATTTTCACTTCTGCTTCATTTCCTTTAAAGAAATTTAATTTGGAGAGAGTATTCCGGGAATGGCCTCTGAAATATATGATATAGGAGCAGAGAAGGATGTTCTGCCCAGGGAGACAAACAGCTTCGGAGCAAGGGGAACAGATCTCTGTTGGCCTCGTCCAGCTGGGGCGAATAGGCTCATCTGGGAAAAGAAAAAGAAGGGAAACTTAACTTAATCAGAAACTTTCATGGGATACTCAATCTCCGCCTTTTTCAATTAATTCTCTACTCAGAGATTTTTTTGACTTTTATTGGAGCTTTCTGCTGAAGGATAGAAAAGCTGTTTCTGCCTCTGTTCCATTTCTTAATTCATCCTCAGAAGATAATCAAACTATTGAATAATAAGAGCCGAGGTGGCGCAGTGGTTAGGGTCCTCTTCCTCTTCCCCTTCCCCTTCCCCTTCTCCTTCTCCGCCTTCTCCACTTCTTCATCTTTTTCCTCCTCTTCTTCTTCTTCCTCCTCCTCCTCTTCTTCCTCTTCCTCTTCCCCTTCCCCTTCTCCTCCTTCTCCTTCTCCTCTTCTTCATCTTTTTCCTCCTTTTCTTCTTCCTCCTCCTCCTCCTCCTCTTCTTCTTCTTCCTCTTCCTCTTCCCCTTCTCCTCCTTCTCCTCTTCTTCATCTTTTTCCTCCTCTTCTTCCTCTTCCTCCTCTTCCTCCTCCTCCTCCTCCTCCTCTTCTTCTTCTTCTTCTTCCTCTTCTCCTTCTCCTCCTTCTCCTCTTCTTCATCTTTTTCCTCCTCTTCCTCCTCCTCTTCTTCTTCTTCCTCCTCCTCCTCTTTAGGAATCCACCAGAGATCCCCCCCCCTTTGTTTTTAAACTTTTTTCCTTTCCTGTCCTCCCTTTCAGGCTTGTTTCCTCAGTCAGATTCCTATTTCCCCACTTGGAAATTTATTGTGTCTTTCTCTAAAGGCCTCCTCTAGTTTTTTTTTTATTTCTTATTCTCCTGTTTGCCTAATTCCTCCATTCCGTCTCCAAACCATATGGGACCAGATCCATGCAAAATAAATATTTCAAGAAACTGGCTCTCCTGTAAAATACTCTGTGGCTGAGCTTAATTTTTTTGTTTTTACTAAGTAACATATTTGAGATTATTTGTAGATCATCTTAGTCAAGATTTAGACATGACCATATGACTATTAAAACTGGGCTTTTTTGTAAAAAAAAAAGTCCTCTTTATGTAAGGGATGTGCAAGTTTCATACTTCTGTTTTATTTGTATTTCAATATGGTCTGCTTTATTTCAATGATGTGTTGCGGAATATGTTCATAGTGCTGGCTGAACTCCTCTGGATCGCTCTAAATCCAGTGACAATGGGATTCATGGGATTTCATGTACTCTGTCATTTTGGACATGGAACAGCCTCAAATATGCTCTCCTTACATTTGGGTATCCTCAATCTGTACTCTTGGGGAATACCTCTATCACAGACTTTTTTAAATGCAAATAATTCAAGAGTTTTGGCTAAGAACTCTGCAACTTTGCAACTTTAATAAGATTTGTATGCCGCCCACTCCCTAGGGACTCTGAGCGGCTCACAACAAAAATAAAAACATAAAAAATATTAAAAATACAATTATTTAAAATAAATTCATCCATTCAATCACGTGGGGCTGGATTTTAATCAACAGCCCCAGGCCTGCCGGAACAGCCAGGTCTTGGTTGCTTTACGGAAGGCCGGGAGAGTGGGAAGGGGCTGGATCTCTGTGGGTAGCTTGTTCCATAAGGCCGGCGCAGCTACAGAGAAGGCCCTCCCTCGGGGGGCCACCAGCTGGCATTGTCCAGTCGACAGCACCCGGAGGAGGCCCAACCTGTGCGATCTTATTGGTCATTGGGAGGTAAGTAGCAGGAGGCGGTCTCTCAGGTAGCCAGGTCCAATACCATGTAGGGCTTTAAAAGTAACGACTAGCACCTTGAAGCGGGTCCGGAGACCAATGGGGAGCCAGTGCAGCTCGCGGAGGATAGGTGTAACATGGGTGTATCTAGGTACACCCATTATCACTCGGGTGGCTGCATTCTGGACCAACTGGTCTGCCCACTTGGATGCGTGGCCTTGTTTCGCCTTTGCCACGTGCATCTTCTGCCTCCTCCTGCAAACATACACAGGTAATCACTGCGGCAGGAATGAGGGCAGAGGGTGATGGCAGAAGAAGAAGGTGGAGGCAAAAGAGGGAAGAGCATGGACTTCAGGAAGTGGCTGCCAGCGATGCCCTCAGGTGAAGATGTGGGTGGAGACGCTCGATCCCACTTTGGATTCTGATATATATTAGATTGCTCTTATAGCTTTTGCAGACCTTTGCTTCCATGGGAAACCATCCTCATGATGGCACATTTGAGATAAACATTTCATTCAAAGAAAAAGCTTATAAAAAAGTAGCTTCTTATGAAGAGATGTTTCATTAATTCATTCGAGCAAACCACTCTAGGTTCTCTCTATAATCATTAGAATTATCCCTTGGATTTTGTTTTGGCTGGTAACCACCAGGGATGTCAAGTAAAGGAATTATTGTTAGATTCACAATAAAAAGTATGACTTTTTGGAGAAGAGCTCCAGCCTATTACTCTTTCTAAACAGACAAATAAACACGTACAAACGTCAACGTGTTACATTTTTCACTCCCCGACTTATCCCTTAATTGGAGCGCAGTCCTCTTCAGACATAAAGCCCAGGCTCACTGCAATGTTTAACCACCCGTCCACTATGTAGAAAGTTTGATAATATTGTTCTAATTAAACACCATTTATTGACGTTCACCTTCATTAAGCCAAATTAGTTTCCTTGGAAACATGCCAATAAATCAGCAGTTCCAATTAAGCATATTATGCTCAAGCTGAGTATTCTGTCTTTCCGGAGCCAATGACATGAATGCTTAGGGTTTCCAGTGAAGCTGGTGACAAAATAAGAAAAAGAGGATTGGGGTATGTATCTAGCTGTCACCAAGGGGAGAGTCGCAGGTTTTAAGTGCACACTGATCCATTGCGTTTCTAAACATTCTGTACCAAATAGCTAAGTGTTAGCCTTTTCTGTTTTTTTTTTAAAAAAAAACAGGTTAATGATGGCAAAGCTTTAACCTCTGGTTAATCAGACTTGACTTGAACACATCAATGAGTTCACTCAATCTACTCTAAGGAAACATTTGGCACATGGACTTGGCTGGTTCCCGGAATTGGCTCATGTTGCAAGGGATTTTCTGGCAAACATGGAGACACAGATGTAACTCACTTGGGGGTTAGCATGGGACCTTTCGAGTTTTATTGACACTGTACATCACAGGCAGCCTATATCCTTTTTTTTTTTCCAGCTACAAGTGAGCAAAGACAGTGTAGGCATATGAGTGGGGTTGGGTTGCAAAAATGGGCAGGGATGCCATTCTCCAGGTTTTTCTTTTGTAAGTTTGTAAGTTTAATAACATTTATATGCCGCCCAATCCCGTAGGACTCCGGGTGGCTTACAGTACAGAAATAAATCAGGAAAAAAAATACAGAGAAAGAAAAGATAGATTTAAAAACAGCACACCATGCACTCCGTTCTAAATGGGGCTGGACCGTATTTTGGGGTCAACAGCCCCAGGCCTGCCGGAACAGCCAGGTTTTAACGGCTTTCCGGAAGGCCGAGAGAGTGGGAAGGGTCCGGATCTCTGCGGGTAGATCATTCCACAGGGCTGGGGCAGCTACAGAGAAAGACCTCCCCCAAGTAGTTGCCAACCAGCATTGCCCGGTCGACGGTACCCGAAGGAGGCCCAGCCTGTGAGATCATATGGGTCATTGGGAGATATGTGGCAGGAGGCAGTCCCACAGATATCCCGGTCCCAAGCCATGTAGGGCTTTAAAAGTAACAACCAGCACCTCTTATATTTTTTTATATACGGGAATATAAGAGAGAGAGAAATGTAAGAGCTGCTTCAATCTTTTAAGCCCTTTAAGCCCTATGAAAGCGCATCGTTATCACGCATGTTCTATTTGGACTTCTCTGTTCGTAATGGAGGGTAGAGAGAGCCGATTGGTTATCCCTTGTTGAACACCTGGATCCAACTCTCCCATAAGTTTCTAAGTTGATAATGTGATGTTCATTTGGAAATCTCTCAAAAGCCAAATAGAGAGTACCAATAAGGCTTCAAGTGAGACCCATATAGACTGTGGAAGGTGTCTTTCATTTCATTTCATTTCATTTATTGAATTTCTAGGCCGCCCAATCCCGAAGGACTCCAGGCAGCTTACAGAAATGAAAATATTAAAAAAAAATTAAAAACAATAGGACAAAACAAAGTTAAGAAGAAACGCAACATACACCTAATCAGAGGGGGGGCTGGACCTCAGTCAAGAGGTCAACAGCCCCAGGCCTGCCGGAAAAGCCAGGTTTTAATAGCTTTGCGGAAGGCCATGAGAGTGGGTAGGGCCCAGATCTCTGGGGGCAGCTCATTCCATAGGGCTGGAGCGGCAACAGAGAAGGCCCTACTTCTAGGCGTCACCAGCCGGCATTGTCCTGCTGAAGGCACCCGGAGAAGGCCCATCCTGTGCGATCTTATTGGTCTAAGGGAGGTAGGGAAGATGGTCTCGCAGGTATCTGGGTCCTTGGCCATGTAGGGCTTTAAAGGTGATAACCAGCCCCAGTCTTGCAGAAATGCCAGCTGAAAAGGCAGCAAAAAATGTGGAGCATTGCTGAGCTTCAGATAATAGAATCTTAGGGGTGGGAAAGAAGGTGAAAGGTGAAAGTCATTTTTTTTTACTACTAGTTTTGTGAGTGTGGCTTGGTGGGTGTGGTGTGGCTTGGTGGGCGAGGGCAGGGGAAGGATACTGCAAAATCTCCATCCTCACCCCACTCCAGGGAAAGTTTTGAAGATCGGCGGAAAGACGAGATGAGAGCCAGGACTGCCAGAACAAGAGGTTTATTTACATCGAACTATTTACAGGCGATTCAGCACCATCCCTGCTTGACAGCTATTTAAACGGGCTGTCACAGCAGGGATAACCAATGGGTGTGCTTTCAACGTCTGGCAACTGATGATGCTGCGTCCTAGCCAATCAGGGCGCCTCTAGTGGCTAGCAACAGGCGATGCTGCGCCCCAGCCAATCAGGGCGTTGCCTGGCCTGTTGCTAGTTGCCCGGTCGTATGTCGAGGACTTTCCGAGTCCTCAACAGGAAGGATACTGCAAAATCCCCATTCCCTCCCCACTCTAGGGCCAGTCAGAGCTGGTATTTGCTGGTTCTCCTAACTACTCAAAATTTCTGCTACTGGTTCTCCACAACCTATCAGAACCTGCTGAATTTCAACCCTGGGAAGGAGGATCTTAGGGATCATCCAGTCAACACAGAGCCTGATGTGTGTGAAAACCCAGAGCGGGAATAATCAGACCATACCAGATAAGTGGTTGTCTAATCCAGGGGTCCCCAATGAATGAACCGGTACCAGGCCGCGACATGTCAGAAACATGCAAACAACCAAAGGCCCATCTGTGGGATGCAGGCAGCACATGAAACCACACACCCCTTTGGTCCATGGAAAAACCTCTCCCCACAGAATTGGTCCCTGGTGCCCAAAAGATTGGGGGCCACTGGTCTAATCTTTTCCTGAAAATCTCCAGGGATGGAGCCGCCATGGCTTCAGAGGGTAGGTTTTCTACTGCTTAATCATTCTCATGGTCGTCCCCAAAGTGTTTTTCCAAAGACAACTGGACTTTCTGGGTTTTTCCTTGAAAATGTCTCGCTTCTCATCCAAGAAGTTTCTTCAGAACAACAACAACAAAAAAGGCAGAATCAAAACCAAACCCAAAAGTTTACTTCTTCCTAGTGGATTCAGTTCAAACATTTGTTATTTGTTCCGTATGTCATTACTGCCTCGAAAATGCTAGAGTAGTTGGAGAGATTGGTAGAATTAACTCTGGTCCCTAGGTCAGTGTCCCATTTTTACTGAAAGTTGAAGGAAGCTGATGCCCTTAGCATGAGTTAATTACATGGATTCTCAAGCTTGAATTTTCTGTTTAGTGGAAGTATTCCTTTAAATAACGAAAATATTTTTCTGTGATCTTAACAAACAATTTAGCAAAAATATTTTTATGCCTATGTGGTAGACTATTTAGAGTACAGTTAATAATTGTTGCTGTAGATGCAATTCCAGAATTAAAATGTATTGGAATGTATATGTACAGTGTATGTATGTATGTATGTATGTATGTATGTATGTATGTATGTATGTATATGTGTGTGTATGTATGTATGCATATGTATATATATATCAACCAAGACTTCATCTCTCTCTTATCTCTCTCTCTCTTACTCTGTACCCTGTTTCCCTGAAAATAAGACCTCCCCAGATAATAAGCCCAATTGGGCTTTTGAGCGCATGTGCTAAAATAAGCCCTCCCTTGAAAATAAGCCCTCCTTGAAAGTATTTCAACACAACAGCAGCCATGAGGTGACCACTCTTGTTGCCTCCTGCACCTCAAAAATAATAAGGCCTCCCCGAAAATAAGGCCAAGTGCATATTTTAGGGGTCAAAAGAAAATAATATCCTGTCTTATTTTCGGGAAAACACAGTATATGTGTATGCGTATCTCTCTCTCTCTCTCTCTCTCTCCCTCTCTCTCTCTCTCTCTCTCTCTCTCTGTGTATACACATACATACAAACACACAAACACACACACACACACACACACACACATATATATAAGATTTTTACAACCCCTGGTAAGCCCCAATTATGGGAGGAAGCTAACTGCTTCCATCATCTGTCAATCGGCTCGTCACAAGAGTCCATCACGACAGAAACCCAATATTTTTTTTTACTGTTGCCTTTGTTATATTTGTGTTTTTTTATTTGTGCTGATAAATAAATACCAGGGATTGTAAAAATCTAATAGATACCTTTCACCCTGGCTTCGCTGATAACGGATAACAGCCTGTGGCCTAATGGCTAAGATGTCTGCCTAGTATGTAATATAGCCCAGGTTCAAATCCCAGTAAGAGTATGGCTAGCTGATGAGAGCTAAATAGCTTGAAATAGATCTATACTAGTCTCCCTTTATTTATTTATCAGCACAAATAAAACAAACAAACAAACACACACACAAACACACACACACACACATATATATATATACACACACACACACACATACATACACACATATTATACATGCATGTGTGTGTGTGTGTGTGTGTGTGTGTGTGTGTGTGTGTATTCTTCACTCAATCACACCCACATCAAGACTTCATGCAGATTTTTCAAGTATGGGAGCTAGTTTAAAAAAATTAGTACTGTATAATAACATCGGAAGCAAACATTCTATACCTGATTTATAGCAATGGATTTTTTAATAAGTGATATCAGGGTTTGAACTGTATTTTTCCATCAAAGAACAAGAGTTTCATGGCATATAGCCTCCTTTTTTGGAATTCTTTTGTTTCTAGTTCTACAAATTATTATTTTTTTCTTTTTTATTATTATGGTTATCCATTCTGACATTATACAAGATTGCTAATAATATTGGGATGATGTATATCTTACATTAATTGGTTTCATATACTAAAATGAAGTCTAGAAAATTTCAAAAGAATGTGAAATAACATTAAATTGCTAGTTGGTCCAAAATGTAACTGCACTTCAGTCTATATGTCACTTTTCTTCCTCTGTAGAGAATAATTGTTGCATTTTTAAACCTTCTGTTTCATGTCCTCTCACTAAATCTCGTGTAGTGGATATGTGAGAAAGGCCACTGATTAAATAGGAAAATGTTCTTGATAATGCTTCATATCACATCTCATTAAAAACAGGTATATTACCTGTGGAGATCAGAACAGCGTGTTCATTGTAACATTTGAGTCTTTTACATTAATTCTAAATTAAAATGGCAGATCAAGGCCAGTAGTTTTCCTCTACCCACAAGGTAAAAGAGGGTCAGAAGATATTTTGTGAGGTTTTCATTTCTATCTAAAATTGCACTTTTATTTTCTCTGCAAACTGTTCGTTGTACGTAAGATTATTTTTGCTACCTTCACTTGAACAGTTAGAATATTTAGAAACAATTTGTGAAATCACAGCACCCAGTTAATAGCCTACTGGTTCCTCAGAGAGTTTGATCCTTTATCATAAGTCCTCCTTTGCTCTGTTCTTTTCCAAATAAAATGCTGACTAATATTACCCAGAGGGAGGGGGGGGAAGATGATTTTATTACAATTCCCTTTGTGTGTTTTTACTTTCGGCAATCGGTTCAGGAAAAGTGCAAATCCCTGAAGAAAATGGAACCAATTTTCTTCCTGTGGAGTTTGCAAATTTTCTATTAACATTCATTTACTGAAGTTTCACTTTCAAAGGTACTGTATTTGAATATGATAATGTCCTAAAAGTGAAAAGCCTGTGAATATTAAAAAAGGGTCCCCCAGGGCGTGTTTTAGTACCATGTTGACAGAGAAGACACTGTTGAGAGTAGATTGGCAGAAAGTAAGACTTTAGATTTAAAAAAAAAATGTCAAGGAACTAACTGAACATAATATCATTTAGCATTTACCTAATGCAGAAACAAATCCTTCCTAACACACTTTTGCTTCGTTTGCTTCAGGACAGGAAAAGAAAAATAATTAGATAGCACTTTAACTTGCAAGAACATTAATTACCCTAAGCTATACATGAAACATTGTTGTATGCTGATGAGGAATTAATCTTCTCTACTATGAAATGTTCTAACCTTGCATGAGTGAGCTATGTTATTAATTGTTTTAATGTGAACAATCGCAGAAGGGGAGAGTTACAATTTCGAAATACTGTGTCCTTGAAAAAAAAATGCTTTCTGCTAGCATTGCCCCTCTGCCCTCTCCCCAAAAAGTCCTTACATTCTCATAAAACAATTTATTGCGTGATGGGATGTACCTCCAAACTGCTCTTAAGGGGAGCGCCCCTGTTTCCATGGCAACCATGCTGTTATCTGACTTTTTCTGTGAAAAATAGTTGCCTTACAGTGAAGCACTGCAAAGGAGGGGAAATCACCCTAATTTCTTTGCGCAATGGAGATTGTTTCCTATCCCTTAGTTAAAGCAGCACACTTTTCTTTATAATTAATTGAATGTATTTATATGTATCCCACCTTTGTTATTTTTACAAGTAACTCAAGGCGGCGGACGTATCCAACACTTTCCCCACAACAATAACCCTGTGAAGAGGCGAGGTGGCGCAGTGGTTAGGGTGCAGTACTGCAGGCCACTTCAGCTGACTGTTATCTGCAGTTCAGCGGTTCTAATCTCACCGGCTCAGGGTTGACTCAGCCTTCCATCCTTCCGAAGTGGGTAAAATGAGGACCCGGATTGTTGTTGGGGGCAATATGCTGACTCTGTAAACTGCTTAGAGAGGGCTGAAAGCCCTATGAAGCGGTATATAAGTCTAACTGCTATTGCTATTGTGAGGCGAGATGGGCTGAGAGAAAGTGACTGGCGCAAAGCTACTCAACTTTCATGGATAAGGCAGGACTGGAATTCACAGTCTCTTGCTTTTAAGCCTGGTGCCTTAATCACTAGACCAAGGGTGTCAAACACAAGCCCCATGGGCTGAATCAGGCCAGCAATGTGGTTGGATCGAGCCCACAAGACTGTCCTGGAAAATGTAAGGGGCCGGTCAGCATTGCTTGGGCCCGGTCTACTCAATGCAAAGAAGAAATATTGGGGCAGCATGGATTCGGCCCAATCTACCCAATGCAAAGAGGAAGCATATCAGTAGTTTGGGGAGTGGCGTCAAGCTGGCCATGCCCACCCTTTTAATTTCCTTTTAACTTTTGTAATATGTGTTTTTTTTTTAATTGAGAACTTTGGAAAAAAAAACTTTTACAAATATTTACTTCCCTACCCCCATCCTCCCCTCCAACCCCCTCCCAACCTCCCCCCCTCTCCCAGCTTCCCAGAACCAATACAGGGTATAAATCTTTAACAAAAACATTCTAAAATAAACTTTAAAAAAAGTTAATATCATCTTAATGATATGTGTTAATATGTTTTTTTTTAATGCTGTATGCCGCCCTGAGTCCTTTGGGAGAAGGGCGGCATATAAATCCAATAAACAAACAAACAGACAAACAAACCCAATTGGCCACACCCACCCAGTTGGCCATTCCCCCCCCCAAAGATCAACCACATCCTTGATGCAGCCCTCAATGAAATTAAGTTTGACACCCCTGTACTAGACCAAACTTGCCACCTAAGAAAAGATGATTAGGAATGCTGCATCATTTCAGACATTATATGATCCCTGGTTGTTTGGGAGTTGGGGTACATACGCGCGCACACACACACACACACACACACACACAACCTGCTGAAAAATAAGAGAAGGACCTATGAGACCTAAAAAAAATGGAACAATGTACACGGTCTCTGGGCCCTCTGGAAGTCGTGCTACTAGAGGGAGGTCAGGCTTGTGTGCAACCTCGGGATCTTCTGAAAATCACGCAAAAATGGGGGCGGGTGCTTTGGCGTGGATTTCAGAGGCTACAGAGACTGTGGAAGAGCAATTTCCAAAGCTGCTTCAAGAATGAAGCTCTTGTGTGACCTGGAGCAGCTGCAGACTATAGAAATTTGTCAACGGAAAGTGAATAGCTCTGCTTCAGGCCCAGCCTTAATAATGCTGCCAAGGTGAGGAACATTGAGGATGGGAGGCAGTGGTGGGATTCAAATTTTTTACTACCCGTTCTGTGGGCGTGGCTTGGTGGGCATGGCATGACTTTGTGGGTGTGGCTTGTGGGCATAACTTGTGTGCGCGGCAGGGGAAGGATACCGTAAAATCCCCATTCCCTCCCGATCAGCTGGGTCTCGGGAGGCAGCGAATAGATGGGGGAGGGCCCAGTAAGAGGTGGCATTTATCGGTTCTCCAAGCTACTCAAAATTTCTGCTACCAGTTCTCCAGAACTGGTCAGAACCTGCTGAATGCCACCTCTGACGGAAGGGAGAAATTGAAAATTGTTTCTCTTTTTTCAGGGGTTGAGCAGGGGTGAAATTCAGCAGATTCTGCAGGTTCTGGAGAACCGGTAGCAGAAATTTTGAGTAGTTCAGAGAACTGGCAAATACCACCTCTGGCTGGCCCCAGAGTGGGGTGTGAATGGAGCTTTTGCAGTATCCTTCTCCTGCCACGCCCATCAAGCCACACCCACAGAACTGGTAGTAAAAAAAATTTGAATTTCACCACTTGGGTGGAGGTGTGACACACCAGCAATCAATTTAGGCATTTTCCAAATTTTTGACACATGGAACCCAAAGCTTTTGCCATCATTTCTCCGGAGGATTTTAAAACATTTTGGATGGAGTCACAGCTTTACTGTGCAAAGGGGAATCGCTTGGAGTCAGTTCAATGTTTTCATGTAGGTGATTCACTCTGTAAACGTTTGGCAGACTGAAATAATTCAATTGCAAGCAACTGGAATATGCCCAAATCATCTAGATCTTAAAAAGTTAATTTCAAGATGTAGAACAGGGCCCCGAAATGGAATAGAATCCCATGCAGATGGCAACAACTAATGTAATACGATCACACTGGCCAAATGCATCGGTTTGAAAGATGTATTCACTTTACCTCCGATTTTCGTAAGGATGATGATATTGAAAAAGAATAGAACATGACAAAACACATGTAAACCTTTAGAGTGTTCTACTATTACTGCAAAGAACAGTCCACTGGGTAATTAGAATCTCCAGCCTTCCCCTCCTCACCATGCATCGCCTGATAAATATATTACTCAGCTTGGATAATCCTCAGCAAAGTATAGTAAGGAACTAATTCTCAGAAACGGATTAAAAATGCAGTAAGCTAAGAAATAATTGAGGTTCTGTCTACAAAGGATTGCACTGAGGGTTACTGTGGCGCAGTGCATCGAAAGTTGGTCTTGGTTTGTGGCATAGTTGTCTGTTGTGGCCCAGCAGGAGCCGTTGGAGCTGCCACCAGACTCCGACAGCGAGGGGCCCTATGAGTCGGCTTTGGAGGATGTGGAGGACCCTGGACAAGGTTCCAACTCCGAGCAGTGCGCAGAGAGGCTGGTTGGCCACCAGGAGGCACCTGAGCCTTGAACCAGTGGGGAGGAGACAAGGGAGAGTGATCCGGATGTCAGCAGTGGGGAGGAACCAAGGGAATTGTTCCTAGATGCCCAGCACTGGAGAGCTAATAGGTGTAAGGAACAATTACGCAATTACAGGAGGTAATTGCACTCAGCTGGTGGTCATTAGGCTCCTCTCCAGACTATAAAAGGACTGCTTGTGCACACGCCCCTCTTGCAGAAGTCAACGCAGGAACTAATGTCAGCGAACATTATTGTGAGCTTGGCAGGCTGGATTGCTGCCACGGCTTCTCTGTGTCGGTTTGCTGCCAAGGACCTCTTTGTCTGTTAATTAAATGCCATAACTTATCTTTGGCTCGGAGTGTGTGTTGATGTGGGACGAGGGGGAGGGTCCAACCTTTTGGCTTGCCTGGGCTACCTTGAGTGAAGAGGAATTGTCTTGGGCTACATATAAATATATATAATAATGTATATAAAATCCTATAATGTTAAAAGTTTATGACTTGTCGGGCTGCATTATACCTGTCCAGGACTGCATGCAATGCACATTCCTGGTCTAGGGATTCCACATCCATTTAAGCTATTGGAGCCAATAACTAACTAACTCCGTCTCCCCCCCCCTCTCTCTCATAGGCTAATTCATGAGTGTTAAACTCAGAGCCCATGGGCCAGATGCGCCACGAGTCCCTAGGGAGTGGGCGGCATACAAATCCTATTAAAGTTGCAAAGTTACATTAAAACACAAGATATCTGGTAGGGTGGGGGATACTATGTAAGGACAAAGCCTTTTGATACCATCGCTGCTATTCACACATTCTCAATGGCAGCTTTGTCTTCCTTTATTGAAATGGTTTCTGAAATTCTCCAGCTAAATTTCCCACAGCTCCACCACTCTGTGGCCATTCCTGTGCATGTTATTTCCTCCGCAGCAATTTTAGGCATTTTTTTTATTTTCTTCCCACATCACTGAGTACTGTCCTCCTCTCCCTTGCAGTTGTGTTTCCTTATCACACATTAACTTTGAGAACTGAGAGTGGGTGGATGATGCCGATAGTAGCAAACACACACCTTAGCGCTCATAAGGGCAGGCATTTGCTAACAATTTGCTCCTGATTGGAGAACAGCGGGGTGTCGGTAATTCCCCAAAGAATCTAGTCCAGTCTGTGGGCCACATGTTCGACACTTCCAAAATAGAGATTTCCTGTCTCTGAATCACAGGGGGTGGGGGAATGGCTCTATCTCCAATGTAATCTTTCTTAGAGGCAAATCAAGACCATTCGTCACTCTACAGCACTCACAATGCATTCAGTAAAACAGATTAGGTGGGGTTGCTATGACTTCTCCAGAGGCAGGGGGGTGGGAGTAAATCTAAATCTGTTAAACATAGTGAATTTTCCAAAACAGGGCTTAAAACTGCCCAAACTGGTCTTTATTAAACATGAAAAATGTTTCAACTAAGCTCTTCCCCGTCAGCAATGGTTTTAAAAAGCCAGTGTAGTTGGGATAATACAGAACATGTTTTTCATTTAGTATCACCTTATAGAGCTATAAGAGACTCCTTAAATCCTAGCCATCTCCTCCACGCGCTTCAAGATCTGGCAATCCCTCTTGGGCTAATTCAAATGAATTCTTCAGAGATTGCACAATAGACTCGGCAGCTATCATTTGCCACTATTCTGGGATACATTCTGATGCATATTTAACTCCTATGAATTGTGCGCGGTTGGGATGTTTGCCCAGCTTGGCAAATCTTTGCTCCAAATTGAAACTGCAAGGGAACACTTTGCTCTTGTAGCCTGCTGAGCAATGTGGCAATCCTTACAAACTGACCAATGGCTAGAAGAACTCTTTGAACATGAAAGTTCATCGATCTCAGGCTTTTTCACTGGAGCTAAAGATGGTTTTATGACATATCATTAGCTCTGCAAGCGTTTCTTGGGCTTGGAATCCAGGTTTCCCAAAGAACAAATGTCTCCATTTTAAACCTTCCTAAATATGGAATTCATTAACTTAAGCTCTGTTGTAGGAACAGCTTCCCAGAAAAGGAAATCAGTAGAGGCAGGTGTGGACTTCAAACATTTTAGCAAGGGGTTCTCTGCCTGGTTGCTGGGCATGGCCTGGTTAGCCTCCTGCACCATGGTGTGTGTGTGTGGGGGGGTGTTTTTGCTATCACCAGGCTCCGGAGGCTTTCCTTGAGTCTCTGGGAGGGTGAAAACGGCCTCCTCAGGCTCCGGAGGTGCAAACGTCTGAGTGTCTGTGTGCGTCCTGCACTTACCTGCATCCAAAAAGGGCTGCGTGGGGATTCCTGGGAAGGGAGGGGTGGGGTGGGCATGGCCAGCCAGGAGTGGGATTTGGGGGTTCTCCAAACTGCACAGAATCTTAGCTAGAGGTTCTCCCAAACCCCTGCGAACCGCCAGCAGTGGAGGTATTATTTATTTATTTGTCTTGTATGCCGCCCACTCCCGGAGGACTCCGGGCGGCTCACAAAAGACAAGGGAAAGGGGGGAATGCGACAAAGGCAACATATTAAAAACAAAACCAACATTCACAATTTCCATGGAGGTAGATGCTTCTCAGCTCCCCCCCAGCCTGCTGGAACAGCCAGGACTTGATGGCTTTGCGGAAGGCCGGGAGGGTAGTAAGGGTCCGGATCTCAACAGGGAGCTCGTTCCAGAGGGCTGGAGCTGCGACAGAGAAGGCTCTCCCCCGGGGAGTCGCCAGCCGACATTGGCTGGCAGATGGAATCCGGAGGAGACCTAACCTGTGAGATCTGATCGGTCTGAGGGAGGTAATCGGCAGGAGGCGGTCTCTCAGGTACCCAGGTCCGATGCCATGTAGGGCTTTATAGGTAGCGACCAGCACCTTGAAGCGGATTCGGAGACTAATAGGTAGCCAGTGCAGCTCGCGGAGGATAGGTGTAACGTGGGTGTACCTGGGTGCACTCACAATCGCTCGCGCGGCTGCATTCTGGACTAATTGGAGGTACAAGACAGACTTCCTGTGAAACAGTGTCCAAGGGTTAAATACCCCCTTCTTCCCACAAAAATGAGTTGGTTCCTTCACTGTTTAGTTTTCAGGACCTGCTTTAAAATGATACCGTTCTTCTAAGCAGGAACAACTGCAGGGGGAATCGAAACAGGTAAGATGGCATTTATGGCATGCAAATCAGAACCCCGCCTCGCTGTAAGTGCATGTGGTGCCAACAGATGCGCCAAAGGGGTAGGGGTTGGATAGCGATGCTCTTTCCTGTTTGGAGAGATCCCTTCGCAGATGCTACTGTCTCCAAGTGCCTTCAGCAATTAATAAATCTCTTACTCAAGTTTGGTATTGGTACTTTAGGGGATTCTCTCTTTTATTGCAACCTATGTACTGTATCTATTATTGTGTAGTGATCGGATGGTACATTGTCTTGAGGCATTATTGAACGCAGAGGCAGTTCAGGATAGGAAAAAAGGAACAGGGGAAAGAAGAAGAGGAGGAGGAGCAGGAAAAGGAGGAGGAAATGTTGAAAATCATACACAACACTCAAACGTCTAGCAGGACAGGCTTCCCTTTGGGAAGTTGTATTAGTCTCTTTTCACTTCTCCATTCTAAGATGCACGCACATGTTTACACAAATACACGCACAGGCTGCCAAGGAGGAGTTTATGTTACGGTTGCATTGTGACTTCCTGGAAAGGCTTCTATTTAGGACTGAAAGGGATATTAACTAAAGAGGACGCTTCCTTTCCACCAGCAAAAGACGCCAGCCAGCACCTGCAGTGATGTCAGCTTTATAGCTCACCTGCCACAAGGCCTCTGTCAGATCGAATTGGAGCATGGAGAATAAACCTGCAATCAATGAGTGCTTCTCCCTAGAGCCATGGCTGCAGCCACCACACAATGAAGAGTCCTTGTGAAGGCCGAAGTGAAGCAGCTGGCCAGCAGCTTTTTGGAGAGCCACTCTCACAGCTGGAGAGAAAATAGCCCTGGCAGCATTGGTGCTCCATTATGGAAGCTGAAAAGTCCTTTCAGGGCGGAAGGGAAACTTCAGCAGCTGTCAAGGAGCTGAAACGTTGGAAGAGAGTGTGCCACACACTCTCCGTACCCGGCCTCACAATGGGCAGAATGCAGAGGCCATGCCACAGGAAATTAAGGCCCCCTTTGGGAAACGAGGGTATTGTGGGTTGATGAGTTCGCTTTGAGGAATCAATAAGTCTTTCAGTAGGTGGTGATATCAAACCCGTTTCTGTGCGCTGGGAGAAGAGAGCCAGCAAGCTCTCTGGTTGCCACTCTTTTATTCCCTTCAGAGCAGCCTCCAAAAATAGCAGGGATCTTAAAAGGCGGTTGACCTGTGCTCAACAGGTTGTAGCGTAGAACTATTGGTGAGAAATATTCCTACCTCAGGGAGATGAAGAGCTGGGTTGCGTAGCATAACTTGTTTCTGCCGCTCCCCCTTTCCAAGGGATTAATTTATTGAAGAGTTGCTCACATGAATCAGCAGAGACTGAGGGATGTTGCCATAAAATACCATATTTTTCAGAGTATAAGATGCACCTTTCCGCCCCTAAAGAGTGTGGAAATGTTGATGCATCTTATAGACCGAATACCTCCACTTTTGGCCTCCTGAGGTCCTGCCCCCTCATCCTTTTTTGTGATTCCCCCAGTCCCCAGAAGTACTCTTCAGGGTTCAGCAGGGTTGGGGTAAGGCAAAAATGCCCCCATTTTGTGAAAAATGGCTGTTTTCCACTCTTGGGGCAGGCAGGGCAAAAACTTTTTTTCTTACTCACCTCTTCAAAATCTTGGTGCGTCTTATACACCAGTGCATCTTATAGTCCGAAAAATATGGTACATCGTGAAGAAAACAATGAGGTGGGAGGGAATGTGAAATCTATGAAATATACTATTGATGTGACTGGAACATCAGCATTTCTAGTGAGTGGGAAACCTACTTTTAATTAAATAGCTTGCAAGATTCTTTCATGGCGACATAGTGCATTTTTTCTGACGATGTTCCATCATATCTCTGTCAACAGTTAGCATATGTTGCAAGATGGAGAAAAACCGGAGGACTTATAAACTACTTTAGTAAAAAGAAAAAAAAATTCTTTGGATAGCTGGAAGAATAGTGATTGAATGACTGATCTGGAGTTGGAGAGACCTCAACAATGATGGAATCTCCAGCTCTCAGTTCATTTGGCTGTTCCATACAGAGGAAGCAGAGCAAAACACTACACCACCTTGTGCTTTTCCACAAGTAGCAAAACGCCTTAGGGCAGACTTAGCAGCTCTGAGTTACAATCTCCCATCCTTTTAAACTGTGCAGATTTTCAACAGCAGTTAAAAATATTTAACTAAATCAGATCCTGAGAGTGATGATCAAAGGTTCCTTTAAAGCGTCCGTGTAAGAAAGCATTCACAGCAAGCTGAATTGACCTTGAATGGTGACAAGGGGAAGAATTAGTTAGGAACCCAGGGCTTAGTAAACCAAATTGTTTATATTCATTCAGCAGGGACAAGTAGAAAGGGATAAATAATAAGAAGGTGATATGGATGGTTTTAAAAACATTCCAACATGATGCTGTAATTTACACTGTACCTGTCTTTTCAATTATCTTTCTTTTGAAGTGTAGCAGGCCAAGAGTCTATAAGGTATGGTTCTAACCAGTAGTGGGATTCAAATAATTTAACAACTGGTTCTCTGCCCTAATGACCAGCTGGGTAGGTGGGGCTTGGTAGTCATGTGACTGGGTGGGCGTGGCCAACTCAAGGTCACTCAGGTCGATGGGCGTTTTGCCTTAGCTGTTACAATGTAATGAGGGTTAACCGGAGAGGCAGTTTAGGATTTAGGATTTAACTTTATTTGTATGCCGCCCTTTTCCCTGGGGGGACTCAGGGCGGCTCACAATTCAGGGGGAGGGAAGGACAAAACAAGTTATACACATGAAGACAATACATCATTAAAAAGCACAACAGTCATACTATTCGGGTGGGGTTGAAGTCTTTAGCCCCAGGCCTGTCGGGACAGCCAGGTTTTAAGGGCTACGCGGAAGGTCTGAAGGGTGGTGAGGGTACGAATCTCCACGGGGAGTTCGTTCCAGAGGGTCGGAGTTTCTGTAAGCAGGGCAATAAAGATGAGGCTAGAAACAACACCAGAAGGTTTCCTTCCTGCCTTCCTTACAGGATTAGCCCTGTAAAGTGGGAAAAAACAAAAGGAGATTTTTTCCAACAACCGGTTGTCTGAAATGCTTAGAAAGTTAACAACCAGTTCTCCTGAATAGGTGCGAACTGGCTGAATCCCCCACTGGCTCTAACCTTACTCATGGTTGTTCAACAAGGTTGGGCAGATTATTTATCAGGTTACATATCACAATAAACTGAACTTGCACTTCTCTGCAGTTTCAGTTTCTTGCTTCTGGTCCTGCCCTGCTGTGTGAAAGAGAACAAGGACATTCTCTCTTCTGCATTGAAATCCTTTAATCATCTAAATATAGATAACTATTAGCTTTAAAGCCCTACATGGCCTAGAACCCAGATATCTGCGAGACCGTCTTCTGCCACACACCTCCCAATGACCGATAAGATCACACAGGGTGGGCCTTCTTCAGGTGCTATCAGCCAGACAATGTCAGCTGGCAGTACCCCAGGGGAGGGCCTTCTCTGTAGCCGCTCCGACCCTATGGAATGAGCTACCCCCAGAGATCCGGACCCTACCCACTCTCATGGCCTTCCGAAAGGCTATTAAAACCTGGCTATTCCGGCAGGCCTGGGTCTGTTGACCTCTTGACCGAGGTCCAGCCCCGATTAGACTGGGTGCATGATGTGCTTCTTTTAATCTCTTCTCCTTTGTTTGTTTTTAACTCTTTTTAAAATACATTTTCTGTAAGCCGCCCGGAGTCCTCCGGGATTGGGCGGCCTATAAATTTAATAAATCCAAATCCAAATCCAAATCCATAAACCAGATAAACCAGAATAGTAACAACCTATTTTAGCAGCTGCATCACACGACTAGCTCATGTTCATCTTCTTATCTATTAAAGCACCCAGGTCCTTTTCACATGCACTTTTATAAAGCCATGTTTACCCAAATCCTACCTTTTACCTTTGATGTTCCCCTTCCAGGTGGAAGAGTTTGCGTTTTCCTTCGCCATTCAACCCAACATGCAACCCTGATTATATCTCATTGACTTTTCTTTTTAAAGTGTTAGTCACTTTTCCGGGTTTTGTGTCTTCTGCAAATCTGAGTCATTGTCATCCAGGTCTTTAAGGTTGAAAAAGTGCAATACTCAGGAGACCACCCGATGCGACTTTGCAAACTAGCAATAGCAGTTAGACTCATAGGGCTTTCAGCCCTCTCTAAGCGGTTTACAGAGTCAGCATATTGCCCCCAACAACAATCCGGGTCCTCATTTCACCCACCTCGGAAGGATGGAAGGCTGAGTCAACCCTGAGCCGGTGAGATTTGAACAGCCGAACTGCAGATAACAGTCAGCTGAAGTGGCCTGCAGTGCTGCACCCTAACCACTGCGCCACCTCGACTCTTACATATGGATGCAGTTATGAGAGGGTGCAATCCAGTGGTGAGATTCCAAATATTTTCCTACTGGTTCTATGAGACTTCATGTGCTTCATGCGTGCGCTTTGCATGCATGTGCAGGACTCAAAGAGCGCCCTTGGTGTCAGCACTGGTGAGCTGAACTGTGGTTTTTTTTTTTATAGCTCAGGCACAGCAATCCACACTGCTGCGTCAATCAGCTGAGCTAAAAAACAAGGGGATAGAGGACAGGAAACAGCAGGGGCAGGAGGGCGGGGCCAACCAGAAGCGGTATTTGCCGGTTCTCTGAGCTACTCAAAATTTCCTCTACCGGTTCACTTGAACCGGTCCGAACCGGCTGAATACCACCTCTGGTATAATCATTCAGCTGTGAATCCATGTAACTATTCTATAAGGGAGCCACATTTTATCATTTTGTAAGTGAGGATATGATGAGAGACTTTGCCAAGTGCTTTGCTGGGGTTAAGTCACTTTTCCTGATTTTATGTCTTCTGCAAATTTGAGTCATTGTCATCCAGGTCTTTAAGGATAACAAAAGTGCAAAAAGAGCCGAGGTGGCGCAGTGGTTAGAGTGCAGCACTGCAGGCCACTTCAGCTGACTGTTAGCTGCAGTTCGGCTGTTCAAATCTCACCTGCTCAAGGTTGACTCAGCCTTCCGTCCTTCCGAGGTGGGTGAAATGAGGACCCAGATTGTTGGGGGTGATATGCTGACTCTGTAAAACCGCTTAGAGAGGGCTGAAAGCCCTATGAAGCGGTATATAAGTCTAACTGCTATTGCTATTGCTATTAAGGTGTAGTACATTCATAGCACTTCCCCCAATCTACTAAATTAGTAATTATCTCATAAAAAATGAGATAGTAAAAAGTTAATCCAGCATGATTTGTCTGTGATAAACTCATGTCGTTGAAGGCAAAATGCTCACAAATAATTCTTTGATCATTTCTTCTAAGAGCTTGTCCAGTATAGAATTGATGGGATTTTCAGGGGTCTTCTTGACAATAAACAACATTTTCCCTCTCCTGGGAACTCTTCAATGTTTTAGGAGTTCTAAAAGATTTTAGTTACTAATTATGCAATAAACTCAGCTAGCGGCTACATCATCCTTTGAACTGTATGATGTCAGCTGAGCTAAGTTCCACAGATTCTAAAAGTTATAAGTTATTTTATTAAAGTCCTGATTTCTGCTCTTTAGATGGTTATACTCAGACCAATGTTCTTCCCCTTGCAGAAGAAGAAGGAAGAGGTAGGATATTTATCTGATGAAAGTCATGATAGGGGAATATCAATCCTTGCTAAGAAATAGGCTCGATTCATGAAGGCAGCCCACATGCGGGACTGTTCCTTGAAAACAGTGACACTTTAATATGTCTTATGAATACCCACACAATCACTGATTCATACAAATGACCAAAACTCCAACTGTGTCTCCTAGATACATATTATTCATAGAATACGTAGTGATGACACTAACATTTTAAAACAGCGGCCAAAAAAAGGAGCAAGGAAAGAAAAAAAAATCCAAACTAGATTTATTTTGTTTTTTAACTAGAGGCTGGGTGAATATGTGTGAAAGCTTGTTAAAACTACGATCCTGGAAAGAATTTTTAAAAGTATAAATATCTTCTTGAAATTCCAAAGATTTTTTTCCCCACTGCATTCCAGAATTGGCTGGGAGGCCTGTATAGCTGCCAGCTATTAACTTTCTTAAAATTACAGACACATAGTAGAACTATTCAGGTTTGACAGAAATGGAAGGAACATGTGTTTTCTAAAAAAATTTCCTTTCAATCTAAGAAGTTTGGTTTTTTATTCATTTACATATATTACATTTATTTTAGGTGCTTTATTCATTTAAATACATTACATTTATTTTAGATGCTTTATTCATTTACATACATTACATTTATTTTAGATGCTTTATTCATTTACATACATTACACTTATTTTAGGTGTTTTGTTCAAATGCATTTTGGAGGGAACTCTGAGCTGAACAGATGAATGTAGGTAAAACCTGGTGATTTTTTTCTTCTTCCTTGAGTAGTGTTTGATGATAAAAGCAGGAAAGCATAATGTGATATCATTTCACAAAGGCACAATATGGATCATCCATATGGAGCAGAAGTTTATAATGCCGCAAAGAAGCAAAAATAAACAGAACAGATGTACTTGCAAAACCAAGTCTGCATCCACCCTTGGGTACCTGCTTCAAAGTGTTAAACCCGTCTAAGTTTTATCAGACTCTCCAAGCCTGGCTGTATTCCACACAGTGTTAGAAACAGCAAACACACAATTTTCCACAACGCTCTTTAGGAAAGAACCGATGCACTGAGTATCTCCAAAGATAGTTCAAGAGGAGCTGCTGCACAATAAGCATTAGCGCATGCAAGACTTATAATATTACAGGATCTAATGTGCTGATGTAATCCTACTGAATCCAATTGGAATCTGAAGGCACTCTAGGAGTGTCAGGATGCTTTGAAGCTGATCCCAGGATGCTACATGCAAACTTGAAGAAATCCCCATTTCCTCCTCACTCCAAGGGAAGGATACTGCAAAATCCCCATTCCCTCCCGATCAGCTGGGATTCGGGAGGCAGAGAATAGATGAGGGTGAGGTCAGACAGTGGTCGTATTTACAGGTTTTCGAACTACTCAAAATTTCCACTACTGGTTCTCCAGATCAGAACTGGTCAGAACCTGCAGAACACCACCTCTGATCTCTCTCTCTCTCTCTCTCTCTCTCTCTCTCTCTCTCTCTCTCTCTCTCTCTCTCTCTCCCTCTATCCCTATCCCTATCCCTATCCCTATCTATCTATCTATCTATCTATCTATCTATCTATCTATCATATCTATCTATCTCTCTATCTCTATCTATCTCTATCTATCTCTCTATCCCTATCTATCTATCTATCTATCTATCTATCTATCTATCTATCTATCTATCTATCTATCTATCTATCTATCTATCTATCTATCTATCTATCTATCTATCTCTATATCTATCTCTATATCTATCTCTCTCTATGTATCTATCTTTCCCTCTCTCTCTCTCTCTATCTCTATCTATCTATCTATCTATCTATCTATCTATCTATCAACAAAGATCAGAACCATGCAAGCTTCTCTGGGACATTTTATGGAATCGAAAGTTGGACTTCGAAGAAAAGAAAAGAGTTTTTGAACTTTGGTATTGGAGAGGATTCTTGGGAATACCATGGATAGTCCTCCAAACAAATGGATCATAATGCAGATGAATCCGGAATTCTCACTTGATTTGGTTTAATATTTTTTATTGAATTATAAGATAAAATAAGATGCAAAATACCCAACGTAAATAGGAGAACGTGGGGAGGAAGAGAGGGAAGAGAAGTGAGGAAGGGTAGGAATTCTCTTTGGAGACACAGACAACAGGCTCAAATTCCCTTATTTTAGACAGGTGATGCAAAGACACAGCTCCCTTGTGAAGTCGATAATGTTGGGGAATCCAGAAGAAAAGAAGAGTATGACCAGCATCAAAGCAGATGAACTCAATTACAGCAATGGGGGCAATGCTGGAAGACTTGAAGGGCCAGCCCAGGTCTAGGACAATTTGTCACAGCCAATTTGCTGTGGGACAACTCATCACAAGACGAGAGTTCCATTAATATCAAAGAATGGGTGGACTAAAATCATGAAAGAAAGGATGCAAAAGGAGGGACAGAATGTGAATGACAAAAATTAAAACAATTTTAAAAAATTATTTTAAACAATTAAATTGAACTATTGAATTGTCCTGCAGTGAGTTGTGCCATGGTGAGTTGACCCATGGTGAGTTGTGCCATGGTGAGTTGACCCGTGATGGGTTGGCCATGGTGAGTTTACCGGTGGTCAGTTGGCCAGGGTGAGTTGACCCGTGGTGAGTTGTGCCATGGTGAGTTGACCTGTGGTGAGTTTTTCCATGGTGAGTTGACCTGTGGTGAGTTGTGCCATGGTGAGTTGACCCGTGATGGGTTGGCCATGGTGAGTTGACCCGTGGTGAGTTGTGCCATGGTGAGTTGACCCATGATGGGTTGGCCATGGTGAGTTGGCCCATGATGGGTTCGCCATGGTGAGTTTACCGGTGGTCAGTTGGCCAGGGTGAGTTGACCCGTGGTGAGTTGTGCCATGGTGAGTTGACCTGTGGTGAGTTGTGCCATGGTGAGTTGACCCGTGGTGAGTTGTGCCATGGTGAGTTGACCCATGGTGAGTTGTGCCATGGTGAGTTGACCCGTGATGGGTTGGCCATGGTGAATTTACCTGTGGTGAGTTGGCCAGGGTGAGTTGACCCGTGGTGAGTTGGCCAGGGTGAGTTGGCCAAAGCGAGTTGCCCCATTCCGCAGCCAAGATGAGATCATTCTGGAAAAGTTCTATCTACACTATATGGTTGCTAACAGTCAACATCAATTTGATGGAATTCCACCAATCATGGAATCAAAATTCCCAAACAGTTGTAAATTCAGGAGTTTAACAGCAGTACGGGGCGGAGGAGGAGATACTTAGGAGACAACTGCTTCTGAAAGTGGACATGAAAGGATCTGCCTTGATGCTGCAAGTAGAATTGCTTCTGTGTCCAACATCTGGAAGGTACTGTCAAAGGGCTGTGATTTAGCAGAGTAGCCACCCATCTGTTGCCTTCTCCGAGTGTAGGAGAATAAATAGCATGCCACATCCCACACACTCCAGCTGTCCCCAGCATCCAGAGCTCTGCTACCTGACTAAAAATAACATGAGAAACTTTGCTGATTTTTCAAACAAAAGAGTACAAGGGGAGGACGAGTTTCAGAAGGAAGACAAGGGAGAGGTAAATAGAATCATTCAGGGATATCTGGGAGCATCTCAAAGGAGGTGAGATTTTTTTTATTTAAAACTACAAGGGCTTTCAAAGCACAACCCTCTCCTTTTGAATGTTAAAAATATTAAATGGAAGGGAACCATTCCCCCCTCCTCTTTCTTCACTTTTTTTATCTTAAATTTTCATATGTATTTTCGGGACAGTATATAGACAGTATATATTCCTTTCTGGAAAGAATACCCTGGCTAATGCAGGAGGAGCTTTTCTGTTAGAAACAATTCCCTGCTGATCAATATGCTTTCATTCAAGCCATTTGTCTTTTCATAGAAGAGATGGGCACATAATGGATTTTGGCCAGAAACTGCTGATAAGTGCTCTTTAAAAAAAGCTCAGATTCGGCTATAATCTGGGAGGATCCAACAAGTCTATAATTAGGTAATACAAAATGCCAGGGGGGGAGCTTCAAAAATTTTAGTTAGGGGTTCTCTGCCCAGTTGCTGGATAGGTGTGGCCTAGTTGGCCTGCTGCATCATGGGGGGGTATTTTTGCCCTCCCCATGCTCTGGAGGCTTTCCACGAGCCTCCGGGAGGGCAAAAACAGCATCCCCAGGCTCTGGAGACCCTCTGGGGGCCAGAAACATTCCACCCTTCCCAAACTTCCTCCCCGAGCCTCTGCTGCATCCAAAATAGGTTGTGTGAGGACTACTGGGAAGGGAGGGGAGAGGTGGGCAGGGCCAGCCAGAAGTGGGATTTGGGGGTTCTCCGAACTGCACAAAATCTTTGCTGGAGGTTCTCCCAAACCCCTGTGAACCCCCAGGAGCCCACCCCTGAAAACGTCTCAACTACTGCTGAGCCACACTTTTTAATTAGTCAAGGGACACTCATAGATGGTGCCAATGGAGTCTGGAAAAGATGGAGGGGACAGTAGAATTCATGGTTCTATGCTGGTTGCACTTCCTGTCTCTAACATCAAGTCAGTGTTAGAAAAAGTTTGGTCCAGTGCTTAAGACACCAAACTAGAAGCCAGGAGGCTGTGAGTTCTAGCCTTGCCTTAGGCTTGGAAGCCATCTGGGTGACTTTGGACCAGTCACTCGGTCCAACCCACCTCACAGGTTGAGGTTGTGGGGAAAATAGGAGGAGGAAGGTCTCTGGAATATATTCACTGCCTTGAGTTATTTGTAAAAATAATAAAGCTGGGATACAAATAAATGAATGCAATCAATTGAAAATAAAGATATAAATAAAATAAAAGCAAATGAGCATTGTGCAAACTGATTTGCCCCAGCAACTGGTTTAGTATAGTCCCAAACACATCTTTGGAAAACATTGGTATCTTTTTCATATTTTATCTCCATAATCTTGCCCCCTTTTTCTTGAAATCCCACATTGAAATGGGTCTGTCATTACAATTTCTGACCATTCCTTCCAGTGCTTCATCCAATCTATGAGACTTCAGACACATTTGACAATATCTGGGTTTTCCACTCCCTGAATCAATAGTGGACAAATGTGGGAATGGATATGAGCCAATGACGTGCGGTGAGGATTATGGTTGGTGAGGCAAGAGCGCGGCAGCAGCGAGAAGCAACGTCCCCACTGCTGTGTCCGACAGGCGTCTTGTGTTTATGTCCGCCATAAACGCAAGATGCCTGTTGAATACAATGGTGAGAACATCCCTGCCACTGCCGCGCTCTGCCGCCTCGCCCCCCCGCCTCCTCTGACCCCGCCGCTGTGTCTGACAGGCCAGGCATCTCGCGTTTATGGTGGACATAAATGTGAGACGTCTGTTGGACACAGCGGCAAGAATGTCCCTGCCACTGCCATGCTCCGCCACCTTTCCCCCTGCGTCCTCCGACCTCGCCGCTGTGTCCAACAGGCCAGGCGTCTCTCTGAGAGAGAGTTTGTTTGAGTGAAGTGAAGAAAGAAACACGTGCATACAAACACACACAAATTACTCACAATAAAAAATTACAAATTAAATTACAATAATTTTGAATTCTCCCCCCTCCGTCCAACCCACATAACTCTTCCAGCTGTGTCACAGAGGATTTCAACTCTCCTCTTGTCCGCCCGCCATGATGAAAATGTAAAAAATGTAAAAATAAAAAGGCAACTTAGGCAAGAGTTGCTGCTGCCAGATCAGGAGGCGAGAGAACCATGCGCCTCCTTTGCATAAGGAATTTTTTGCCTTTTAACCCTTGCTTAACTCTGAGCAAGGGTTAAAAGGCGAAAAATTCCTTATGCAAAGGAGGCCCGTAGTTCTCTCGCCTCCCCGCTGCAGTTAAGCACTAAGGAGAGTCATCCACTGTGACTCTGGCAGCAACTACCTTAGCCTTTTTCCTTTTAATTTTCCTTTTCTTTTCCTCATGACACTGGTGAGGCCCCGCCTCCCCTGCCTCCCCTGACTGCACGTCCCTGATATGAACTGAAGCAGGGAGGAAGGAAGGAAAGATGTTGTGGCCCTGTTAGGCAAGTTTGCCAGATGAGAAAATAGTCTCCTTAGTTTATAGCACTTTTTTTTCAGGAGCCACATGGCAACAAGGAGAGGAACAAACTCTTTGCCAGGAAGGACAGAAAGTAACAGCCAGGTTGTATTTCCATAGTGGGAAAACAAAGCCATGTTGGCTCAGGAATTCTGGGAGTTGAAGCCCATAGGTCATAAGGAGCTATAGATGCCCACTCCTGCTCTGGATGAATAGCTGCAAACAGCTTCCTACTATCCCACAACGTATGTTAAAATGCCTATATTGGGAGTGTGGGGGGGAGAGATGACATTTCAACCCCCACATGCCTGCAGTGATTTTTCTTCACCTCGTCTCAAATTTTTATAGATGAACAGCAAACACGGCCCCACCGAAGATCTTTTTCCTTTCATCTTTTTCAGTTCGGTAGATTTACCATAAGCTACATGTGAATGATGAGTTCATGTATGATATGGTACACTGAATCCCATTTTTTTTTCTATTTCTCTAGGCCAAGGACCCTGCTTTCTCAAATGTTCTGAGCTCATGGCCAAGCTGACCTTCCGTAGCTGTCATGTCAATGCAGAGGAGAATTTGGATTTGCAGTTGAGATTCATAGTAAACCAAAAAGACACAGCATGGAGATAAAATGTGTTCTCCATCCCTATTGGCTACTGCAGTTTTAGGAACACAAAGACCTGGAATCTTGACCATTACAGTCCAAGGAGACTCATATCCATGCCTCCACAATATTTAAATTGATATCCAGCTTTTATATTAATATATACTAAAGATTGTACTCCATCGTGATCCAGCAATAAACAATCAACACTTGTGCCCTCCAGAGAACTTTGGAATATAGCTCCCATCACTCCTTATTTGCCATAAAACTGCCATCCAAAACATCTACCAGCTCAGAATTTTCTTATCTATTATAATTTTAAAAAAAAACACTAAAAAAAAAAAAAAAGAAACTAGTCAGGTAATATCACCAGTGGATTTAGGAAACATAATTACAGCCTGTGCATATTTAGCTAAGGAGAAATCTTCACTTAACCCAAGTGATGCATAGATTCCAGTTGCAAGAGCTTTAACTTCAGCTGGCAGAAATGCCGCCTTTGGCTCTTAATTAAGAACCTAAATAATATTGTAATTATTAGTGTCAAGTAGACACTGTATAAGTTAATTGGAAAACTAAAAAAACGGGACTTTGGTTATCACTTCAGAGAAAGCCCTCAATTATCCCAGTGACTTCTCTCCTTCAGTGACCCTCAGCATCACTGATATTATGTCCCTACATCTATGTCCTACACAGCAAGATCAAGAGAATTTTTAAGCTATCTTATAGACCTGCTTCCCCTTCTTACTGTCTTGGTAACTTTACATTATGACTATCTTTACCAAAGATCCCTCCTTGGGGCTAAATAGAAGGGCTAAGTTCTTGTCCTTGGGCAGGCAGAAAGCTACATTGGCATCATTTCATTTCATTTATTGAATTTATAGGCCGCCCAATCCCGGAGGACTCCGGGCGGCTTACAGAATGAAAAATACTAAAAAAGGATTAAAACAATAAAATACAACAAGATTAAGAAGAAAATACAACATGCACCCAATCAAAGGGGGGCTGGACCTCAATCAAGAGGTCAACAGCCCCAGGCCTGCTGGAAAAGCCAGATTTTAATAGCTTTATGAAAGGCCATGAGAGTGGGTAGGGTCCGGATCTCTGGGGGTAGCTCATTCCACAGGGCCGGAGCGGCAACAGAGAAGGCCCTACTCAATTTTGCCATTTTGTCGCTGCGGTTTTGTCAGTGCACATTTGTCGGGCGCGCATTTGTCGGTGAACCAGGAGAAGGATGTTTTTGCCCTCCGGGAGGCTCGAAAAAAAGCCTCTGAACCCTGGGGAGGGCAAAAATCCCCCCCCCAGGTGCAGGAGGCCAATTAGGCCACGCCCACCATAGCCATGCCCACGCACGCAGCAAACGGGAAGAGAACCCATTGCTAAAACTTTTGAAGCCCACCCCTGGCTGCTGCTAATATGAATTTGCCTTGTACATCATAAAGAAGAATAGCATCATTTATCAAAGATACAGTATTCTCTCACGACTGAATATGATTATTTGGATGGGTGAGCGAATACTTTTGGCAATATAGTGTAGCATCTGTGGCAGGATAGATACTGTCGGTAGGACAGGAAAATTTTACATCTCTATATTTTTATCTAGTTGAAGAAATGGTAGAGAGTATTTTAATTTGATTCTGAAGAAGAGTTCAATGTTAGCCGTGACAATGCCACCAATTTACAAATGCTTACAACCTTTGTGTAATATTCTCATAGCTAACTACAGTTCACGTAGCGTGTCCATTATACCACTTTATAAACTTAATTTATAGCAATCCAACTCCTGTCTCTGCTAATGATGCATTACCAGAATGATGGCTAGATGATGCTATAAACACCTAATAATGAAATGCTCACAGTTTTTTTATCTCTATATAAATGTATGCCTAGTGTATCCATAGGCTACAATCTCACCCATGAAGTACTACAGCTTATTAAATTAATTGGGGCACCTGTACTATTTGATTGTGGCAGCCCATTAATGACACAAGCAGCCTTCTAACCGCAAAATGCGTTTTTGTCCATGTGTGTGTTCGGTAGCTTCTCAAGAACATTTTTTGCATAATGGTTTTATTTGGTAATTTAAGTTGAACAACTATAAGAAATCAAGCTGTCTTTGCACTCGCTTCCCTTAAAATGCATCCTAAAACTAAAATATACTGCACAAACAGCAGGCTGGATTCCTTTATCAAGCTGCCACTTATGCCTGGAGCAGGATGCTTATAGTTCTGTGTGTTTTTATTATAGTTGGGTTAAAAAAAAACCTTTCAACCTAAGAGACTCAAGCAGCTGTGAATCAATATCTCACGACTGTGATTTCTATGGCAACCAACTTTGGTATTGGGGAAAAAAATGAAAAGTGTATATGAATGTACATATGGATTTCCTCCCCTTGCATGCTTACAAAGAGTTTGGACTGAGAAGGAAACAGTTTCCTAACTAATTGTATGCACATCTCAGTAAAGCCTCACATCAGTGATGATGCGATTTAAGGTTGTTGGTTTCAGGGAGTTATTTTTTTAAATTTAAATCACGCAGCACCGGAACCGCGTCATGGTGGCATAACATGGATTTTAACTTTTCTCTCCCTTAAACGACCGATAAGATCGCACAGGGTGGGCCTTCTCCGGGTGCCGTCAGCCAGACAATGTCGGCTGGCAATTACCCGGAGGAAGGGCCTTCTCTGTAGCCGCTCCGACCCTATGGAATGAACTGCCCCCAGAGATCTGGACCCTCCCCACTCTCTCTTTCTCTTTTTAAATACCTCCACTGATGGAGGGCCCACAACTCTGAGAGGCAAGTTGCTCCATCGATGAATCATTCTCACTGTCAGGAACCTTCTCCTTATGTCCAGATTGAATCTCCCTCCGAACAAGCTTCCGCCCATTGCATCCTGTCCTGCCCTCAAGTGCTCTGGGGAATAAATCAACACCCTCTTCCCTATGTCAGCCCTCCAAGTATTGAGCGAGAACTACCATGTCTCTCCTGAGCCTTCTCTTCCTTAGGCTCAACCTTAGTTAGATTTGGAAAAATGATCAATTGAGAAAAAAACACAAACTTCATAGATTCATGGAAATGAGAATACTGTGGAAGTGGGTGTATTTGTGCTGATAAATAAATAATGTGTTAAATGGTTAACACATCTGCCTAAGATGTAATACAGCACAGGTTCTAATCCCAGTAAGGGTATGGCTAGCTGATGAGAGCTAAATAGCTTGAAATAGATCTGTACTAGTCTCCCTTTATTTATTTATCAGCACAAATACAACACAAATGTAACAAAGGCAACGGTAAAAATATTGGGTTTCTGTCTGGATGGTCTCTTGTGACGAGCCGATGGACAGAGAGTGGAAGCAGTGGGCTTTCTCCCATATTTGGGCATACCAGGGGTTGTAACACTTAATACATACCTATCTCCCTGGCTCAGCTGGTAACGGAGAAGGACCTTGTGGCTTAGTGGTTAACACATCTGCCTAAGATGAAATACAGCACAGGTTCGAATCCCAGTAAGGGTATGGCTAGATGATGAGAGCTAAATAGCTTGAAATAGATCTACACTAGTCTCCCTTTATTTATTTATCAGCACAAATACAACACAAATGTAACAAAGGCAACAGTAAAAATATTAGCTTTCTGCCTGGATGGTCTCTTGTGACGAGCCGATGGACAGAGAGTGGAAGCAGTAGGCCTCCTCCCATATTTAGGCATACCAGGGGTTGTAACACTTTATACATATACATATACATATACATATACATATACATATACATATACATATACATATACATATACATATACATATACATATACATATACATATACATATACATATACATATACATATACATATACATATACATATACATATACATATACATATACATATACATATACATATACATATACATATATATTAGATTTTTAGTCTCCCTTTATTTATTTATCAGCACAAATACAACAATATATATATTGTATAGATAATATTAGGGTTTTAGGGTTTTAAATCAGTGGTGAGATTCAATTTTTTTTTTACTACCGGTTCTGTAGGCGTGGCTTGGTGGGCGTGGCAGAGGAAGAATACTGTAAAATCTCCATTCCTTCCCCACTCCAGGGGAAGGTTACTGCAAAATCCCCATTTCCTCCCGATCACCTGGGACTCGGGAGGCAGAGAATAGATGGGGGCGAGGCCAGCCAGTATTTACTGGTCCTCCGAACTACTCAAAGTTTCCAAATGGTCAGAACCTGCTGAATCCCACCTCTGTTGTACATTGAGAATTACCTATAATTAAAAAGCATAACTAAACAAATAAGAGAAACACCAGACAGCTTTGGGAAGCTTCTTTTTTTTAAAATCAATTTCATATATACATTCACAATTATATGATCTCATAACTGTTATTAATAATATGTATTTATAACAATTTTTCCCTACTGTTGGCAATATACTTGAAGATTGTTTTTTTAACATCCCATAGATCCATCTTATCTTACAACAGTCCTACTTCTTCCCTCCCTCCCTCTTTCCTTCCCTCGTTTCTTCTCTCCTACTCCCCTTCCTTCCCTCCCTCCTTCCCCTTCCCTCCTTCTCGCCTTCCCTCTTTCCTCCCCTCCTTCCTTCCTTCCCTCCTTTCTTTTCTCCTTCTCTCCTTCCTTTCGCCCTTCCTTTCCTCCTTCCTTCCCCCCTTGGGAAGCTTCTTAACTAGCATTGCCTAATGCTACACCTTTGCAACACCAGCCTGGGTCCCAGGCTGACAATCTTTAAATAATGGCGACCGGAAAAATACCCCCCCTACCCAGCAGCTATAGAGATTGCCTCTTTGAGGCTGAGCATTGATGGTGGGGTGGCTAAGTACCCTGGGAAGCAATTAGACACGGTATCCAAAGCCAGACCAAATGCTTCATCCTCTAAAAGTTCCTTCTTGCCAAAGGACAGATAAAAATATCTAGCAGGCTCGTCAGCATGCTAAGCTTCCCTAGCATGAGCAAGGCAGGAGGGAAGCTATGACAGAAGGAGAAAATATGCTTGGGAAAAAGTACATCCATCTAAACCGGACATGTTGGCCTAGCATTCAAAAACTCCAGAAAGCTTTTGTTCGAACGGCTTTCTTAGAAAGAAGGTGGTGGGTGCAGATGGGGACGTGCTCTCAAAAAAACCCTTTCAATGGGAAGGTCTTCCTTTTATCCTGTCTTCTTGGCTTCCACCTGAGGAAGACCAAAGTCCAAGCAGATGCTTTCAAAGAAGCCTGGGCCAAAATGAGGAGAAGAGCTGAGAGCTGAGAATTCAGGAAACAGATGGGGAAGGGGAGCATAAGCTCCCATGATAGGTACCAGCCTTGATGCTGCCAACTTGCAGGCCATCTGGCCAGCATTTCAAACCACAACAGCGGAGAGAGAAAAGAGAAAGAGGAAAAGGAAGAAAAAGAAAAGAGAAAAGAGAAAAGAGAAAGAGAAAAGGAAGTCAGAACCAGTGGTGGGTTTCAAAAATTGTTCGAACCTACTCTGGGGTGTGGCCTCCTTTGTGGGAGTGGCTTGCCACCCATGTGACCGGATGGGAGTGGCTTGCCGCCCATGCGACCGGATAGGAGTGGCTTGCCACCCCATGTGACCGGATGGGAGTGGCTTGCCGCCCATGTGACCGGATATGAAGATGCCGACGACACTTGTCAGAACCACCTTAAATTACCCCACACCAGCACTGGCATGCATAAGAATAGGATGTAAACTTGTTTTTAAAAGGCATCTTGGTTTGTGTTAAAACAACTTCAACACACACAATGTTCTGATTGCACCACAAACACAGTAGTCATCCTTACCTTTCACAGAGGCCCTGGGTTTTATAAATAGGAGCATGATAGTGTAGAATAATCATCTCCAAGGACCAGTGGTGGGTTTCAAAATTTTTGGAACCCCTTCTGTAGGGTGTGGCCTGCTTTCCGGGTCCACTGGTGGAACTCTTCTAACCGGTTTGATAGATTTGATGAACCAGTTCTACCGAATAGGTGCAAACTGGTAGGAACCCACCTTTGGTCAGAACTGAAGGAAATGAAGGTCATGAGAGCAGTGAGAGAGAGCTGACAGGACTTAAGCTGAAAATCTAAATAAAATGTTCAAAAAGGCTTTCCATACCAGCAAAGACTATAAAAAAAACACCAATTAAGATGTAAACCAAGGCCGGAGCTTCTATTACTAAATTTCAGGCTTTTGTATCAGTTCGGCATGTAACAGTTGCTAGCTATTAATCAAAACTTAATTATGTCATCATTGATGCAACAGGCAGTTGCAGTTCCAGTTGATCTGATACGGTTCGTTTTTTTTTTTGGTTCAGTTCCTTTAATTCCAGTTATTCCTGATATTCAATTCAGTTCAATTATAGTCTTTTGGTAACGGCACTGAGCATTTATAAAGCAGGCGGAGCTTTCGGATTCAAGATTTCAAAATATGCATCTTCTTATAGAAGCATATTTGTGTATGGGTGTGCATGAGGGGGAGGCATTCCTTTAGGGCATTTTAGCCCCATGTTTCATAAAGTGGCACAATCAAATTATCCTGCTTCAGGGATATTATGGGAAGACCCAGCTCTCTGGAGAAGGGTCTAATGCTGGGAAAGATGGGAGCCTCAGGGATGGGCTGCTACAGGTTCACCCAGGTTCAGGAGACCCGTAGCTAACGTTATGGCCCCTGGTTAGCCCTGTCCCGCCCACCCTTCCCCTCCCCTCCCACTCCTGCCTTCCCCTCCCAGGAGTCTCCACTTGGCCTGTTTTTGGATGCAAGGAAATTGCACAGCTTGGGACAAAGGCTTGGGGGGGGAAATGGGCCTCCTGGAAGGCCTCCAGAGCCCGGGAAGGAAAACAGCCCCTCTGCCATGGTGCAGGAGGCCAACTTTGCCACACCCACCATGGCCATGCCCACCCACCAACCAGGCAGAGAACCCGTCGCTGAAATTTTTGATGGAAGGAAAGAAGAGATGATGGCCATCAGTAGCAACGTGAATGGACTCAGTTACAGTAGTGATGAATGCACCATTTAGAGGACTTGAAAGTTCAGGTTAGGGAGAGATGATCAGGGAGAAAAATCTATTCTAACTATTTGCTTAAGGGTCAACAACAACTTGAGGGTGCATAATCATCATTTTTAAAGTGGAGAGCAACCTTCTCACCTGGAGAGCACACAAGCGATATTTGGGTGTACCTAGGTACACCCACGTTACACCTATCCTCCGCGAGCCTGCACTGGCTTCCCATCGGTCTCCGAACGCGCTTCAAGGTGCTGGTCGTTATCTTTAAAGCCCTACACAACTTAGGGCCTGGATATCTACGGGACCGCCTCCTGCCATATACCTCCCAACGACCCATAAGATCTCACAGGCTGGGCCTCCTTCGGGTACCGTCGACCGGGCAATGCCGGTTGGCGACTACTTGGGGGAGGTCTTTCTCTATAGCTGCCCCGGCCCTGTGGAATGATCTACCCGCAGAGATCCGGACCCTTCCCACCTCTCTCGGCCTTCCGGAAAGCCATTAAAACCTGGCTGTTCCGGCAGGCCTGGGGCTGTTGACCCCAAATACGGTCCAGCCCCATTTAGAACGGAGTGCATGGTGTGTTTTTTAATCTATTTTTTTCTTTTCTTCTATTTTTTTTTTCTTCTTGAATTTATTTTGTACTGTAAGCCGCCCGGAGTCCCATGGGATTGGGCGGCATATAAATGCTATTAACTTAAACTAAACAAGGAGAGACCTTCCCTTCCCAAAATGACCCCAATAACACACAAAAATATTCAGAAGTCTGTGTTTTCAGAAGTACCAGGAATTCTTTAGGAGGAACAAAATGAGGCCAAATAAAGATCATATCATGGCAATGGGGATGCTGAGTGCATTGTAGACTTTTGAGAGAAGAGAGAGAGAAAACCCCTCAAGGTGATCAGGGGATGGGAAGAAGTGTTCTCAATAGCCAACATATTATTGGAAGTCTCATCAAAGTGCTGAGCACATGGTCACTTATGACTTTAGTACCATTTATTTCTATTTCCACAGAATCCCCACTGTCATTCCCACTCTATTGCTCCAACGCTAAAGAATCCTCTATGAAGGTTAACAATTAGCCCAAATGATTGAGGAATTAGATTTATTCATCTTCAAGAGGTTTGTAGGAGGGGCTGTCAGTGGTGAGCTTACATACAGTAGTGGGTAGATCTATTCTTGCACTTTGATTTAATATGGTCTCTCCAATTTGAATTCCCAGAACATTAAGTAAAAGTTCCCCTCGCACATATGTGCTAATCATTCCCAACTCTAGGGTGCTCATCTCTGTTTCAAAGCTGAGAGAGGGACTGTCCGAAAACATCTCCGTGGGTCATGTGGCTGGCATGACTAAACGCAAAGGCGTACGGAACGCTGTTACCTTCCCACCCAAAGGTGGTTTCTATTTTTCTACTTGCATTTTATGTGCTTTCAACTGCTAGGTTGGCAGAAGCTGGGACAAGTAATGGGAGCTCATTCAGTTACACTACACTAAGGATTCGAACTGCCAACCTTTTGATAGACAAGCTGAGCCACTAAGCCACATTAAAACTGATTTTAATCTAACAGCTTACCCTTCCTTCTGAAACTAGTTTTTAATACTTTCATCCACTGTTCCAGATGAAGAAAACCTCTATGGATAGGTACTATAAAAAGCTGGACTGGTCAGTAGAAGATGGATGCCTCCCAAATTTTTAGTTCATGTACAACCTCCAAATTATGACAATCCATCCATCCTGAGGAGAAATACTTTTAAGAAATACTACATTTTTTTGTAGCAATCATTTACATCCAGGAGACCTTAGTGGCTAATGTCACAAATAGAAAATCCAGATTTAAATTCCAATTTAAATGTTGGTTGGTTGTGAATGTATCAAAACTAATCGGTGGGCGTTGCAGGGCCTACAGAACCAGGAATGGTCATTCCTTGTTCAACCTTCTCTTGGAATCGAAACATTTAGTGGATGTTTGCTGTAAAAGAAAAAGCAAGGGGCTCAGCTGGCATAAGTTAGCCCAGACCCCCTCCAAAATAAAACAAAGGGGGGAAAAAAATCTCTGCATTGTGGAACCTTGTAGCCAACGCTTACCCCAACATTTCCCTGGGACAATTAAACTAATGGCACCTGAGGTTTGGATTGAAATACAATGTTCATTTAAGTGAGCCAACTCCTGGGTTAACTTAGATCGTATTTCACACTGGCCTCCAGCGCACTCTCTGAAACTTCCAATGGATAGTGAAGAAAGCTTTAAAATGAATCATAGAACTAATCAATGCAGAGTTCTCGCATGAAGCACAAATGATCAGGCTCAAATTCTCATATTTATGACCTAGTATGCAAAGGTCCAGGTCCCGTGAGAAGTCCACAATGCTGGGGAAAGTGGAAGATACGAGGAGGACAACAGCAAGTAAGTGGATGGTAGTCTAGTACATATTGATGGGTGCACCACAGAGAGACTTGAAGGGCCAGATGTCCCCTCATTCTGGAGCTCACTGTATGCAGCGAAGGTCTATCTAATGATTTGATTTGATTTTGATTTTATTTTATTATATTTATATGCCGCCCTTTCCCCCCGAAGGGGACTCAGGGCGGCTCACAATTCAAATCAGGGAAAGGGGGTACAGACAAAAAATAAAAAAACGAAACATAACAATCCATAATTTAAAAAACACACAACAGTCATACCATTCGAGATGGGGGCAACAGCTCTTTAGCCCCAGGCCTGTCGGAACAGCCAGGTTTTAGCGGCTTTGCGGAAGGCCTGGAGAGCGGTGAGGTTCGAATCTCCACGGGAGTTCGTTCCAGAGGGTCGGAGCAGCCACAGAGAAGGCTCTCCTCCGGGTAGTCGCCAGTCGACACTGGCGGCGGATGGAATTCGGAGGAGGCCTAATCTGTGGGATCTAATCGGTCTAGTGGAGGTGATTGGCATGATAACTAAGAGTGAACTCTGAGCTAATAGCATATAATCCATCTCTTAATCAATTAGTCAGCTAAGAAAATAGAAAAGCAGATGATTTAATAATTTAATTTAATTTAATTTAATCTGACTCTAGCTCAATCTATAAAGGATAGTTCTGGATTCTGGGTTCAAAACTGGCTTCTTGACTGATCCGCAAACGAAACTTTGCCCAGATTCCTGATGAATGAAGCCAATGAATTGAGTGCCAATCTGTAACAAAGAAGAAAAGCTTTTTCTCCTAAGTAAAAGCAGCAAGCTGCATGCCATATGCCTCCATGGGAAATTAACTGATTGGCTATTCGGGATAAGGTACTGATCAAAGAGGAAGCTGGGTTCAAGCTGGGTCAATCAACACTTCCTGAAGTGTTAATGTGCTGCACCATCTAGTGGAAAAAATATTCTGACTACAAGGATCTCTTCAGTTCAACTTTTATTGGTTTGAAGGAAGCATTTGAGGCTGTGCTCAGGGGAAGATTTTCATTTGTTGCAAGTTGTTTCTTTGATGATATGGTTTTTATGAAAAAAAAAATCTCAATGCAGGTCAAACGTTGATCCTGATTCAAAAAAAGGTGAGCCAATTTTTTATTTACTTTTACATTCATCCCATAATTTAAGCTTTGTCCAAATCTGAATTCTATCCATTCAGCTTGCAAACAAATCTGTTCTTTTGCGGATGGCAAACCCAACCAATCCATAATGTAACCAGATGAAACATCCAAATTCTTCACTTATAACCTGGTAGGGTAAAACTCATGATTAACTATAATAAAAGGAACACAGAGTATTGGTCTCCTCTAATAGGCTTGGTTGTCACAACCATTTCTGGAAGATGACTAACACCTGCATAGAGCAAATTAAGCATTTAACTTTTCATCACTTTTCGATGCCCAAGAGTAGGAATAAATAAAAGCTCTCATTGATAAGGGCTACCGGCATGTTCAGGCAATTTTGCCTGTAACAAAATGCCATCTACAGTATGTACCACTCAGAGGTGGGGTTCCTACCAGTTCGCACCAGTTCGGTAGAACCGGTTCGTCAAATCTACCGAACGGTTAGAAGAGGTTCCACCAGAAAGCAGGCCACACTACAGAAGAGGTTCCAAAATTTTTTGAAACCCATCACTGACACAGGACACACAGACACACAAACACACAGAGACTCACACAGAGAGGAGAAGGAGAAGAGAAAGAAAGAAAGAAAGAAAGAGTGAGAGAGATGAAAGAAAAAAAGGAAAAAAAGGATAGAGAGACAAAGGAAGGGATGAGAGAGAGAGAGAGAGAGAGATGGAGAGAGAGAGAGAGAGAGAGAACACAGGACAGCAGCCACTCCCACTAGTCACATGGCCGCAAGCCACTCCCACAAAGGAGGCCACACCCATAGAGTAGGTTCAAAAATAATTGAAACCCACCACTGGTACCACTGCTATAAACATCTTTGCAGCTAAAGTGGTTAGCTTTCTGCTATATGGATCACAAATCTTCAGAGTCAATACATATTTTGTTTTATTCACCAATCAGTTATCAGTTACTTTCGAGGAAGGGTTACTACATTGGCCCCGTACTGTTTAGAGACAATTTTGGTATAGTTCTGCTTCATCTCCCTCCCTCCCTCTCGTCCCCGCTCTTTCTCCATCTACACTTATTATAATTCTGTCTAAAACTTTAGATCTTATTTTTTATCTTTATCTTTTTTTCTGCAATAGTATATGTCCATGATGGCCAACCTATGGCACACGTGCCACAGGTGGCACATGGAGCCATATTGCTGGCACATGAGCCATCAGCTCTGGTGTGCTTGCACATGCCGGCCAGCTGATTTTGGCCTTCTGGGGAGCCGGGAAGGCCATTTGCCCTCCCAGGCTTCAGGAAAGCCTTCAGAGGGTTGGGGTGTTCATGCGCATCTGTGTGGGCCGGAGGATGTGCAAGTGGGTGGGGCACATTGAATGTAGGTGTGGGCATTCCACACACATGATAGCATGTGTGCACACAATTTTGGCACGCCTTTACAAAAATGTTCCGCACCACTGGTATATATCATCTCTGATGTTTGACTATAATAAAATTTACTCATTCCCAAGTTTCAGAAATTCATCTGAAAATTACTACAAGGTTCAAATAAAATTAAGAATTGAGAGGATCACAACATGTAATTAGTTGGAAGGTAGGCCTTGGGTCATTAAACTAATTGGATATTCTAATAAATTTATCATCTCAAAAGAATAGAGTGAGTATTAATAGCTCCCACCCCCTAGTTTTCCCAATAAAAATGATTGTCACAAAGCCACTGGAAGTTGTTGAGACCTTGTCTTTCATCTCTAAGGCCAATGCTAACTGGCCAAACATCTTAAATTTCTCAATCTGTTTTCAATCTTCCCCAAGTATCTTCCCCAAATTTAAGGTCTATGCCTGAATGTATTGTCAATGCCAAGGGAGGCTGCTGCTAAGGTCAACTGACAGACAATTCAAAATATCATTTCCGTTGGTAAAAGGAAGATGCTCTCGTTACAACGTGCAGATACAAGCATTCAGTACAAGTTGTTAGCAGTGAGAGTAAGAAGACTACAGTCATTCCACCAGATTTAGTTATTTCCAAGGGACTGTTTGGAAGTAATCTCTTACTATAATCTAGAAATAATTAACTTCCAAATTCTCCACTGGATCATTGGCACATAAAAACTGTGCTTCTGTTTAGGAGCACTATAGTCAATCCCTGAATGGCCAGTATTTCAGAGTTTGCCAGGTTTAGACAGAATCTCTATTCTCAATGTCCTTGAACAAATGAACTAGCACGCATTTGCCAGCTGCCATTGGTGACAGGAATTGCATCTGGATTTAGGAAGTGGAAGAGGCTTCCAGATGAATTATAATCCAGCCTTAGTTGGCACCGACTGAAGTTTGTTGATTAGATTTTGTAGGATGAAAAGATAGAACCCAGAGGCCATGGAGTCAATAGAATCACGCACCAGGTACAAAGTCTAGTTTGCTGATGCCTCCTAAGAGTGTGATTTTTCTCCACATATTGAACCAATAAGGAAAGCATAACAATCTTGGGCTTACATCCTTCTTCGGTGGAATAAGGAAATTATGGATCTTCAAGTGTTACTGAACCAGCACTACAGGTTCTGCACCAGGGAGAAAAAAATTATTTTGGCTATAAGATTGTAGCTTGGTCTGCAATTTCTGCTTATATCTGGCACGGATTGATACCCCGGCTGTTGTTTTACGCATATATACCATGACTTCAGACTGAACGAAAGGTGGTATGAATTGCACCCCTGCACACTGCTTTAAAGTTGTCAGTACAGACCTCTTAAAATATCCACAGCCCCAGAGGGTAGAGGTGGGAGGACGACCTAGATTAGACATCCAGGAAATAGACAAATACAGAGATTTCAGACAGGAATTTGGAGGCAAGTAAAAAAAAAGCATAGCCAATTAAAGTATTGAAGCAGGCAAACGATGATGGATAGATGATTTTATTGTTTATTGTTGTTTTGATTTGCTTTTCCTTTTCATCTTTCTTTTAAAGAATAGCAATTAAGGTATGAAGTGGGCAAAAGATGATGTGGATGATTCCTTTTTTGTTGTTGTTGTCTTGAGTTGCTCCCCCCCCCTCTCTCTCTTCTTTTTCTTCTTCTTCTCTTTTTCTTTCAGGTAGGTGACATGATTAGAAGTTAGACAGGAAAGAAAGAAAAGTCTCTTAATAAAGAGTGATGTAATTAAAGCTAGAATAAGTGATAGAAATAAGGGGAATATTAATGTATACATTTTTATTTTATAAAAGGAAAGTAATAATGAGAAAATGTGGAATAATTGAATGATGATAGACCTACCATAACCTACTATAATGTGTATTGTTATTAGAAATACATAAGTTGATTGAATGTAATAATTATTTAATTTGAGCAGTTTTGTTTGTATTTGAATGTATGGTGCCCAGGTGCCACTTGTTCATGCATTGAATGAATGTATGTATGTATGTATGTATGTATGTATAAGGTGGCGCAGTGGTTAAATGCAGCACTGCAGGCTACTGCTAGATCAGCAGTTCAGCGGTTCAAATCTCACTGGTCAGGGTTGACTCAGCCTTCCATCCTTCCGAGGTGGGTAAAATGAGGACCCAGATTGTTGGGGGCAATATGCTGATCTCTGTAAACCGCTTAGAGAGGGCTGAAAGCCCTATGAAGCGGTATAAGTCTACTGCTATTGCTATTGCTAATAATGTGTGTGGTGTGTGTGTTAGTTATATTTGTGCTGATAAATAAATAAAGGGAGACTAGTATAGATCTATTTCAAGCTATTTAGCTCTCATCAGCTAGCCGTACCCTTACTGGGATTAGAACCTGTGCTGTACTGCATCTTAGGCAGAGTGTTAACCATTAAGCCACAAGGTTTCTCCTTATCAGCTGAGCCAGGGAAATAGGTATGCATTTAAAGTCACAAGCCCTGGTATGCCCAAATATGGGAGGAAGTTTACTACTTCCATTCTCTGTCTATCGGCTCGTCACAAGAGACCACCAGACAGAAACCCAATATTTTTACTGTTGCCTTTGTTACATTTGTTATATTTGTCCATAATATGAATGTGTGTGTGTGGTGTGTGTTGTTTTTTATGTATATTATATATATCATGTATAGTGTGTTGTATTTTGCATATATATCCTCTGATAAGGAGGAGACCTGTGGCTTAATGACTAAGACGTTTGCCTAAGATGTAATATAGCACAGGTTCGAATCCCAGTAAGGGTATGGCTAACCGATGAGAGCTAAATAGCTTGAAATAGATCTATACTAGTCTCCCTTTATTTATTTATCAGCAGAAATATAATATATATATATTATATATATATATATATATATTATATATATATATATATATATATATATATATATATATATATATATTATATATATATATATATATATATATATATATATATATATATATATATATATCTGTGTGTGGGTGTGGTGTGTATTGTATATATAATACACACACACACACACCACACACACACACATACAAACATACACATATATGCCTCTCTGCATGTAGAAACATGCCTCTAGATCAGGAGGGAGCTGGTGTAAGATACTTGTTACGCTCCCTTTCGCTTCTTTCTCCATGCCCCCCCCAACAATTGACCTTATGTATTATGGTTATGCTTTATTTGCAGTGAAAAATGTGACAGTCTACTGCCTCTCTGCTGCATATTTAGAGGACCCTCCCCCCTCTTAAATAGAGATATAATTAATTTTAATTTAACACTGCCTTCTTTTTAATTCTTTTGTACATCTGACTTCCATGTCTTCCCTTCTTTCATATGACACCAGCAACGTCAAGGCAGAAGCAGCCAACTTCCTTAGGCTTAGAGGCACATGTATCTCCAGTTAAGAGCCCCATCTTTAAAAAATATGGTCATGGTTGGCTGTAGAATCTGTACCATCATCACCTGCCCATAGGTGAACCCAGATGTTGCCTCAGGTAGCACAATAAGTGGACGAGAAGGGACGGGCTGAAAATGGCTATGGATGAGCATGGGAGACAGCATAAGTGCATACTGCTTAAATCAGGGAAGAAGAGATACAGAAATCACAAATGTTACTGCCATCTAGCTGGGGTGCTTCTAAGTGGGACACCAAATTTTAGTGGGTGCCAAAACTGAAAACCCTTCCCGTCAGAGTTTGTTGCAGAAATCAGATCCAGAAAGCACACACAGATAACTGATTCAGCAGGATTCATTAACTTCTTTATATACCTAATAACCCATGAGTAAAATGTACAATGCCAATAGTGGATTCTCCAACGTGGTAGTAGTTACAGGAAAAAAACACAGGCAGAGGAGAGATTGGTTTCAGTTCAGAGTTCAGAGCTTAATACAGACAAGCCAGACTAGTTTCATTTTAGATCTGAGCACAAAGCTAAGCCACGCCCAGATTCCTGTTTAAGTTTCTGTTTCAGCTCCCAAACAGCCCTCATTGGCTGACTCAGTTGTGCTATGCCTATACATTGGCTGACCTTTTTTTAAATCATGTCCTAGTCAGCCAGTCCCCAGTGGCTGACCTGTTGCGTGTCCTTATTCCAGTTCATGAAGATTCGACACTTTCCCAAACACACAGCACAAACATCCAATCTGATCGTCATTCCTCCTTTCGCAGAGATGAGAACATCAGAGAAGCGAACTAGAACAATGGTCTTTGACCTGAAACCCACATGCATAAAGCTCAAAACATGAAGGAAAAGAAAATAAGCGAGAGGCTGCATTTTGAGATTTGTAACACATTTCGAAGAAGAACCAAACTATAGGGGGCTGCAGAATGTGACTTTGCCTAGGATCGCAAAATGCCTACAGCCAGCTATGCGTCTAATGTCATTTAGGTTTTTTTTTTGTAACCCACTCTGGAAACCTTCTTACTGTGCTCCACCATCAGCCCCCAACTGATGCCCTCCCATCCTGAGAATGCCTGGTGATAACATGACATCCTCACATGTAGCCATTAGCCCTTTGAAATTGATGACTAACTTGTGGTGAAGTCCTAGACAATAATGACAACTACTACTACTACTACTACTACACTACTACTACTACTTCTTCTTTCTTCCTTCTTCTTCTTCTTCTTCTTCTTCTTTCGTCTTCTTCTTTCCTTGTCCTCCTACTTACTTACTTCCTTTCTTTCTCCTCCTCCTCCTCTTCTTCTCCCTCTCCTCCTCCTCTATCTCCTTCTGCTTCCTCCTTCTGCTTCTGCCTTCCTGCATCCTCTTCTTTTTCAAATATGTTCCTATATATTTATCCTTGCAGGGATAAATCTTTCTTTCTTTCTTCTTTTCTTTTCTTTTCTTTCTTACTTCCTTTCTTCCTCCTTCTTTTCTTTCTGTCTGTCGTCCGTCTTCTTTCTTTCTTCCTTTCTTTCCTTCTGTCTGTCTGTCTGTCCGTCTTTCTTTCTTGCTTCTTCTTCTTTCTTCTTTCTTTCTTTCTTTCTTTCTTTCTTCTTCCTTTCTTTCTGTCTGTCTGTCTGTCCGTCTTTCTTCCTTCCTTCCTTCCTTTCTTTCTTCCTTTCTTTTCTGTCTGTCTGTCTTTCTTTCTTTCTTCCTTTCTTTTCCTTCTGTCTGTCTGTCTGTCTGTCTGTCTTTCTTTCTTCTTTTCTTTCTTTCTTCCTTCTTTGTCTTTCTTTCTGTCTGTCTGTCTGTCTGTCCGTCTTCCTCCTTCCTTCCCTCCTTCCTTCCTTCCTTTCTTTCTTTTTTTTCTGTGTTTCTTTTTGCCATTTCATGTGCTTCCTTTTCCAATTCTGGCAGAAAAATTTCTCTCATTAATAAACCAGACTTGCTCATTTATCTTCTTGACTGCTTCCTCTCCCACTCAAACCTCTCTCCCTTAGCTCCTATAAGGGTACGTACAGTAAGTGCCTTTACGGTTACATGTCTGTGGTTGTTCCAAATTTAATTCCCAGCACAATTCGTTTTCTTTCTTTTTTCTTTTCTTTTTTTTACTAAATTTGAAAATAAGCAAAAGTCTGCCAATCCACCGAAGTCATTTTATCCAATCAGTAGACCAAAGTAAAAATGCTGGACAAATCTGGTTTGCTCATACGTGGCAATTTGCAACTCCCCAGCTGGATAGGTGGATTTGAGCACAGTTGTCCTTTGAACCGATGCCTCCTGACGTTTATTGGGTTTTGTGCAGTTAGGATTGAAAGTTTAAAAAATTAAGAACAACATGCACAGAGCTGTATGTGCATCTCTGAGAAGATAGAACCACAAAGTGAATTTTAAAAGAACGTGTATACCAATTAGGTATGTTTGGGGGCACTTTGGGGGGATGGGTGTTAAAGAAGGAAATGAATCAGGATAGAACAGGATTAAAACTAAATGTATGCAAAACTGCCACCAACCGAAATCAAGCAGTGCATCATTTGCCAGCCCTTTTAAAATGACTCTAGCATAACTGGAAAAGATAGGGATAATTGGATGAGATAAGACACTGAATAAATTCATATCACACAATCCCGCTGAACAGAGCAAGCAGAGCTTTTTTGTTTGGGGGGGGGCCCTCCCCAAGATAGAATGGAAACATTAAAAATGAATATGTGACTTGGAAGTTTTCAGGTTTATTGGAAGTTGTATATTTGTAATGCTTTTAAGTGAAGTATTGATATTTGTAAAGGCTTTTAGTGAAAGATTATCTATCCTATCTATCTAGTAATATATATCTATCTATCTATAATTATAACAAACATATATATATATATTATATATATAGATATATATATATATATATATATATATATATATATCAGCACAAATAAAACACACACACACCACACACCAGATATATGTGTGTGTGGGTCTGTGTGTGTGTGTGTGTATATGTATGTATTGTATGTATGTTATGTAGTGTCACAACCCCTGGTATGCCCAAATATGGGAGGAAGTTTACTGCTTCCTTTCTCTACCTATAGCTCATCACAAGAGGACCATCCAGACAGAAAGCCATTATTTTTACTGTTGCCTTGTTATATTTGTGTTGCATTTGTGCTGATAAATAAATAAAGGGAGACTAGTATAGATCTATTTCAAACTATTTAGTTCTCATCAGCTAGCCATACCCTTACTGGGATTTAAATGGCTAGCTGATGAGAGCTAAATAGCTTGAAATAGATCTATACTAGTCTCCCTTTATTTATTTATCAGCACAAATGCAACACACAGACACCCACCACATACATATGCACACACACACACAATATATATAACAATTATATATATAAAATTGACTTTCATATTACAATGTGAACTTCTTTCTCCAGTTTATACATATTCCCTTCAAGTTTGTCATCTTGTTCTCTTTGGACTGTGAATTATATTATTGTTATGTAGAGAATATTAACTTACTGGGGGAAAGTATAAATTTCTTTCCTTCTTTTCTGATATAGGAAAATAGCTAAAACAATTCTACCTGGCATGCTGTTGTGAAGAAACGTGATTTTATTTTCCACACTCTGTCAAATGCCTCCTTCAATCTTCCTTTTCTTGATTTTTGGTTTCCGTTAATTTTTAGCCCAAGGAAAATAAAGTCTAACATAAAATACTCATTGATTAATTTTACATCCTGATGTCCAGCCAAAATGGCTTTTAGGGCAGCCAAGAAAATCAAAATAAGAATGGAAATAGAATTATGATTATATGAATTAATTGAAAACCCACATGCCACAGGACCCCCCGCCCCATCTCCATGTCCATCTCGAGAGGCTATCCATAAATTTCTGCTCAAAGGTATCTAAAATCATTAAGAAAGCTAAGAGAATTAGCCAAGACATGTTGTTCTTCTGTTGCTCTTGGGATCATTTATCCACCAAGTTTATCAAACCATTCTTCAAATCACATAGAAATGAATATAGATCACCAGCGCTAAGCCTCTTTATTCATCCCACAAAGCTCTTTCAGAATGCAAAGAATGGGGATTGTCCAATGGTTTTCTAATATAATGGGATGTGAGGACATTTTGTTTTTAAAAAATAAAGATCTCAATTTTACCTCTATGGCATGAACAAAAGATACTCCTTGTTGCAAGGAGGCATTCACCATTGCTCTTGCTTACTCCTGGGGGGAGAGGGAGAGGAGGTAAGTAAAATCTTTATTACGGTCAAAGACCAGCAATTAGTTTTTACACTATATTAAAAAATACTAACATTAAGATATAATTAAAAGTATTGACATTAAAAGTGGACAATAACACCATGGTCCAGAGATTGTTAGAGGAATGTCCAGATAATTGGTACAAGATGGTACTATACTTCTGCAGCCAATTTTTTCTTATGGACATTGCAGCAGCACAGAACTTTGCCACTGCAGACGTGGTAACCGGGTTAGTGTCCTGGAGGAGGAAGCCTAGATAAAAATGGTCTGCCCTCCCTGGCAATCTCTCTAATAAGGGGAGAATATGTGCAGACCTCTGTAGGAGGAAGAGAGAGAGGAGGGAGGGAGAGAGAGGAGGGAGGGAGAGGGAGAGGAGGAAGAGGCAGAGGAGGGAGAGAGGGGGAGGAAGAGGAGGGAGGGAGAGGGAGAGAGGGAGGGAGAGCGAGAGGGAGGGAGAGAGATTTGCCTTTATCCAGAAGAGAAATCAGTCATGCAGGAGTTTGTGTTACTTCTCTAAGGATCTTATCCAGATCCGCCAGTTGTTCAAACCTAAATGTATCTACATTAACTGTCACCACAAGGGCAAAAGTGAACCCATGTAGATATGATCCTCTACTGGCATTGCCTGCCCCATTTATCATTCCACACCATGCAGGATATCCTGTAGCCACCTTCTCTTTTTCTCCTCCCTTTGTTTGAATAGGGTGCTCCCTGATCTAAGGACGGCTATCTCATCAATTATGTCATCTGGTGGTCACACATCCTTATTAGCAGCAGAATATGAAGAACGTTCTAGGCAGTCCAGTTTCTAACCCTCTTCGGGGAACCAGGCCTTTAAGAAATAATGGAGAGAGAAGGAACAGCTGCTCCAGCCCCACTGTGTTACTCGGCATCATAGTGGAAACACAGTTCCCCTTATTTTACAGCTTGCTCTTTGACTGTTTAAACATTAAGCTGCCCATTAGATCTAAAGCTCATTTTAATGTTCCTAGCAGTTAATGAATTTCTCAAGTGAAAACAAAGATGTTAAACAAGAGGTTTAATGAATGTTCTAATTACGGAACTGGCTTAGCTATATCGGGATGCCTCTGACCTTCGGTCCAACCTGAGAAAGTCCCTCTGCCAAAGGAACGTCCCAGAAAACAAAGGTCAGTTTCTATCAAGAGATCTTTATCTGTTCCTGCAATCAACAACTCTCGGCCAAGCTAAGTCCACAACTGGAGCGTTTCATTTTGCCTGACCTTGAAGTCTCTGTTGTTTTGTCCTAGATCAGGCCACCGGTATCATGTCATAAAAGCGAGCAAAGCCCTTTTGGAGGAGGAAAACAGTTGCTTACCCATGCAAGCAAAGCAGAGGGGCAGCATTGAACGCACTGCGCATTGGTAATTAGAAAGGAGGACAGAGCCAGGTTAATTAGCCTTGTTTTTTTAGACATTATTAGACACTTTCACACTGGAATGGCAATGGGACCACATTTCTACCACCGCTGTTGTTGAAGGTAGGCTGAATGTTTTTAAGAAACATGCTACATGTAACCAAAGCCGTCATACATACATACAGTACATACATGTATACATACACATATACCTTGTGGTGGGTGAACCTATAGCACACGTGCCAGAAGTGACATGCAGAGCCATCTCTCAGGCATACCAGCTGTTACCCATGGCTTTTTCCAGCATGTCAGCCAGGTGGTCTTCACATGCGTGCCAGAAACTGGAAGACCAGGTGACCAGTGACCATGCGCATCGCGGAAACTGGAAGCTCAGCTTCCCAGATCATGCCTGCATGCCTGCATGCTCTTCTGGTTTCTGGTGTTCCCTGCATAGTGATGCAGTGATATTCAGCTAGACCACCAGTGCCAACTTGGCAAGTGTCGAAGAATTTTTGTGCTTTTTGTTCTGATTCCTGCTGTTGAAGAACTAAGCCCGAGATGCACCCTCTAAGATTGGACCACTAACCAGAGGTGATATTCAGCTGGTTCGGACCGGTTCACCTGAACTGGTAGCGGAAATCACGGGTGGGCTCACCCACCCGCCTGCCCCAACTCTATGTTGTCCTAATTAGGCACATTTTTGAGGCCAGGCAGACACGCAGAAGATGTGCGCATGAGCAAAGTGCCGTGACCTGACAATGCGCGCATGACAAAAGCGCGCCGACAAAACTGCGGTGAGGAAAACCGTGACATCATCAACGCGCCCACAGCAATGTGCCGACAAACAGCACCCACAAAAGCACGATTTAAGTTAAGGTAAGGGTTAGGGTTAGGGTTAGGGTTAGGATTAGGGTTAGGTTCATTGTTAGGGTTAGGGTTAGGGTAGGGTTAGGATTAGGGTTAGGTTCATTGTTAGGGTTAGGGTTAGGGTTAGGGTTAGGGTTAGGGTTAGGATTAGGGTTAGGTTCATTGTTAGGGTTAGGGTTAGGGTTAGGGTTAGGGTTAGGGTTAGGGTAAGGGTTAAGGGTTAGGGTTAGGGTTAGGGTAGGGTAAGGGTTAGGGTTAGGGTTAGGGTAGGGTTAGGGTTAGGGTTATTTGATTGTATTACTTTTTTCTTGAAGGCACGCTTTTGTCGGCACGCTGTTGTCGGCATGCTGGTGTGCTTTCTGCGCACATTCGTCGGCGCGATTTTGACCTCGCAGTTTTCTCGCCGCAGTTTCGTCGGCATGCTTTTGTCGAGCGTGCATTTGTTGGTGAACCGCAAAGTGCATGCACGAAGGCTGGGGAGGGGAGTGAGCAGGCGTGCGTGCAACAAACCTGTGGTAACAAAATTTGAAACCCACTGCTGCCCCTAACCTATATTGGTCTTTAGTTGCCAGCTCCTAAATGAGATGAAAATTCATATTGGGGGTGGCAGGGGACGATGGACAAAAAGGAAGGTTATGAAATATTTTACAAAATATTATTCCTGAAAAGAATATGTGCCTCATCCTGCAGCTCCTGTTTTCTATTGTTCATTTCCAAGGGCTCTGCTCTGCTGCAACATTTTCAGCCCCGCCACTTCTTTCTATAACAAGGTCATTATGAACGTTGTACGAAAATAGGTTGGATATTTTTCCCACCTCAGCATGTTTCTGCCTATGCCAGAAGTTTTGCTTGCCCCCCCCCCCCAGTTAGGAGTTTTACAAGAGCCACGGAATGGACATTTTAGAGCAAAGATTAAGAAGGGTGATGGAGGTGGCGAGGCGGAGGGTGATTTATTATATGTCACATGCATTTCAGGTCCCTGCATTCACGAAGGCCGTGCCTGCACGATCTGCAATGCCAGCTTGCACACACCGTACAAAGACGAATAAATGAATAATTGTTTTGATAATATTAAACAGCATGTGTGATGTCGCAGAGCAACATCTGTATTAACAGTATAAACAAAAGGAAAGGGTTGTGTTTTTTTTTTTAAAAAAGAAACTGATTACATGTCATTCCATGGAGTGGAACAATGCAGGGTACCCAACGCGGTGTGTTTGTGTGATAGCCAAAAACAGGTTTTGTAAGCAGAAGCAAGTTTCATTTGGAAGGAAGTCCTAGCCTTAAATCCAAGAGGAGGGCAGAAAGGCAGAATCTAAACTTGTAACAAATGAAGAATATTTTACAACGTCGATTATATGAAGAAATAATGACCTGTTTGGCGATAAAATAGTCCATATGAATAGAAAACAATGGATCATTTCACTTCTGCGCTTTTATTTTTACTTATAACTTGTTTTGGTCCATGGGTAGAGTAATTTCAATGAAGGTATGACTTACAGAGTCATGTGCATATTTAAATATGAGTGTCTCTCAGTGTGCAAATTTAAATGGCTATTTTGACATAGCGGTATGACCAACCATTTAGAAAAAGCGTAAGACACGTAAGAGACACATATATGACATCATTTGAGGTCAAAATGGAATTCTTCCCTGCATCCCCAACACAACCAATAGTCACAACCCCCGGTATGCCCAAATATGGGAGGAATGGTCACACTTCCACTCTCTGTCCCTTCGGCTCGTCACAAGAGAGTCTCCCTTTATTTATTTACTCAATATACTAATATATATATATATATAATATATATATATATATATATATATATATATATATATTATATATCTATATATATATATATTTGTGCCTGACAAACAAATAAGGGCGACCGTTCCTACAGATCTACCTCAAGCCTATTTAGCTCTCATCAGCCAGCCACACCCCCGCCTGGAATCGAACCTGTGCTCTATTGCCTCTTAGGCAGATGTGTTTATTTATTTATTAGACTTATATACCGCTTCATAAGGGCTTTCAGCCCTCTCTAAGCGGTTTACAATTATTTTTTTTTAGCAATGAATCAGCAACTTGCCCCCACAGTCAGGCGGTCCTCATTTCACCCACCTCGGAAGGATGGAAGGCTGAGTCGACCTTGAGCCGGTGAGATTTGAACTGCTGAACTGCAGATCACAGTCAGCTAAAGTGGCCTGCAGTACTGCACCCTAACCACCGAGCCACAGAGCTCGACTCCCTATCAGCCAGGCCAGGGTGAAAGGTATATATTTAAAGTCACAACCCCTGGTATGCGCAAATATGGGAAGAAGGTCACACTTCCATTCTCTGCCTTCGGCTCGCCACAAGAGACCATCCAGACTTCCCAAGATCATATTTCTAGAAATCCAGATGGCATAACTGGAAGGAAATAGGAAGTCATACATTCTGGATACTGGACAGAGGTGGGTTCCTACCAGTTCAGACCTATTCAGTAGAACCCGTTCGTCAAATCTACCAAACCGGTTAGAAGAGGTTCCACTAGTGGACCCGGAAAGCAGGCCACACCTACAGAAGAGGTTCCAAATTTTTTTGAAACCCACCGCTGATACTGGAGTACAGAAAATGTCCTCCAAAATGAGACCCACTAAAACAAATGGGTGTGATCCATAATCACAACGGTCCTGCCTGATCACTGACCAGCAAGCCACTCCCACCCGGTCACATGGCCAGCAAGTCACTCCCACTGAGTAACATGGCTGGCAAGCCACTCTCACAAAGCAGGCCATACCTACAGAAGAGGTTCTAACATTTTTTGAAACCCACCACTGATAGTTACATGCATACATACACATATACATATTCCCACAAAACACAATATCCACAAAAACACCCCCAAACAAACTCAGCAGGGATAAGCTTGAAAGAAGGAAGATGGAAGGAAGAACAAAATTTTCTGCCAGAATTAGAAAGGGAAGAATATAAGATGGCAAGGAAGAAAAAGAAAAAGAACAAGGAAGGAAGGAAGGAAGGAAGGAAGGAAGGAAGGAAGGAAGGAAGGAAGGAAGGAAGGAAGGAAACTCATAAAGGATAAACATTTAGGGGTACATTTTGAAGAAGAAGGGGGTGGGGAGAAAATGGGAAGAAGGGGGAGGAGGAGGAGGGGGAGGAGAAGAAGAAGAGGAAGAAGAAGAAGAAGAAGAAGAAGAAGAAGAAGAAGAAGAAGAAGAAGAAGAAGAAGAAGAAGAACAAGAAGAAGAAGAAGAACAAGAACAAGAACAAGAACAGAGTTGGAAAGGATCTTGGAGGTCTTCTACTCCAACCCCCTGCTTAGAGCAGGAAACACCAGTTCAGACAAGTGGTTACCCAACATCTTCTTAAAAACTTCCAGTGTTGGAGCATTCCCAACCTCTGGAGGCAAGTTGTTGCACTCATTAATTGTTCTAACTGTCATGGAATCTCTCCTCGGTTCTAAGTTGCTTCTCTCCTTGATTAGTTTCATTAGAAACATTAGCAAATCTGAAAGCCTACTCAGAGAATTATTCTTGAACTTGATGATCACTAAAAGGCAGCTTCCAGCAGTAATCTTTATTTTCAGAACTATCGTAGAATGATACAGGGTAATGGAACAGGTCCAAAGACTTGGTGTTCTTGATCAGAAATTGCGATTTGATGGGATTTAATGTTATTTAGTTTATTTCTGGCCATGGATAACTCCTTCAGAATGCATCATTCATGTCAGCCTTGCTTCCTGGTCACTAAGATGGTGGTACTTGTACTTCTGGGAACAAAGCGAACTATGGTGAGATGGGTGGCAAGAGCAATTATAGCTCCCAAATGTCATATTTTTGTCCCTGTGAGTAGCGTATCTTACTTTTCAAGGACAAGGAATCCATTCTGCAGTCTGGCAATTTTACAAGAAGAGTTTAAAAGGTGTGGCAGGCCAATGTCAGTCCACCCTCATTCTCCAGGACTACATTCTTGCCAGCAATTGCAGAGATATCAATCTTGCGAGAGTCAAGTGTTCAAGCTCACCTGTGGTGGCTGCCAGTGATATTATATGGTTCACTCATTTTCTGAACATGACTGAATGCTTCCTATTGTTTTGGGAGCTGAAACAAGGAGTTTCTTTTAGAAGCAATGAAGTGCATGGACCCAGAAATGTATTGTCACTAAGGACATATAATCAAGAGTATAATGGAGTGATGGGGGGGGGGAGGAACTCCACAGAGAAGTTCATTTGTCAAGAAGGCAAAGTGATTATTCTTTTATTCTATTATTCTTTTGTCTAATGTGATACCCAAATACTGGAACAAATTATGATGTTTTTTGTGACTGGGATTGGGTTAGATTTAGATATGAAAAAAAGCAATTTACCTGATCATCTAGAAGAATGCGAGTAAGCTACAGGCAACTAGATAGGAAGAGCAAAATCTCCCATGCTGTCCTCATATGCCACAAATGAATTTTAGGATTCAGGTGGTAGGGAAGTAAAAAAAAAAAAAAAAGTTGGGCCATTTACATCAAGCCTTTATTTGCAAATCTACAATGCGATAGTCCTCTGTTTTCTTTCGAAATATTTTCCAGGAAAATCACCCATCGATTTCATTCTCAGTTAATGAGAATTCCTGGACAGGCTGTCTCTTTTGAAGAGCATCCCTTCTGGCAGAGAAGGAAGAATGAAAAGGGTTTTTGCACAGGGCAGTGGCGGGATTCAACCGATGTAACAACCGATATAACAACCGAAGTGCCGAGGTGGCTCAGTGTTTAGGGTGCAGTACTGCAGGCCACTTCAGCTGACTGCTATCTGCAGTTCGGCGGTTCTAATCTCACCGGCTCAAGGTTGACTCAGCCTTCCATCCTTCCGAGGTGGGTGAAATGAGGACCCAGACTGTGGGGGCGATATGCTGACTCTGTAAACCGCTTAGAGAGGGCTGAAAGCCCTATGAAGCGGTATATAAGCCTGATAGATAGATAGATAGATAGATAGATAGATAGATAGATAGATAGATAGATAGATAGATAGATAGATAGATAGATAGATAGATAGATAGATAGATAAGACCCAAACATGATAACAAGCCTATGTATTGTTTCAATGGTTACTGTATTATGATCTTTGCTTAGTCTGGTTAGTCTTAGTCTGGTATAGAGCCGAGGTGGTGCAGTGGTTAAATGCAGCACTGCAGGCTACTTCAGCTGACTGTTATCTGTAGTTCAGTGGTTCAAATCTCACTGGCTCAAGGTTGACTCAGCCTTCCATCCTTCCGAGGTGGGTGAAATGAGGACCCAGACTGTGGGGGGGAGATATGCTGACTCTGTAAACGGCTTAGAGAGGGCTGAAAGCCCTATGAAGCGGTATATAAGTCTAACTATTGCTATTGCTCCGCAGGTGCACAGTTTGTTTCAAACCAGCTCTAAAAATTACCTTCCACTGCACCCCTGGTGAGTAAAAGTGCTGAGGACAGCAATCCCCTCTGGTGCACCTATCAGCTGGGCTTCAAACAAAAGGAAATATAGGACAGACTAGCGCAGGGGGGAGGCAGGTGGGCCCACCTGTCATAGGAGCAAACTGTTCATTCCCAGCTGATCGTTGAAGCTACGGGTTTGTCGAAACCGGTAGAAATCCCATCCTGGGCTCAGGATTTAGGGATTTTCATGCTCCAAGAGATAAACCTCACTTCCTTTTAGTGTTTTGTCATTCAATGAAAATGTCATTGTTTGGACAATGGTTGGTTTCTCTCAGTGGTGGGATTCAAATAATTTATCAACTGGTTCTCTTCCTAATGACCAGATGGGTAGGTGGGGATTAGTGGTCATGTGACCATGTGGGCATGACCAACTCAACATCACTCAGGCTGATGGGCGCTTCACCTTAGCTGTTACAATGTAATAAGGGTTAACTGGGGAGGCAGTTTCTGTAAACAGGGCAATAAAGATTAGGCTAGAAACAACAACTCCTGCCTTCCATGTAGTATTATCAGTGGTGGGTTTCAAAAATTGTTCGAACCTACTATGTGGATGTGGCCTCCTTTGTGGGAGTGGCTTGCTGCCCATGTGACCGGATGGGTGTGGTTTGCCGCCCATGTGACCGGATATGAAGATGCTGACGACACTTGTCAGAACCACCTTAAATTACCTCACACACAGCACTGGCAGGCATAAGAATAGGATGTAAACTTGTTTTTTAAAAGGCATCTTTCGTTTGCGTTAAAACAACTTCAACACACGCAATGTTCTGATTGCACCACAAACGCAGTAGTCATCCTTACCTTTCACAGAGGCACTGAGTTTTATAAATAGGAGCATGATAGTGTAGAATAATCATATCCAAGGACCAGGGGTGGGTTTCAAAAAATGTTGGAACCTCTTTTATAGGTGTGGCCTGCTTTCCGGGTCCACTGGTGGAACCTCTTCTAACCGGTTCGGTAGATTTGACGAACCGGTTCTACCGAATAGGTGCAAACTGGTAGGAAGCCACCTCTGAGTATTATCCCTGTAAAGTGGGAAAAAAACCAAAATGAGATTTCTTACAACAACCGGTTCTTCAAACTGCTTAGAAAGTTAACAACCGGTTCTCCCGAATAGGTGCGAATAGGCTGAATCATACTACTGGTTTCTCTGCTCCTGGAATTGGAACTATTTATTGGAACACAAGGTGGCTTTTTCCTAATTGTTCAGGCATCAGTTGTGGCCCAGTTCCCTGCATCTGTTCACAGCACCTTCAAACCTGGCTGTGATCCTACATCTTTTAGTTAAACCACCCTTCTCATATTGTATCTGTGAGTTTGCCCATGCGAAACTCTTGAATACTTTGATCAGTGGCTGCTTGTAGGGATGTGCCAGTATCTGGTTAAGTAAAAGATTTGATGCTTTCAGAAGAGTGGTTTAAACATAAGTCTACTTATTTGTACAATAGAAAACCACTGTTAGTGTAGTTGTTTATTATGAAAGATTCAAAGGACTAATGAAAAATGCAATAATAATGAAGGTACTCAACACGAATCAGACAGTTATTTGGTTCTGTAAAGAGTAAAGCTTGGGGAAAACAAGGCATGGAGCCACCAAACTCTGGAACAAAATGAAAATGTTGTGTGTGTGTGGGGGGGGATCACCTTGGAGAATGATTGTTACAAAAATGAGATGAGAACAGGATATTATACTAAAGTATAAAACATGTAGAGGGGAAAGGATCATTGCAAAGAATGTAGTGAGGCAGAATGAATGAGATGAAAAGAAAGAGGAAATAGAAAAATGTCATAACTGATGAGATACTCAAAAGGAGAAAGGGGGGAAATTTAGGGCAAAAGGCCATGTGTATGAAGCAGTGTATGAATACTGGAAACAAGGACAAAAAGATATAGACAGGTGTAGTAAATTGTACCGGGGCATACAATTAAATTTATTTCTATTCTATTTCTATTCTATTTCTATTTACCTAGGTTTCCTTTTCTTTTTTGTTATTCCAACTCTTTTAATCTGTTCTGCTTATTTCTTTTCTGCGTTTTACATAATACTGCTTGCTCTGAAAGGGAACAGCGCAGTGTCAACCTACATATGTATGATGAGGCTGCATTGTTACACAAAATAAGTTTGGCAGTAGTTTTAAGCACAAAAATAAGGGGGGAGGAGTATTCCACAGGCCATATGTGCAGAAAGCATCAAGTCAGCCTCATGGGCAAGCTCTACATTGGTACCCTGGTATTCATCGTTAATGAAGGAGTCCTTCGGGATTGGGCGGCATATAAATGTGGTTAATAAATAAATGGTTAATAAATGAGGTACCAAAAACATTGAGTACCAAACAGAGGTGGGTTTCTGCTGGTTCACCCCTGATCAGACAAGCCAGTAGTGGTGGCAGTGGGAGGCTCCACCCACCCGCCCGGATGCTTCTGCGCATGCACAGAAGTGTTGCACAAGTGCGCACAAGAAAACCAGTAGTAAAATAAATTGAAACCCACCACTGGTACAAAACAAAATTTTCCCATAAGAAGAGAGATAAAGTAGTGAGTCACAAGACAGCCAACTCCAACAAGTTCCAGCTTGTGTATTGGGTATCAAACAAACGATGAGTAGCAGGGCCAAATTTTCATGTCAAAATGTGTTGAGTACCAAATTTGATGAGTTTCAAAGCAGTTGAGTGCCAAGGTACCACTGTATTCATAATTTGTAATAATATCAGAAAATTGAACTCCTTGTGGTTGAACTGGCCTTGAAAAGAAACCCAAGTATTTTGGTTGATGTACTCATCAAAATCAGCTATGCTTATTTTCAAATCAAGTGATGACAAGGAGTCAGAAGGTCACTTACCTCTCTCTCCTCTCTCTCCACAAGCTAATAAACTCTTGCTTGTTCAACTGGGCAGGAAAAGAACATAGTTCTTTCTTTGGTCTTCCAGAAATCAAATGGTTTCTCCCAAAATAGAATAAAAGGTAAAGGTTCCCCTCGCACATATGTGCTGGTCATTCCCAATTCTAAGGGGTGGTGCTCATCTCTATTTCAAAGCTGAGGAGCCAGCACTGCCCAAAGACGTCTCCATGGTCATGTGGCCAGCATGACTAAACACCAAAGGCACACAGAATGCTATTACCTTCCCACCAAAGATGGTTTCTATTTTTCTACTTGCATTTTTACATACTTTCAAACTGCTAGGTTGGCAGAAGCTGGGACAAGTAATGGGAGCTCACTTCGTTATGTCGTGCTAGGGATTCAAAACACCGAACTGCCAACCTTTCTGATCGACAAGCTCAGCATCTTAGCCACTGGTCCCTCCAAAATAGAATATTCTGCCTCAAAATGCTGCTCAAGGATGGACAATAGAAAATGACAAGAATCAAGACACAGCGCCAGTGGAAATGATAAAACAGTATTTAGAGAAGGCAGAAATACCTAAGATTCCAGAAAAATTTAAAAAGGCACTAGAAGAGAGAATAACAATGATGGAAGCAATAAAAAGACAAAAAAAGGGAAAACACAAGGTCCAGATGGATTACCAGCAGAATAATACAAAACACTGCAAGATGTACTAAGCAACATCATGTTAGAAGTATTCAATGAGCTGTTATTGAAAGCAAAAATAACAGATTCTTGGTCAGAGGCTTATATAACTTTTATCCCAAATAAAGAAACAGACTTGCAACAAATAAAGAACAATAGACCAATTTCTTTATTAAACGTGGATTATAAAATCTTTGCATCGATAATGGTGGAAAGACTTAAAAGACTGTTAAGTGAATTTATACACTCAGATCAAAATGGTTTTTTACCCAAGTGACAAATTAGAGATAATATGCAAATTATATTGAATGTATTAGAATATTACAAAGCACATCCCGGGAAACAAATGGCATTGTTATTTTTGGATGCACAGAAAGCTTTCGATAATGTAAGTTGGCAATTTATGGTAATGCAACTGCAAATGATGGATTTTGGGGAGGGATTCATAACTATGGTTAAAACTATCTATAAAGAACAACAGGCTAAAGTGATAGTAAATGGAGATGTGACAGAAAAAGTGCTGATTAGGACTAGGCAAGGGTGTCCGCTATCTCCACTATTATTTATATTGACACTTTAAGTTTTGAACAGAAAGATAAGGCAAGATAAAGATATAAAAGGAATGAAAGTTAAAAAAAGAAGAGTATAAATTGCAAGCATTTACAGATGACTTGGTATTCATTATTGAAGCTCCAATAGAAACAGGTCCAAAGCTACTAGAACAAATAGAAGAGTATGGAGGAGTGGCAGGACTGAAAATTAATAAAGATAAAATAAAAATTTTAGTGAAAAACATAACAGAAAAACAGAAAAGAGAAATAATGGAGAAATTAGATATTCAAATAATAAAAAGAGTGAAATATTTGGGAATACAGTTGACTTTGAGATGCGTAACTATTAAGGAAGATAATTATACATTAAGAAATCAAATTGAAATGGATATAGAGAAAAGGAAAAACTTACAGCTATCACTAATGGGAAGAATAGCAGTAATTAAGATGTATATATTACCAAGAATATTATTTTTATTCCAAACAATACCGATAAAACTGGAAAAACGGTACTTCAAAAAACTAAATAAAATAATAAGAAAATATATTTGGCAAGGAAAGAAAGTGAGAATTAATATAAGAATGTTACAAGAGTCAAGGATTAGAGGTGGATTTGGTGTACCGAATTGAGAATTATATTATCAAGCAGCAACTCTAACGTGGATAAAAGAATGGATATTATTAATGCACGGTTATTAAGAAATGCACGGTTATTATATGTAACACATTTTTGTGGTATGGGAAAAATAGAATACATGGTTATTTTCAGAGACACTATGTAAGAAAGGTTTTATACGCAATATGGGAAAAAGTAAAAGAAAAGCACTACATGGAAGTATCAATTTGGCTTTTTAATGGTGGAAGCTTGACACATCTGAATATTAATTGTACAAAAAAAGTTATTAGGTACAAAGATATACTAACAGCACAGGAAGAACTAAAACAGAAGAAAGAATTAGAAGAACAAGGGAATGATATAGGATGGTTTAAACAAATGCAAATACAAACACGATATGAGAAAGATGTTAAAGAGTATAGTTTTAATATGTAAGATTCAGAATTAGACCGGATACTCATGGGAATGGATGAAAAATGATTTAAAAATTGTATAGTTATTTACTTAGAATAAATTTAGAAAAAGAAGAAGTTAAAGAATCAATGATAAGATGGGCAAAAAACTTTGGATATACAATAGAACAAGAAAAATGGCAACAACTATGGGAAAGGAACTATAAATTGACAATGGCAACAGCATTCAAAGAGAATTTATATAAAATGTTTTATAGATGGCACATGACATCTGAAAGATTAGCAAAAACTTTTAAGGATAAATCAGCTAAATGTTGGAAATGTCACCAATTGCCAGGAACATATTATCATATGTGGTGGACATGTAGGGATGCAAAAGGCTATTGGGTTAAAATACAAACATGGTTAGAGAAAATGATATGTAGGATTTAAGCCAAAGCTATTCTTATTGGGTATTCTACCAGAGAACTATAGTAAAGAAGATTCATATTTGATTGTACAAATAATAACAGCAGCTAGAATTGTATTGGCACAAAATTGGAAAGCAGACAAAATCCCATCGGAAGAGGAGGTAATAAAGAAGGTATTAGACTGTGCAGAAATGAACAGGTTGACATTAAGAATAAAGGACAAAGAGGAATCAGAGTACTACAGGACATGGGGGCGATTTTATGAGTGGCTTGAAAAAAGATATAAATAGGAAGAAAAAGGAACAAAACATGAAATAAATATCTCAGACGACACATGATTAAATTAGAGGGAAGAAAAATAAGAAAATATGAAAATGTAAATATACAGGTGGAAAAATGATATGAATTGACAAATGTTAAATAGCAACTATAAGAATGTATATTTAAGAATGAATTTGAAAGTAAAAATTAAAAAAACTTTTTTACAAAAAAAAAAGAAAATAACATGAATCACAGTTTGTTTATTTTCTTTTATGATGAAAACGATCTTTCTCAGTGTTTGAGAATGTTATCATAAATATCATCCCCACTTAATGATCCTCAGTAGGGATCTTTTAATGATGACTTAATTACCTTGACTAGAGAGAAGGCCAGGTGAAAACAATTACCGAAACTCATGCAAGGATCTGCTTCACCATGGGCCAGGCCATGAGCCTCTATAACCAAGCATTCGCCATCTAGGTTGTCAGATGCCTTCTAATGCTTGAAGTTGTTTTTCTACCCAGTTTCCCTGAAAATAAGACCTCCCCTGATAATAAGCCCAATCGGGGTTTTGAGCACATGCACTAATATAAGCCCTCCCTTGAAAATAATGTGACCCGACAAATGCGCGCTAGTCAAATGCGCGCCGACAAAACCGTGGCGACAAAACCACAACATCAAATGCGTGATTAGGGTTAGGGTTAGGGTTAGGGTAGATGGGTTAGGGTGGATTGGTTATAAGGTTGTTTTCGCGTCCCAGTATGTTGTTTGTTGATGGCGTGCGATTTTGACGTCGCGGTTTTGTCGGTGCGGTTTTGTTGGCGCGCATTTGACTAGCGTGCATTTGTCAGTGAACCAAAAATAAGCCCTCCCTGAAAATATTACAACACAGCAGCAGCTATGAGGTGACCATGCTTGCCACCTCCTGTACCTCAGAAATAATAAGACCTCCCTGAAAATAAGGCCAAGGGCTTATTTCGAGGGGCAAAAGAAAATAAGACCCTGTCTTATTTTCAGGGAAACACGGTACTATTATGTTGACTTACATGATATGACATGGATCATATATCAGGGGCCGGGTTTTCAAGTAGTAAGTCACTGTTTGGACTTGTTATACAGATACTCCTTGACTTATGATCATATTTCAGCCTAGAGTTATACTTGTAAGTCATGCCATTGTTAAGATGGGTCATCATGTGACTGATCCAATTTGATGACTCTTCTTTTTTGCAGCAACTATTCAACAAATGCTGTGGTTGTGAGGCAAGCGCCTTGTCCACAATGGCCATTTTTTTGCCAGAAACTACAACTAAACTCCGGTTTCCGGCAAAAAGAGTTATAAATCGCAGTGAGATGACCCAAATGGCCATAAATGCAGGATGATTGCTAAGGGCCCAAGATGTAATCATGTGACCATGGAGCACTTTGATCACTTTGAATCCAGTTTGTGCTGAGATATATATTTAGTGTAGGAGGAACGATGGTGATCTGATGGTGATCAGATGAGCAATTGTTAATGTTTTCTCTGACAGTTATCAGTTGCCTTCGGAGTTGGACATCAGTGGGGCAGAAGAACAGCTGGAGCCTGTTCCCAGTGTGCACCTGCGCAGAGGTGCCAGGAGAAGGGAACAGTTAAGAAACAAGGGCTGACTCAGGAGTAAAGGCACAGGTGGACGGTGAATGGCCCCACCCATAGGGAATAAAGAGGAGCAAAAGGAGAGAGGAGTTTGCAGGAGACCATTAGTTCAATTCATTAGGGTGAAGATCTGTTCCTGACTTTTTGCCAAGTATTGTCTGCTACAGAGTGGTGTTTGGAAGATATCGACCTGGCAGCTCTCCAAGCCTGATAAAGGTCAGTAATTGTGAACTATCTTGAAAGACTGTGGGCCGGGACTTTGCTGGAGAGGAATTAACTTTAAACTAAATAAAAGGGTTTTTATCGGGACGAGGAGTCGGCTTTGTGCTTTTGGGAAACCTAGGTCAGAACAACTATCAACCACAAATTTATCATGGTTCTAATAAAACTCTACAAATGACAGCCTTACTGTATATTCTGCCCTTCTTGGTTGCTATACAGACTAGAGATAGATCCTTTCTCATTTTTCTCTTGATTAGATCTCTCCTGGATTCTCTTTAAATGCTTTAGCTGTGATGGAAGGAAAACATGTCAGAAGAATTCCATCAGATATGGATTCTTAATGTTGTTTACCCTGGAAAGAAGGAGGAGGCATTCCATCCGCATTCGCCTGATTATGTATCCTTTAAAATTATATTTCGTATTTATATCTCCAGTGTACAAACTCAATACTATTCTCAAGCAGCTGCTGTAAGCAGAATCCCTTTCTGTGAATTGAAGATTGATGGTAGTGGTTGATGGCTGGTGACAAGTAAGTAAATAATTTTTTCTAAGAACTGGCTGAATTGTAGGATTTTCCCAAACCAAATGCAGATCTTCTCTGTATATTTCTGCAGAATTTTCATTGTGAAAGCATCCTTGCACTGTTTTATCTACCTCCATTTCCTCCCCATTTGCAGGGAAACATTCAAGGGGTGGAGCTTATTTAGAATATCTAAACAAGGCAGAAATTTATTACAATAATCTATCTATCCATCTATCTATCTATCTATCTATCTATCTATCTATCTATCTATCTATCTATCTATCTATCTATCTATCTATATTTATATCTATCTATCTATCTATCTATCTATCTATCTATCTATCTATCTATCTATCTATCTATATTTATTTCTATCCATCCATCCATCCATCCATCCATCCATCCATCCATCCATCCATCCATCCATGAATTTATCTGTATCAAATTATCTGTATCTGTCTGTCTATCTTCTATCGCCCTCCCTCCCTCCCTTCCTCCCTCCCTCCCTCCCTCGCTCTCTCTCTCTCTCATCTATATAGATTTCTCTGTATCTCTCTCTCTCTCTCTCTCTCTATCTATCTATCTATCTATCTATCTATCTATCTATCTTCATCTATCTATCTGCATCATTTATCTCTATCTATCTGTCTGTCTATCTGTCTATCTGCTTGTCTGTCTGTCTTGTGTCCATCCATCCATCCATCCATCCATCCATCCATCCATCCATCCATCCATCCATCCATCCATCCATCCATCCATCCATCTATCTATCTATCTATCTATCTATCTATCTATCTATCTATCTAGATTTATATCTATCTATCTATCTATCTATCTATCTATCTATCTATCTATCTAGATTTATATCTATCTATCTATCTATCTATCTATCTATCTATCTATCTAGATTTATATCTATCTATCTATCTATCTATCTATCTATCTATCTATCTATCTATCTATCTATCTATCTATCTATCTATCTATCTATCTAGATTTATATCTATCTATCTATCTATCTATCTATCTATCTATCTATCTATCTATCTATCTATCTATCTATCTATCTATCTAGATTTATATCTATCTATCTAGATTTATATCTATCTATCTATCTATCTATCTATCTATCTATCTATCTATCTATCTATCTATCTATCTATCTATCTTTCTTTATCTCTATTTATCCATCCATCCATCTATTTATCTATCTATCTCTCTCATCTATATAGATTTATCTGTATCTATCTATCTAAGAGCCGAGGTGGCACAGTGGGTAGAGTGCAGTACTGCAGGCCACTTCAGCTGACTGCTAGTTCAGCAGTTCAGTGGTTCAAATCTCACCGGCTCAGGGTTGACTCAGCCTTCCATCCTTCCGAGGTGGGTAAAATGAGGACCCAGATTGTTGTTGGGGGCAATATGCTGACTCTGTAAACCGCTTAGAGAGGCCTGAAAGGCCTATGAAGCGGTATATAAGTCTAACTGCTATTGCTATTGCTATTGCTATTGCTATTGCTATTGCTATCTATCTATCTATCTATCTATCTATCTATCTATCTATCTATCTATCTATCTATCTATCTGCATCAATTTATCTGTATCTATCTGTCTATCTACTTACTGACACACACACACCCCTCTCTCTTCTTCTCTCATCACATTTATATGGCTTTCTATCTATACAAGATGACTCAACAATTAATCGTAAAATGAATCATAGCTGTGGCCTTGGTGCATTCATAATTGTTTGAAAAATTTCCCAACAATCACAAAAGCCTTGTTCATCAGTTGTGAGACCGAAGCATGTAAACATGTAAAAGAATTCACATTTGTGGGGTCATCCTTGTAGTTCCTCTTCTGCAAATCTTTAGTTTTAGGTTTAGTTTTACAAATATACTTCATTTTCTTTTGTGAGAATACTGTTATTTAGATAGCACTGGGTGCCTGGACAGCCCTATAGCATTGGTCCATGGCCTCCTTAAGGTAAGAAATATCTTGGCATCCCCTTTCCATCCGCAAATAAGCCTCCAATCTACTGCATCTATTTTGCTGAAATGTTTCCTCTCCAGCAAGGTTAGCAAATATGTCTTCACTTCAAGTTAAGCAGTGTCAATTTAGCCTATAACAGTGGATTTACGATAACTTAAAAATCGCCACAGATCCTAACAAATCTGATCCCTTTTAACAAACGTGGCTCGTGAGTTATAACCAATGTTTCCCTCACTTTCCTTCTGCTCCTCTTCAACATGCAGAATTGGAAGTGTGTTGCAAAATTTCCAGGTACTTTCCTGTTAATTCTGTTTTGCTTTTGATGTTCTTGAGTGCGCCATTGTCCACCACCATTTGCAGCTTATTCTCTGTGGTCTCCATGGACAACAAGCTTAGTCTCCAGGTTGTTGATAGAACTCAACAGCAAATAGGAGGCCAGAATGATGATGCTCCACCTGTTTTCCCAATGCATATCAAATGTGCTCTTGATTGCAGTTTAGTGAGAATAAATATTTTCTCCAGCATGAATTTTGATTACATTTGTGGTGGCTTTAGTTGAACATCTCTGAAATGCTCAGATTCACACTATGATATCCAACTGCATTGATATGGATTTTTATCACTTTTGATATGAATAATGTTGCTGGTTTATTTCTTTTTCTACCCTATATTTTTCCAGATAAACCCACTCTGTTTCACATTCATTCTCAACTTCTTCACCAGTAGCCTATGGTATTGCTCTTCATTTAAAATAAAGGCTTGGTTGGTAGCCTTTAGTGGATTTCCAATATATTCCATGTTGTTGCATTCTCTGCAGAGTCCTCCTTTAAATCTGCATTGAGCTAGTATCTATGCACTTCTGTCACAATGACAGCACAGTTCATTTTGACTTGGTAGTGAGTTTCTATATTATTACAAACTAAATCTCATTTGCTTCTGCTTCTGACTGAAGCTCTAAAACTGGTTGTTAAATTATTTGAATCCCACCACTGCATCAGGGTGATGGTTGCGTTCAATGTGTCTAAAATCCAGAAGGCAGTTGTTTCAAGCCATTCAAGACGCAGGAGAACATGATTCCAGCTGGTTTGACAGATAAAATGGAAGACAGGAACATGGTGTTTAGCAAAACATAGAGAAGTCATCAATAAGAGCTGAGGTGGCGCAGTGGTTAGAGTGCAGTGCTGCAGGCCACTTCAGCTGACTGCTAACTGCAGTTCGGCGGTTCAAATCTCACCGGCTCAGGGTTGACTCAGCCTTCCATCCTTCCGAGGTGGGTAAAATGAGGACCCGGATTGTTGGGGGTGATATGCTGACTCTGTAAACTGCTTAGAGAGGGCTGAAAGCCCTATGAAGCGGTATATAAGTCTAACTGCTATTGCTATTGCTATTGCTATCAACATTTGCAGACCAGCAGACAAAGAAATAGGTATAATTTGGTTTCTCTTTGACTGCTCGGCCTTTCATCACCCTAGAGCAAAAGGCACCCAGCATATTTGTATCTACAACTTACTTCACACAGAGGGGTTGTTATGGCAGCAAAAAGCAGTGATGCCAACCTCCCCCATGTTAATTAATGTACAACCGTGTGTGAAGTAGCTCTCAGCAAACTAATTCTTTAAAATTCTTGAGAGCAATTGGGGAGGGGAGGGAGGAACAAAGCATCCCCCCCCAAAAAAAGGAAACAGGTGCTGGGCAGATCAAAGAGCAGAGGAAGAGCTCTTTAGCAGGTTTGCTAATGGAAAGATAATGGCTTTTATAAGGACAAGGAGAAGGGGGGAATGAAATGACAGGCCTAAGGGTGAATTAAAAGAAGAGAAGAGTCCTTGTAAAATGAAGCCATAAAACAAATCCATTAGCTGTAAACACTGGATAATAATAATCCTGTAAATGGTACTCCACTTCCATTTTGAGCATCATGGTGGGTGAAAGGTGGCAGCCTGCCACAGACAAATAGACTGCGCGTTATTTTTGCAAACGGCCTTGGAGTAGTCTCGCAAACATACTGGCAGCTGTATTTAAAAGGAGCTTCTAGAGAGGGAGGGAGGGAGGAAGATTACTCCTTGTATTATGTCTTGAGTGTCTCTGAATTCAAGACTTCACATGAATGCGGGAGTGTAGTGGTTCCTATGTTCAGCCTCGGATCTCTCTGTCATAGAGGGAGGTGTGCACCACTCATTTAAAGTTCGTGCAAAGGAGAGGGAGCAGGAAATAGGAATCACCCACTTTTCCGAATTCCTCACTTTTGACTGAAATAGAACATAGGTGTTCTGTTAATTTAGCATCCTCCCTTAGCTGTTGTAAATAAACTTGTCTTTGTCCCTCTCTCATGCCTCACTAATAGTCTTAATACCTTAATACCAGTCTAACAGAGAAGAATACTTCCTAACCCTCCCTGAAAAAACAGAACTCATTTCTACTGTACTCTGGAGATGAATGAATGAATGAATGAATGAATGAATGAATGAATGAATGAATGAATGAATGTGTAGAGGACGACATAGAAGGAGGTAGCTGGATGGAGTGACTGAAGCAGTCCATTTAACCTCTCCGGGGGATGGTAGAGGACAGGAAGGCCTGGAGGGACATTGTCCATGGGGTTGCGATGGGTCAGGTACAACTCAGGGGTGGGTTTCGACCGGTTCGCACCGGTCCCTGCGATCCGGTTGGTCGCCGAACCCGGAAGTAAGTAACTTCCGGGAACGGCGAAGCCCCCCCCCCGTGCCCACGCGCGCCTGCACACCCGCGCCCGCTCCTTACCCGGTTTTTACGAATTCTGTGCTTTCCACACATGCGCAGAACGCATACAGCGCCTGTGCGATCCTCCAGGAGCAGCTGGAGCATCGCGCAGATGCTAGTATGCATGCGCGCACCGCGTGCGTGCACGCGCGTGCTGTGTGCGTGTGCGAGGACGCCGCGTGCGTGCGCGAGGACGCCGCCAGCCTCGTTCCAACCGAACCGGTTGGAATGGGGCGAGAAACCCACCCCTGGTACAACTTCATAACTAACAACTATCTATCTATCTATCTATCTATCTATCTATCTATCTATCTATCTATCTATCTATCTATCTATCTATCATCTATCTATCATCTTTCTATTCTATTCTATTCTATTCTGTCTGTCTGTCTGTCTGTCTATCTATCTATCATCTATCTATCTATCTATCTATCTAGCTATCTATCATCTTTCTATTCTATTCTATTCTGTCTGTCTGTCTGTCTGTCTGTCTATCTATCATCTATCTATCTATCTATCTATCTATCTATCTATCTATCTATCCTAGCTAGCTATTTATCCTAAAATTTGGCAGCAAGCCACTCCCACAAAGGAGGCCACACCCACAGAGTAGATTCGAACAATTTTTGAAACCCACCACTGGATAGAATCCTATAACATCTAGGATCCTCCCAATCTCTATTAGTCCCCTTTTTCCATACAACCATGCTGTAAAGACCGAAAACTTGCATTAAATATGGAAGGACAACATTATATTGTAAGCCTGTACCTACTCTGCTGCCTTCCGAAACACAACACCTGCCCTACTCTTGCCCCAAAGGACATCCCTCTCTGAAAAAGAAGCATCATGTATCTTAAAATATTACCCAAAACTTTGTGCAATTCTCAGGAACAATGAATTGCTAAAAGTAGGGGGTCCCCCACTTCTTAAAATAGGTTTTTGATGTCAGAACCTGCTGAATGCCACCTCTGATATCAACAATCCAAGGATTGCGAGGTCACCCTTCGACCTAGGTGGCTCCCCAGCAAAACTTACCAATCTGGACTCTTGACTGCATTGTCCTGCTTTCCTTCCAGAGCTGGTCCATCGGTTCAGACATCTCTCTGAGTTCCCAATTTTAGTCACCCTAATCAGGGAAACCATTTTGAAGCAGCTGCAGTTTTAAAAAGTTAACACGGGTTTAATAATTAAAGGGCATGGAAGAACTCAATTCCTTGTCTCACGCCAAACCAGGAAAGCAATAAAATCTTGGCTCGCTCCACCTGCATGCCTCTGTTCCCTCCATTTCCATCATCCTGACAATCCCAGCCTCTCCGGGTTTTGCCACTCTGGGTGGCCAAATGGTACATACGGCTCTTAGTCGCCAGATGTGATTACCATAGTTTAAAAGTAGAATGAAAGTTACTCTAGGCACAACAGCTGATTTGAATATATACCCACCAATCCTGACATTGATCTGTAATGTACTTAGCAATAGCAGTTAGACTTATATACCGCTTTCAGCCCTCTCTAAGTGGTTTACAGAGTCAGCATATTGCCCCCAACAACAATCCGGGTCCTCATTTCACCCACCTCGGAAGGATGGAAGGCTGAGTCAACCCTGAGCCGGTGAGATTTGAACAGCCGAACTGCAGAACTGCAGTCAGCTGAAGTAGCCTGCAGTGCTGCATTTAACCACTGCGCCACCTCGGCTCTACTTACTTACGGTTCCCTTCATGGTTGACTAATATTCATTTATACATGTAAAGAGCAAATGGATATCCTTGATTTTCAGGCTATAGCTTCAAACAGATTGCCATTAGGTATTCATTATTATAGTTGGTTGCATAGTTGGTTGTGCAGTTAGCCAGATGTTCAGATGAATTTGGCATTTCTGTCCACCTATTGAGTCCTTCCCAAGGATCGAAGGAGGAGGAGGAAGATTTCATTGTTCTGTAGTAATTCTAACTAACCAGAGTTCAGATAAGTCTCATTTGCAAGATCATACTCTATGTCAGTGTTTCTCAACCTTGGCAACTTGAAGATGTCTGGACTTCAAGTCCCAGAATTCCCCAGCCAGCGAATGCTGGCTGGGGAATTCTGGGAGTTGAAGTCCAGACATCTTCAAGTTGCCAAGGTTGAGAAACACTGCTCTATATGTTTAAAATCACATAGGAGGAAGAATGGAGATAAACTTGATGGCCATTTAAGAAAAGTCATACAGAGTCCCACCTGCTTGCTGAAGATGTTACTCCTCAGATGGAAAGTTCTTGGATTCCATTGACAAACATGAAAGGGTTACCAGAGCAAATAAAACAATTTTTTCCCACTTATGACGGTATAACTGTAACTTAGTTGCTTGTATCCTTACGATTTATATTGATTGTTTCCTAATATGATTTGATTGCTTAGTTTAGTTTAGTTTAGTTTAGTTTATTTGTCTTGTATGCCGCCCACTCCCGGAGGACTCCGGGCGGCTCACAATAGGCAAGGGAAGGGGGATAAATAGACAAAGACAACACTTTAAAAAAGGATGCAACATTCACAATTTCCGTGGGCTGGATGTTTCACAAGCCCCCCAGCCTGCTGGAGCAGCCAGGACTTGGTGGCTTTGCGGAAGGCCAGGAGGGTAGTAAGGGTCCGGATCTCCATGGGGAGGTCATTCCAGAGGGCTGGAGCTGCAACAGAGAAGGCTCTCCCCCGGGGAGTCGCCAGCCGACATTGGCTGGCAGATGGAATCCGGAGAAGACCTAACCTGTGAGATCTGATCGGTCTGAGGGAGATAATCGGCAGGAGGCGGTCTCTCAGGTACCCAGGTCCGATGCCATGTAGGGCTTTATAGGTAATGACCAGCACCTTGAAGCGGGTCCGGAGACTAATGGGTAGCCAGTGCAGCTCACAGAGGATAGGTGTGACGTGGGTGTACCTAGGTGCACCCACAATCGCTCGCGCGGCTGCATTCTGGACTAACTGAAGTCTTTGAACACTCTTGAAGGGCAGCCCCATGTAGAGCGTGTTACAGTAGTAGCTTATTTGTACCCTATGACTATCGTTAAGGGTTGTACCTTATGATTCATTACAAATGTATCTTTTCTTTTATGTACACTGAGACCATATGCACCAAAGACAAATTCCTTGTGTGTCTAAATCATGAGGGGGTCTCTTGGTGCTCTCTCTGGAGCTTGCTTGTTTTCTTGCAGATGTTTCATTACCCAAACTAGGTAACATGATGATGATGATGATGATGATGATGATGATGATGATGATGATACAGATGAAGATGATACCTAGTTCGGATAATAAAACATCTGCAAGAACCAAGCTCAGAGAGCACCAAGGACCCTTCATTTCATCTCTGAGATACAAATATTCTCCTTTATTGATATCAAATCATCCAGTGATGCCCCAACTTTTGACTTTCTAGTTTCTTATTGAACTTGTTTATTATAGGCTGAAAAAGGCCATGCTCAGTGGCACCACATTTTATTTATTATCTCAATAATTCAGTGACTGCACAAAGTTAAAACAAAAAGTCTATGATTTTGGGGAGATCCATAATTACACAGGGAATAAATGGAAATTGGGAAGGTTAAGCCCATATATAAATACTTTTCAATATATTTCCACCAAAAGTGAGGTTTTTTAAAAAAATAATAATAATTTCACTTTGAATAAGGGGTAGTGTAATATTGTGTTTATTTCTGGAAACATTTATAAATAAATTTAAACTACTGGGAACCTTAAAACAAGGCATTTTTTTAAAAAAAGCATTAATACAATAACATCTGAATATGGTTTCATTATTCTTTTGGTTTGAATTTCTGTTTGAGTATGTTTTGGAAAATGAAACTCTGCCATGACAACAGCCCCCAAGAAGGGAATTTATCAGGCACTTTTATGGGTGGGACATAGTGGGCAGATTATGAGTTTTCAATACACAAAAAAGTTCCTCTTTCTTCCAAGTTGCTCCACTTAAGTGCACCTTTGCATCGGCTTCATTACATTGCCCCCATGTCTTGCAGCTTGATCAATAATAATAAATATCTTTTATTTGCTTTATTGATATACATTTATAAACATTTTTATAGCTCATCCTCTCATCGTGAAAAATCACAAAAGCATTCATTGTAGTAAAAGTGAAGAGAAATTCATCTGGCATAGAGTTGACCTTTGCAACTTCCCTTAATTAATGAAATGTTGATAAGATTTCCCCCCTCTCTATTCAAGTTATTAATGAATTACTGGACCTAAGATTGAACTGATATATTAATTTCTTCAGCCTTGGACTTCTGCCCTAAAACCCTATCCTCATGGAAATCACTTTCTTTTTATCCAAGACAGTGGAGTAAAAGTGTGTGTGTGTGTGTGTGTGTGTGTGTGTGTGTTTGTGCATGCACAGAAGCATCCAGGTAGATGGGCGGAGCCTCCTGCCACCAACCCACCTCTGATATATATAAAACTCGATTATTTTTTAAAACTTTAATTGAGAGGGAAATATCCATCTCTACTGAAGGGAATTGGTTTAGAAAAGAAAGGGAAGAGAAATTGTACAACTCCTTCTTAGTTAAGAAAGTTGTTTTTGTTTGTTTCGATGGTGTCCTTCTCTCAAATATTCCAATCAATGCTGAATGATTCTTATTTCAACCATTTAGATCTTATTTGAACCAATTTCAGTTTGTTTGTTTTTTGAAACCAATAGTCCATATATCCGATACCTTGAATAATAATGCAAATACATTTCTATTTTGAGAACCAACACAAGTCAAGGAAAGTTAAGCTGGGCTCCAAGGAAGCAATGATATACTCTTTGCCTTTGGATTTTCACTTTTTAAACTCTGAGAGTGGGGTGGAAAAGGGAGGGGAGAGACATTTTCATCTGTGACTACTTTAAAACCAAATCAGTTCAATTGCGCCACAGAGACTTCATTCTTCTCAAACAGAAAGATCTGTGAAACAGTTTGCAATTTTCCCTTGTACAATTCAACGATACTCCGGAGGTTTCACATCCCTCTAAGATTGTTTCTGAAGCTCATTATCTCCCCGTTTAGTGCAGAGTTCTGGCCAACTGTCAGATGGCTGTGGAGGCTGCTACTAATGAACTGAAAATGTCCAGGGATTAAACGATGCCCAAGGTTGCCATCCTAAACATGTTTACTTGGAAGCGCATGACACTGAAGTCGGTGAAGCTCTGTTGTGTCAGATGGTGTACCAAGACAATGGATGGGTAGGATCTTTTAAAGATACAATTCTCGATAAGTGACAGCAGTATGTTTACTAAAATTGTGCACATTTTGTCGGTAATTAAAAAGTGCTTCACATCTCATATATGCGCTACTTATCTTGAATTCATGAAAGCAAAGGGTCCTTTTCCCAGCTTTCAAATGAATTTGGAAACAGGGACAGCAGATACATCTGTTGGAAGAGTTAAAGCAACTCCGAAGACTTCCCTGAGTGGCACAGGGTGCTGGGCTCCTGTTCATGTTCGTGCAAGAACTGATGCGGTTCTTCTTACAAAGCATGCACAACCCTAATATTTACCTTTAACTGTTCAATTATAATGAAGTATAATATGAGAAAGGGTACCTTTCGTCAGCAGTTGCATTTTGTTTATTTACTTGTTTGTTTGATATTTAATCCCATCTTTATTACTTCATTAATAACTCAAGGTGGCAATAATTCCCCTTCCTCCTCCTATTTTCTCTACCACAGCAATCCTATGAGGTGGGCTGGGCTGAAGGAGAGCGATTGGCCCAAAATTATCCAGCCAGCTTTCGTGCCTTAGGTGGGACTAGAATTCACCATCTCCTGCCAGCTTTCATGCTTTAGGGAGGACTAGAACTCCCTGTCTCCTGGTTTCTAGGCCGGCATACCTTCACCAGTACAATAAAAGGCCTCTTTCTTCAAATCTTCCCCAGCCACTTTCTCCAAACCTCTCTTCAAACCGTACTCCTAACCTTTTCCAAACGACTTTCCAGAATTTTGTTTTTAAACTTACGTATATCTTCCCCTCTGTGCAAAAGTTCAACTTGGCTCATAGCAGTGGTGGGATTCAAATAATTTAACAACCGGTTCTCTGCCCTGATGACCGTCTGGGTAGGTGGGGATCAGTGGTCATGTGACTGGGTGGGCGTGGCCAACTCAACGTCACTCAGGTCGATGGGCGTTTCGCCTTACCTGTTACAATGTAACAAGGGTTAACTGGAGAGGCAGTTTCTGGAAGCAATAAAGATTAAGCTAGAAACAACACCAGAATGTTTCCTTCCTGCCTTCCTTACAGGATTAGCTCTGTAAAGTGGAAAGAAACAAAATGAGATTTCTTCCAACAACCGGTTCTCCGAACTGCTTAGAAAGTTAAGAACCAGTTATCCCGAATAAGTGCGAACTGGCTGAATCCCACCACTGGCTCATAGCTAAACCAAATGAATGCAAGCAGCCTGAATTCATCTGATGCTAGGCAAAAAAAACCCACTTCTTTATCTCTTGTCTGGCTCTTTAGGCAGTCTTGCTTCGCTGAAGGAATGGGTCCGTTGTGTGTGTGTAGTTTGGATCGTGCCATGTCTCCTCTCACTCACATGAGGAAAAATGACAAGACCAAGGACAAAATTCCTCTGAAAGGGCTTTTAATAAGTATTAAAGTTTGTACACAAGGAGCAAAAAAAACCCCAACGGATTCAACTCACTCCCCCACCTCAAAAGGGTGGTTTAACGGCATGGGCTTGTTTGTTCTGCTTCTTGAAATTAAATCCTTGCAGAGTTTTGGAGCCGAGTACATCAACCAGGCAAATGGCTTCTATTATTTTATTTTTTTCCTTCTTCTTTTTGCACCAGCTGAGTTCATGCTTCCGAAACAACTTTGACAACCAGGCTAAACTCTTCGCTCTGAACATTCAGACGCACTTGGAAAGAGTAAAGGGCAACATTGTGATGCCTTTTTTTTCGTTTTTAAACTTTGCTGCACAAAAAACCTCTCCTCCCCCTCGTCCTCCTCCTCCTCTCCCTTTCCAGGGCCAGTTGTGGCCTCGCAGCTTGTGTGAGAGAGCAGGAGGCAGCCTGTACTTTTTAAGAGGAAGAGTAACAAGGGCAGCTTGTGTTTACCGCAATATCTTCCACACCACAGAATGTGAGGTGTTGAATATGGAAATGAGAGCTATGCCGAGGCATGATATTAATAGAGAGTGAGAATTCCATGTTCAAACTGGATGAGGATCTCTTCATCCCCCCCCTTTTTTTTAATGCTCAGGGCATTTTGCCTTCCCTGTACATGATACCTTCGCAGTCTGCTAGCTTCTGAATTTCAACAAAGTTTTGAAAGCCGGGTTTCTATATCCGTATCCCGTTTCTTGACAGCCTCCAAATGGGATTCCTCTGTAAAAAGTATTGGGCAGAAATCCTGCCTGCAAGAAAATACATCTATTTTGGACAGAGCGCTAAGCAGAAATGCTTTGTTCATTATTAAGGGAATATTCTGCCACCACTCGGGGAAAATTACCAGAGAGGGTAATGCTTTTCATGGAAGAATAAACTCACATTCTGTTTTAGGGTGCTGGGATGAGTTATTAGCACCCCTTTAAAGGAAGGGTTACATTTTGACCAAGTAGCATAGCCTTTATTGTCATTATTTATCATGTATACAACGAAATTGGTTAAACTATTTATTTACTGGTTGACTTGAGAATTATTTATATTATACCATATAGCAATAACAATAGGAGTTAGACTTATATATCGCTTCATAGGGCTTTCAGCCCTCTCTAAGCGGTTTACAGAGTCAGCATATCGCCCCCACAGTCTGGGTCCTCATTTCACCCACCTCGGAAGGATGGAAGGCTGAGTCAACCTTGAGCTGGTGAGATTAGAACCGCTGAACTGCAGATAACAGTCAGCTGAAGTGGCCTGCAGTACTGCACCCCAACCACTGTGCCACCTTGCAGGTTATAATTACAATACAGGATATCTTATATCATATCAGGTATTCCTCACTTAGCAATTTAGACCAGCAAATCATCCATTAAATTATGTAGGAACTATGTAGGAATGTAGGAATTATGTAGATCTACTTCCTCAGCAAGCAAAGATACCTGTGGTGCAATTCAGTTTTTTTTTTACTGCCAGTTCTGTGGGCGTGGCTTGGTAGCCATGGAATGGCTTGGTGGGTATGGCAGGGGAAGGATACTATAAAATCTCCATTCCTTCCCCATTCAAGGGGAAGATTACTGCAAAATCCCCATTTCCTCCCGATCAGCTGGGACTCGGGAGGCAGAGAATAGATGGGGGCGGGGCCAGTCAGAGGTGGCATTTACCGGTTCTCCGAACTACTCAAATTTTCCAGTTCCGGTTCTCCAGAACTGGTCAGAACCTGCTGAATGCCACCTCTGACAACATATATACACACATCTATAAATACACACACACACACACACACACACACACACATACATACACACACATGTTTGCATGTGGGCATGTGTATTTGCTTGCTGATTATGTTGGCCTCCATTTTACAGGATTCCAGAAAATGTTCTTAAAAATCATGCTGTTTTTATCAAGGGATTACCTTTATTGCTACCATTTAAATAGTCTAATTACTCAAATGAGGCAAAATGTACATTGGGCAGCATTACAATATCTAAATACTGAAGTCGTAATTATGCCTTAGATTTTGCTATGATGTGTATATCTTCTTATAGAGCCGAGGTGGTGCAGTGGTTAGAGTGCAGTACTGCAGGCCTCTTCAGCTGACTACTAGCTGCAGTTCGACTCTTCAAATCTTACTGGCTCAGGGTTGACTCATCCTCCCATCCTTCCGCGGTGGGTGAAATGAGGACCCAGACTGTGGGGGTGATATGCTGACTCTGTAAACCACTTAGAGAGGGCTGAAAGCCCTATGAAGCGGTATATAAGTCTAACTGCTATTGCTATTGCTATAAAGTTTCTGCTCAGTTCCTATAAACCAGAAAGCTGAAGTCGATGCATTTCAGAAGCTGGTATTAATCCAACAAATTCCATCATCTATCGCTACTAATCTAAAATATTTGAATCTTGTGACCTTCTAGTATGAATTCAGAATTTGCAGATGGCCTTCTTTGTGAATGGGGCCTTTCAGCTGAAATTCTGCATAGGGCAAATAAACAATGATAAATCGCTTGCTCCTCAAAATGTGCGAATCGGATTGCTTTTCTCTTGCTGCCTTATCAGCAATGTGAGAATGATCCCAGGTCAAACAGGTTTTATTGTAACTTTCTATTGGCAGAAAAGAAGGGAAAAAATGATTTCTTATACTGCAAAGTTCCTGGGAACAATAGCCTACTTTCCTGGTACACTAAACTTACCAAACTTATCACGAATGATGTTACCTAGTTTGGGTAATGAAATGTTTGCAAGAAAACAACCAACTCTGAACATCAAGAACCCCTCGCACTAAACTTAAATAATATCCACGAAGAGCCGAGGTGGCGCAGTGGTTAGGGTGCAGTACTGCAGCCACTTCAGCTGACTGCTAGTTCTGCAGCTCGGCGGTTCAAATCTCATCGGCTCAGGGTTGACTCCTTCCGAGGTGGGTGAAATGAGGACCCAGACTGTGGGGGCGATATGCTGACTCTATAAACCGCTTAGAGAGGGCTGAAAGCCCTATGAAGCGGTATATAAGTCTAACTGCTATTGCTAACTGCTATAGATTATGAGTGAGCCTACTGTTTGCAAATTGTGATGTAAATCAAAATCATAGTTTAGGAGGCATAAGAACATGTACAGTAGGCATGCATGTATGTATGTACGTATTTATCTGCTCTAGCCTATAAAGAAGAAGAAAATATGGTTATTTCTGAGAAACTGTCCTACCCACCCCATCCCTCTCAGGAATCTCCATGGGGTCCATTCATTATGCCAAGTAAATGCAAAACAGGCCTCCCTGAAGTTCTGGAAACTGGCCTGTTTCTGGCTTCTGGAAGGCCTCCAGAACTCAGGGGAAGCCATTTTCGACCTCCTGGAGGCTCGAGGAAAGCCTCCAGAGCCTGAAGGTGGCAAAAAACGGGCCTCCTGTAAGTTCCAGAAGTCCGGAAATGGGCCTGTTTCTGGCCTCTGGAGCCTGGGGGGAGGCCATTTTCGCCCTCCCAAAGGCTCAAGGAAAGCCTCCGGAGCATGGAGAGAGCAAAAATGCACACCCCCGCTGTGGTGCAGGAAGCCACGCCCACCCCACATTTTCAATCCCACCACCCATGGCCACCTACCCATGGCCACGCCCACCCATGGCCACACCCACCCCACTTTTTCAATCCCACCCCTGCCAAAGCTATAACTACATTAGACATGCTACAAGAAGAAGGCTGATACACTTGCAATAACTGTGGTTCCTTGATGAAATTAGCCAACACCGTTCTGGAAATGAACAAAACAGAAAAATTAATATGTAATGGCTCATCAGTAAATTGAAATCAATCTTATTATCGTATTTTGAATTCTTACTGTATGCTTTATTTTCAGACTCACGGCAGTTTACAGATGATTTCCCGTAGCTGTACAAGATGGCATGTGCCTTCAAAACATTCCCTAGCACAGCTGTCTCCAATACAGTGTTTCCACCCAGGGGTTCAACCTTGGGTGGGATTCAGCTGGTACAGACAAGTTCGTGTGAACCGGTTGTTCCGGCAATCAGCTGGCCTCGCTCACCCGCCCCTGCTCTGTTCTGTCCTATATGACCTTTGTCTGAAGCCCAGCTGATCGTTGAGGCAGAGCAGATTGCCATGTCTCAGCTGTTTTACTCACTGGGGCTGCAGGAAAAGGTAAGATTTAGGGCTGATTTCAAATGTAATGTGGGCGCACACAGTGCGCCTTTGGCATGCAAAGCGCACACAAAGCGAACTAGTTGTTATACTGGTTGAATCCCACCACTGGGTTCAACTTTTTAAACAACTTAAAGAGCCGAGGTGGCGCAGTGGTTAAATGCAGCACTGCAGGCTACTTCAGCTGACTGCAGTTCTGCAGTTCGGCTGTTCAAATCTCACCGGCTCAGGGTTGACTCAGCCTTCCATCCTTCTGAGGTGGGTGAAATGAGGACCCGGATTGTTGTTGGGGGCAATATGCTGACTCTGTAAACCGCTTAGAGAGGGTTGAAAGCCCTATGAAGCGGTATATAAGTCTAACTGCTATTGCTATTGCTATTCTGTTTTCATAATTCATATCCAGCAACATTTTAGGCACTGAAGATTACAAGAACGTAGTCCAAGACATCTGGAAGGAGTCAGCTTGGAGAAGGCTTTCATTCAGAACCTGAAGGCCAATATCAGAACTGGATTTAAGAAAGGTAAGACAAATTCATTCATGATCAGTTGATGTGGAATATCTGCAAATACATCAAGATTGGTGTAGTCTCCTATTTAGACCACAGTCTTTTATTTTACAGAAACTGGAGCTCAACTGTTGCATAACAAATTTTCCACTCTGTCCTATCTGTATGTTTCTATTCAATTATGCTGTTTCCTTGAGTCACAAAAGGGGAACAAGGATCAGATTTTATTATCTTATTCATTTTGTGAACTATTCCTACTAGAAGTGTTCTATTGATCTCCACATTACCAGCTTTTCAGTATGAGGTAAAGACTAATTACTTCTCCTGAACTAGCAATTAGGAGTTTTACCCTGCAATTTTTTAATTGCTGCTTTTTTGTGATCTTATATCACTAATGTTTAATACTAACGTTAAACACTGAACATTTTTAAAGAAATGTTATCCTTCTTTAAAGCTTCCAGTGAAAGGTGATATTTTAAAATTGCAGCCAGTCTTTGTTATCAGAAAACCTTGTGAGGGGAGAAGGGGAAGAATATAAAGGGAACAACGCTTTGTATGTTCTACTAAATGTTATGCCTCTTGACCTTTAATGTTAACACAATTTCTTTGAGAGCAAAGTCCACCAAACTCAATAGGACTTGCATGGTCTCTTTAGACATACTGGAATAGCATACTATTCCAGAATAGCAAGAGCAATAGCAGTTAGACTTATATACCGCTTCATAGGGTTTTCAGCCCTCTCTAAGCGGTTTACAGAGTCAGCATATCGCCCCCACAGTCTGGATCCTCATTTCACCCACCTCGGAAGGATGGAAGGCTGAGTCAACCTTGAGCCGGTGAGATTAGAACCGCTGAACTGCAGATAACAGTCAGCTGAAGTGGCCTGCAGTATTGCACCCTAACCACTGCGCCACCTCAGCTCTTCTAATATTGGAAGGGTAGTTGGAAATAGAGAAATCAAGGGTTAGTTGACTCAGAGACAAAATCATAATTGGATGTAGCCTCTTTCCTAGCAAATAAACTTTTATGTTGTTTACAGTGGATAATGAGTTTAATGAATACATGATGAATATTCAGGTCACCTGAACACACAAGGTACGTGGTAATACAACTACATGCTAGGGTAGACTGTGGAAAAGACAAGAAGAAGGTCAAAGTAGGACTTTTGGATAAATGTGCCAAGCATTAGGACATAAATACTCAGAATTGGGAACTGGCCAAGAACAGATAGACGGTTCCCTCAAATTGTTTCCTAAAACTGTAATAATATTTCATGACAAGATTGATGAAAACCAGCTGATCAGAGTCCAATACATTTTTGCTACAAAATGAGAAACAAAGAGAAGCTCTGTGTATATGTCTGTGTAAGTTGGGGAACCAAGTGTGTGTGTGTGTGTCGTATGTACGTATGTATGTACCGTATTTTTCAGAGTATAAGACGCACCTTTTTTCCTCAAAAAAGAGGCTGAAAATCTGGGTGCGTCTTATACATCGAATACAGCATTTTTTGCCTCCTGAAGCCCTGCCCCTTCACCAAAATGGCCATGCATAGCCTTATGAAGGCTTTCAGAGAGCTCCTAGGGGCTGGGGAGGGCAGAAATGAGCAAAAAATGGGTCGTGTTTTTCCCCTCCACCCAGCCCCCAACAGCACAAGCCTCCATAAGGCTATGCATGCAATTTTTTTGACAAAAAGGGCCCGTTTTTGTGAAAAATGGGCCGTTTTTTGCTCTTGTGCCCCCCAGGAGCATTCTGCAAGCCCCCCACCAAAGCTATTCATGCCTCTTTTTTTAAAAAAAAAACAGGCCCGTTTTTGTGAAAAATGGGCCGTTTTTGGGAGGTTTGCAGAGTGAATTTTTTTTTTCCTTTTGGAAAGCTCTTTAACTGATTGATGAGAATTACATTGATCAAGTGCTGTGCCAGCAGAAACAAAGTCTTAGGTGCTGCAGATTGTCAGAGATTTCCTTCTCCAGCACATGGATAAATACAACTGGAAACATCTATCTACCTACCTACTCTCTCTCTCTCTCTCTCTCCCTACCTACCTACTGTATTTCTCTCTCTCTATTTCTCTCTCTCTATCCCTCTATCTACCTACCTTCCTATCTCTATCTCCCTCTTTCCCTCTACCTACCTACCTACCTACCTACTCTCTCTCTCTCTCCCTACCTATCTACTGTATTTCTCTCTCTCTCTATTTCTCTCTCTCTATCCCTCTATCTACATACCTACCTACTCTCTCTCTCTCTCTCCCTACCTCTCTACTGTATTTCTCTCTCTTTCTCTCCCTCTCTATCCCTCTATCTACCTACCTACTTTTTAAAATTTGCCTCTTCAAAACCTTGGTGCGTCTTATACTCCGAAAAATACGGGTATGCATGTATAATCTGTAAGAACTTCACTGTTCTACTTTGTTCTTCCCTGATACTTCTCACTATTTGGGAAAGTTGGGAAAACAACTTTCTAAAGTCAAGGAGCTTCAAGACAACTTTTGGTAATTACCTGATTATCAGTTTAGATAACCTCTCTCCTTGCATTAGTTCGGGAAAGGGTGTTGATTAGTGATGTGTACCTTTAATTAAGCGTGCTGCAACTAGGAAATATCTTAAAGGGGCAACTGATCCGGCTTTGACTCAATAAACCTTTGCAATTGTTTTACCTTGTGCTGCTTCTTTAAAAAAATTGTGTCTATACAGGACAAAGATCTTGAGTGGGGAGGAAGTAAGTCTTCCATGTTGTATTATTGTTCTAACAAATTAATTTTAGTGAAGCAATATACCTGGGGAAGCAAAACCATTCTCATTATTTTAACCATGGATTTCTAAAGCCTTTTTCCCCTTGAGTTTAGTTCACATCTGGCATTCCTGCATCATACCTCTACTCTAAGGTTTCAAAGTTCTTCACTAGTATCTCTTCAGACACATAAAAGTAAATTGAGAGTATTGACTATTGACCATCTGCGTCACTGTGGTGTGTGATTTAGAGGCCGCGTAAGTGACACACTTCTTTGGGGACAAGTACGTAAACTTACTTGCAGGACAAACAATTCACAGTGGATGGAATGACAGCAATATTTGTGAAGATAAAAGTGCATGTAACCAAATCCCATGGATATCAGTAGGAGGGGCTATGATAATTAGCTCCATTGATGTCATGATTGCATTGTGTCGAGGGAAACAGAAGAGCTTTGATAGTTTTTGCACGTCTTTCAGTGAAAGAAAATCTGTACGCCTGGTGTTTTATTGTAACCTAGTTATTTACCATTTTAAGATCCATTTCATCCTGGATTTAGGCCTCATTTTGGATTAGAAACTGCCACGGTGGCCCAGCTGACCTCTAATGAAATAAGTACAACCTTTTAATTCTGTTAGGCTTCACATCGAACAGTGTCTACTTTTGTGGATACTAGCTATGATTTCTTTCTGAATTGGATAAATGGGGAATTGAAGATATTGCTATGCAGAGCTATACGTCTACCTCAGCGGTGATTTCCAGAGGGCAATGCTGAGGAAATTCTGCTCAATCTCTTTGAAATTATGTTTCAGGGTTCAGCAGGGATCCATCTCAGTGAACTTTAGTATCTACAGAAAACTTGCAGTGTGAAGTGGTTCAGATTCCCAAACTTGGCAACTTGAAGATGCATTCGCTGGCTGGGGAATTCTGGGAGTTGAAGTCTGGACATCTTCAAGTTGCCAAGTTTGGGAAACACTGGCCTAAGGAACCATCGGTAGACCAATAAATGAGCAAAAATAAGCTCTTTTTCTCATTTTCATAAAATCCAGGAGACCCTATGGACAACTATGAATCAGTGCTTAGATGCTCCAGTGGACTAGTTGAAGTCTGGTAACTTAGTTCATACAAAATAAAGGTACTGCTAGAACACGGGTGTTAAACGCATATCATCATGGCGGCATCACGTGACATATTGGGACTTTTTTCCCCTTTGCTAAACCCGGTGTGGCCTCGCCGGCATATGACCTCCATAGGTTCAGTTTACCAAGATGATTATTCAAAGATTTATATTGATACATCCCTAGGCATGATTGTAAAATGGTTAACAGGGATTGGATGATTTCAAATATTTTGTATATGTAAACCTGATCTTCTTTTCTGCCTTCATCGAGTGATAGGTCCCATAACGTGCTTTTATCAAGATTTCTGCCATCTGTGCTATATCCATGGGTCAATCTATCTCTTTGTGTATAAAGAGGTGGCATAAAATCTACTCCTATTTGCTGGCTCCCTGTTTTGAGTCATATTGCACCACCAGCTCTACGAAGGCAGGAAGCCTTAGTGAAGGAGTAGAAGAAAATTATGAGAAACCCACTTCTTCCTGCGCACACCAATCTTCCCCGTCTATCAATTGGCAGGCTTAAATCCAGGAAGCCCTCTCTGGCACTCGTTCAACAGCTGTCTAACAACTTAGATATCAACACACAGTGGAAAGCCAAATGGGCTGCTGAATGCCCAGATACAGGCAGTTATGTAGATGACCCTATACAAAAGGTCCCAGGTTTTGACCTTCCTCGCCAGCATTGGTCAAATCTGAACAGAATCCATACCAAACATGGTGTCTGCCAGGACTCATTGTTTAAGTGCGTGACCCGACAAATGCGCGCATGACAAAAGCCTGCCGACAAAACTGCAGCGAGAAAAGCGTGACATCAAAATCGCGCCCACAAAAGCACGATTAGGGTTAAGGTAAGGGTTAGGGTTAGGTTCAGGGTTAGATTTAGGGTTAGGGTTAGGGTTATTATCTTGTTTTCACGTTGTTTGTTGATGGCGCGCTTTTGTTGGCGCACTGTTGTTGGCGCACTGTTGTGGGCACGATTTTGACATTGCGGTTTTCTCGCCGCGGTTTTGTCAGCGTGCTTTTTTCATGCGCGCATTTGTCGGTGAACCGTTTAAGTGGGGGTCTTGTCTCACCACTCAGTGTGACTGTGCTGCTCTTCGACAAAATATCCACCACATTGTGTCCAAATGTCCATCTGGAGCTTACATTGGCCCAATGTCCGATTTTGTCAACATAGACCATCCTGTCCTTGAATGGCTGGGTGGTCTGGACATTAAAGTTGAACCGCTATAAACAGTGGTGGGGTTTAGCCAGTTCGCACCACTTTGGGAGAACTGGTTGTTCACTTGCTGAGCAGTTTGGAGAACTGGTTGTTGGAAGAAATCATTAGGGCAGAGAACTGGTTGTTAAATGATTTGAATCCCACTACTGATACGTATTTGCCGTACACCAGTGGTGGGTTTCAAAAATTGTTCAAACCTACTCTGTGGGTGTGGCCTCCTTTGTGGGAGTGGCTTGCTGCCTATGTGACCGGATGGGAGTGGCTTGCCGCCCATGTGACCGAAAATGAAGATGCCGACAACACTTGTCAGAACCACCTTAAATTACCTCACACACAGCACTGGCCTGCATAAGAATAGGATGTAAACTTGTTTTTTAAAAGGCATCTTTGGTTTGCGTTAAAACAACTTCAACACACGCAATGTTCTGATTGCACCACAAATGCAGTAGTCATCCTTACCTTTCACAGAGGCACTGAGTTTTATAAATATGAGCATGATAGTGTAGAATAATCATATCCAGGGACCAGTGGCGGGTTTCAAAATTTTTTGGAACCTCTTCTGTAGGTGTGGCCTGCTTTCCGGGTCCACTGGTAGAACCTCTTCTAACCGGTTCGGTAGATTTGACGAACCGGTTCTACCGAATAGGTGTGAACTGGTAGGAACCCACCTCTGCCGTACACTAAATAAAAGAGACACAAAGATGTATCTAAAAATCAGAGCCATCCTAGCACATAGTAGTGACCACACAGAAGCAATTAGGTTGACAGTACTCCTATCTGACAGGATGAGGACCTCAACAGGATCACTAGCATTGTCACTCAGATATTGTCCTTCAACAAAGCATTCAGGAATTCTTTGGAATTATAATTTTGTGGAATGTGGGTGGGTGGTAGGTGGACCATCTTAAACATACCAGGAAATCACACAACCGTGATAGTGGGATGCCAACCTTTTTCACATTCAATTATCCTCCTGACTCATATCCTTGTAGAAATAGCAATAGAACCTAGACTTATGTATCACTTCACAGTGCTTTACAGCCCCCTCAAAGTGCTTTACGGAGTCTGCCTCTTGTGCCCCCAACAATCTGAGTCCTCATTTTACCCACCCCAGAAAGATGGAAGGCTGAGTCAACCTTGAGCCAGTCAGAATCAAACTGCTGGCAATCGGCAGAATTATCCTGCAATCCTGCATTCTAACCACTGTGCCACCGCAGTTCTCTAGTACTCAATGCACGAGGCCATTGATATAGTGAGACAATCCCATTGTGAATGTTAACATCTCCACAGCCTTCCACAGGTTCATACAGAGGGGCCACTGAGCAGCAGGGTGGAAGATATCTCTGATTTCCCACTTGGCCTTAATAGCCAACACTAAATGTGCAAACATTTAATGTGTGTGTGTGTGTGTGTGTGTGTGTGTGTGTGTGTAGAGGAGTGTTTCAGAAAAACAAAGTTGCAGAACAATCGCAGGATGGACGTGCCAAGAGATCCCTGCTCTTCCCAGAATTCTCAGCCACAGTGGAATGGAAGTCCTTCCACTCCGTTGGAGGGCAACAGCTTGGGGCAAGCTAAGTTAAGAGTTTCCCTTGGCAGGCTTCACCATCTAAGAACTAGAATCTTCCTTAGTTCTAAAGGCGGGAGGGGGGAGGGGGAGGGGTTGCCTTTGAAGTTTCTCTTTTCTTCTTGGGAAAAAAAATACCAACTGCTTTCTCAAGCCTGACAAACATTAATATACAATCTACAGATTGGAAGAGCCTGGCAGCCACCCAGCCACGCACCTGCACTCGAGCAAGCAAGTTCTTTTTCACTTTCCCAACGGCTTTTTTTCCTTTTCAGGGTAGCTGGTTGCAGGTTGGATTTTACCAAGTTTGTTTTTCCCCTTCCTTTTCCCTTCCCTTTATTTTCCAGGTCCAACTTCCTTCCTTCCTTCCTTCCTTCCTTCCTTCCTTCCTTCCTTCCTTCCTTCCTCCCTACCTCCTTTCTTTCTTTCTTTCTTTCTTTCTTTCTTTCCTTCCTTCCTTCCTTCCTCCCTCCCTTCTTTCTTTCCTTCCTTCCTTTCTTACTTCCTTACTCCCTCCCTCCTTTCTTTCCTTCCTTCCTTCCTTCCTTTCTTTCTTTCTTCCTTCCTTCCTTCCTCCTGTCTTTTTCTTTTCTTCCTTTCTCCCTCCTTTTTTTCTTTTCTTCCTTCCTTTCTTCCTCCCTCCCTCCTTTCTCTTTCCTTCCTTCCTTTCTTCCTTCCTCCCTCCCTCCTTTCTTTCTTTCCTTCCTTCCTTCCTCCCTCCCTCCCTCCCTTCTTTCCTTCCTTCCTTCCTTCCTTTCTTTCTTCCTTCCTCCTGTCTTTTTCTTCTCTTCCTTCCTCCCTCCTTTTTTCCTTCCTTCCTTCCTTACTTCCTCCCTCCCTCCTTTTCTTTCTTTCTTTCCTTCCTTCCTTTCTTCCTTCCTTTCTTCCTCATTTCTTTCTTTCTTTCCTTCCTTCCTCCCTCCTTTCTTTCTTTCCTTCCTTCCTTTCTTCCTTCCTCCTCCCTCCTTTCTTTCCTTCCTTCCTTCCTTCCCTCCTTCCTTCCTTCCTTCCTTCCTTCCTCCCTCCTTTCTTTCTTTCCTTTCTTCCTTCCTCCCTCCTTTCTTTCCTTCCTTCCTTTCTTCCTTCTACTCTCCCTCCTTTCTTTCTTTCTTTCTTTCTTCCTTCCTTCCTTTCTTTCTTTCCTTCCTTCCCTCCTTTCTTTCTTTCTTTCCTTCCTTTCTTCCTTCCTTTCTTCCTCATTTCTTTCTTTCCTTCCTTCCTTTCTCCCTCCTTTCTTTCCTTCCTTCCTTCCTTCCTCCCTCCTTTCTTTCCTTCCTTCCTTCCCTCCTTCCTTCCTTCCTCCCTCCCTCATTTCTTTCTTTCTTTCCTTCCTTCCTCCCTCCCTCCTTTCTTTCTTTCTTTCCTTCCTTCCCTCCTTTCTTTCTTTTTTCTTTCCTTCCTTTCTTACTTCCTTACTCCCTCCCTCCTTTCTTTCCTTCCTTCCTTCCTTCCTTCCTTCCTTCCTTCCTTCTTTCTTTCCTTCCTTCCTCCCTCCTTTCTTTCTTTCTTTCCTTCCTTCCTTCCTTCCTTCCCTCCTTTCTTTCTTTTTTCTTTCCTTCCTTTCTTCCTCATTTCTTTCTTTCTTTCCTTCCTTCCTTCCTTCCCTCCTTTCTTTCTTTTTTCTTTCCTTCCTTTCTTCCTCATTTCTTTCTTTCTTTCTTTCCTTCCTTCCTTCCCTCCTTTCTTTCTTTTTTCTTTCCTTCCTTTCTTACTTCCTTACTCCCTCCCTCCTTTCTTTCCTTCCTTCCTTCCTTCTTTCTTTCTTTCCTTCCTTCTTTCTTTCTTTCCTTCCTTCTTTCTTTCTTTCCTTCCTTCCTTCCTTTCTTCCTTCCTCCCTTCTTTCTTTCTTTCTTTCCTTCCTTTCTTCCTTCTTTCTTTCCTTCCTTCCTCCCTCCCTCCCTCCTTTCCTTCCTTCCTTCCTCCCTTCTTTCTTTCCTTCCTTCCTTCCCTCCCTCCTCCTTTCTTTCTTTCCTTCCCCTTCCTCCCTCCCTTCTTTCTTTCTTTCCTTCCTTCCTTTCTTCCTTCTTTCTTTCCTTCTTTCCTTCCTTCCTTCCTCCCTCCCTCCCTCCTTTCCTTCCTTCCTTCCTTCCTTCCTCCCTTCTTTCTTTCCTTCCTTCCTTCCTTCCTTCCTTCCTTCCTCCCTTCCGCCTTTCTTTCTTTCTTTCTTTCTTTCTTTCTTTCCTTCCTTCCTTCCTCCCTCCCTCCCTTCTTTCCTTCCTTCCTTCCTCCCTCCCTCCCTCCCTCCCTCCCTCCCTTCCTTCCTTCCTTCCTTCCTTCCTTGTACCACCGCTCCCACCAATTGCTGTTTTGGGGAGGCTTCTTAGAGCTACTCGGATGCCTCTTCTGAGTAACGTTACAAGAGCAGCCCGTGCTGAAGTGAAGGCAGATCCAGCAAAGTTGGGGCTGAAGAACGGCAGACACCTGCTTTGCCTGAAGGGTAATGGAAGATTCTGCTCAAGTAAAGCAGAAAGAACATCTGCTTTCAGCTCAGGCCATTCTGACAGATCCCATTACGCCAATAAAACATGAAGTTATCAAAGCCTAAATAAGACCAGACAGGATTTTTACCAGTTTCACTCTCTTCCTTTCCCCACCCACTGCTCATTTCTGACTGCAAATGGTTCCATGTCAATATACAGTCAGGTGTGTTTACATGTAATTCATTTGCATAAATACACAGGGTCCCCCAAAGCAAACAAAGGAAATTAATGCCAGCTTGAGAAGAGACTCTTCCACGGCAACTGTTTTTGTTCGAGACAAGCTTCCAAATGAAAGAAAGAGAAATCTAAACTCATCCCCGGAGTAAATCGCCAGAAATCTTTTCACTCTGTCTTTATTCTAATTTGTTTTTCATTGACAAGCCTGCCTCCAAACTTACTGGTTTGTTTATATAGAGAGAGAATGTATAAGGCTACTCATCTCATCTTCTACTTATCATCCTCCGGATGATTAAAAAAAAATGCATAAAATATGGAGCAAAAGAAAATAAAGATGCAATGTCATAGTGAGACCGTGGCTCCAAGCAAACTTCTCCCACAACACATTGTAAAGCATACACACCAGTGGTGGGATTCCAAATTTTTCATTACTGGTTCTGTGGGCGTGGCTTAGTGGGAGTGGCATGGCTTGATGGGCCTGGCTTGGTGGGCAAGTGTTTGGGTTTGGTCAAGGCCAACCATCTCAGTATACCAGCTGGATGAGGCCACATGAAGATGCACACCTTGGGGGCTGGAGATTGGCCATGTAGCTCAGGGTTGTTGGGGGGAGGGATTTGGGTAAACTTTTGATATAGCAATAGCAATAGCAGTTAGACTTATCTACCGCTTCATAGGGCTTTCAGCCCTCTCTAAGCGGTTTACAGAGTCAGCATATTGCCCCCAACAACAATCCGGCTCCTCATTTTACCCACCTTGGAAGGATGGAAGGCTGAGTCAACCTTTGAGCCGATGAGATTTGAACAGCTGAACTGCAGAACTGCAGTCAGCTGAAGTAGCCTGCAGTGCTGCATTTAACCACTGCGCCACCTCGACAAGGTAGAACAACAAAATTTTGAAAGCTTCTTTCAAAGCTTTCCAAACAATGGGGCTGTTCTGGATTTCATCCTCCTGCTTTCCACTTTCCCAGGACTGAGTGAATCTTTTACCCACCCACTTCCTTCTCAAGGCCAGGGCTAAATTCCTTAACAGTGATCCAGCCACATAATACTAAAAAAAAAAAAAAATCATTTACATCTTTTCCCTATCTTTTAAGACAGATGAGCTTCGTGTGATAAAGGATTCCAGGCGACAGGATTTCTATTGCCTGGAATGCTTTATCACACGAAGCTCATCTGAACTTGAGTCGGTTTCATTACAGCCCATTTTTCCCCATTCTCCTCATTTGGTTTTTATATATATATAAAAAAATGGGACCAACCTTTTTGGACTTTTAAACTTCTAAATCCTGGAATTTACTGTATTAAAAAAAAAAAACCTGTTTCTAAGAGCTTTGGCTTTTTGGAAGGCTCAGGATTAGAGAAATAGTGTATATAAATAAAAGGCACACAGTGACTGAGAGAATGATGAGAAATAGGCAAGTTGCCCCACCTTATTTAATACAGGTAGTCCTCAAACCTACGGCCACAATTGAACCCACAATTTATGTGGCCCAGTGAAACATTTGCTAAGTGTTGCTTTGCCCCATTTTACAACTTTTCTTGCTGCTGTTGTTAAGTGAATCATTGCAAGAATGAAGTTAGGAAACACGGTTGTTGAGCGAATCCGGCTTCCCCCCATGACTTTGCTCATCAGGTGGTCGCAAAAGCGGTTCAAAAGGACACGGCAACCGTCATAAATAGCCGTTTGCTAAGCACCTGGATTTTGATCATGTGACCATGGGGTGCTGCAATGGTCGTAAGTGTGGGAAAGGATCCTGTCACTTTTTTTCAGTGCCGTTGTAACTTTGAGCAGTCACTAACTGAACTGTTTTAAGGACTAACTGATATGGTTCCTTTCAACCTCATAGTCCTCTGATGCCTTGGAGACACTGACCACAATCCTGGAAACTGAGCTGGAACACGGGAGCTCACTCCGTTACGCGGCGCTAGGGATTCGAACTGCCAACCTTTCTGATCAACAAGCTCAGCATCTTAGCCACTGAGCCACTGTGTCCCACTTCTGTCACTCCAAAAAAACCACTAGAGAGACCAAGGCAAATGCAGAAGGCTTTTTTGAGGTTTTTTTTAAATAGAAACAATGCCATACAATCCCTCGTATTTCCACCTCAGCTGACAAATATTTCTTTTTCATTTTTAAAATGCTTTTTCGGTGGTGCCAGAGATGGCAATTATTCTGCCAAGGTTAACAGTACAATGGAGATCCTTCTTTGTCTTTTCTGCACAACTCTTTGGTTCATGAATTCAAAAAACAAATGACAAAAATTAACAGAATCCCCATGTGATTTAAGGAGATCCTGTACAGTTCCAGTCATGAGATCACACAGGATTCCTGCAATTTCACATGAGGTATCTTGATGTTCTGAATATTTCAAAAAAATATTTTACTTGCGGGAGATGGAGACGTTCCCCCAAATTCTGCAACTTGCATCTTACTGCATCATTGATTATGATCCATGACAAAATATCCATAAATGATTTTTTTAAATCAAAAATAGGAAGTGCAATTAGAAAAACAGAAAAAAATAACTTCTTGTTATTGTTCTGCACCTAATTTTAGCTCAAACAGGGTATTTACTCTATCGGCCCAGAATGCTGGGAAATGCTGGGAAATGTTGTCTTCCTAAACTATATTTCCCACCTTGATTTACCCACTCAATACTATGAGGACATTGATAAATTGGATGTTCCTGTTGTTGGAAATGGTTCCTTTTGGGATTGGATCTGAACTATGGATTCTGTTCTGGAGTACAGCTGTTCAGGAGCAATACATGTTTTGCGTGGAGAAGCAATAGCAATAGCAATAGCAATAGCAATAGCAATAGCAGTAGCAGTAGACTTATATACCGCTTCATAGGCCTTTCAGACCTCTCTAAGCGGTTTACAGAGAGTCAGCATATTGCCCCCAACAATCTGGGTCCTCATTTTACCCACCTCGGAAGGATGGAAGGCTGAGTCAACCCTGAGCCGGTGAGATTTGAACCGCTGACCTGCTGATCTAGCAGTAGCCTGCAGTGCTGCATTTAACCACTGCGCCACCAAAAATAATCCTGACATCCTTGGTGGAACTGTTAAAACTTCTTCCAACGGGGAAAAGCTGGAAGAATTATCCATCTGGTTCATCCCAAGATGGGGAGAAAGACACTGGAAACTTGAAGGCTGATTGGAAACATGGTTTACTGCTGAACAGGACCACATGGGTTTGAGGTCCTGGGCAGCTGAGCACATGGAGTGGAGAGTGAGGGTAAATTATACCCTCTCTTGGGCCTTGCCCTTGAGCTCCCTGTTCCTGTGGCAAGGGATGTATTCTATTGGTTGCTGTCAGACTCCCATGGGGTTATGCAGGGGTCATAGCTGAGGTTGTTTGAGTTAAATTTGGTTGAAACTTGGAGGGTGATGATGTAATGAAGTGGGGAATTCCTATCGTGTCTTAATGGCTTTTTCCTGGTTTGGATCTTGAGTGAGGGCTAATCCTACCATTCTACCTTCATTCAAAATAGCCTATCTTGAATGGATACTTTGGGTTACCAAATCTGCATTTCTAAAAGCTGGCCTCATCTTAGTATCTGCTTGGGAGCAGGCAACTGTGGCTCTGAGTTTCTGTCTCCCTTAAGATTTCTCTCTCTCTTTTAGGGGAAATATAATATTCTGTCTTTTTAATATTTCTTAAAATATTTCATTCTTCTAGGAGAGGGGTGGAGGCTAACTTTCTACAGTTCCTTTATTGCAGCCAGTGTTGAGATAACACCCTGCTTGAACTAAATTTGTGACTCAAACTCTTTCTATGGTGCTACTGTTTGTACTTTCCAAAATCCCAAGCCCTTTCAAGGTTATCAACAATTACCTTCCTGCTTGACAATTCTGAATAGTAGAAAATGTTATGCCCGAGGTAGTAACAGCAATAGCACTTAGACTTATATACCACTTCATAGTGCTTACAGCCCTCTCTAGGCAGTTTTTACAGAGTCAGCCTCTTGCCCCCAACAATCATTTTACTGACCTCGGAAGGATGGAAGGCTGAGTCAACCTTGAGCCTGGTGAGATTCGAAGTGCCAAATTGCAGGCATCCGGCAGTCAGCAGAAGTAGCCTGCAGTACTGCAGTCTAACCACTGTGCCACCACAGCTCATAATGATTACACTTTTTGTACAATATCAGTTAGGGGTCTGGCTGAAGATTTGATACCAAAGGCTGCTTTGAATTAGGGTTCAGGATACAGAAGATTTAAACATTGATCGAGGCTTCAGCTAAGTCATACAAGCAAAATTCACCACTGTATCCCAAGCTGCTGGAGGGACTGGAGAAAAAAATTAAAAGCCTTACCTTGTCCCATCCCATTCACACAACACCCCGAAGGAGAAACATATAAAATGCGTGCCTTCCCAGTATTGAATTGAATTGAATTTATTATATTTCTATGCTGCCCTTTCCCCCAAAGGGGACTCAGGGCGGCTCACAATCCAAGTCAAGGGGGGGGTGTGTACAAATAAGGAATAAAAAAGACGAACAGAACAATACACAATTTAAAAGCACACAACAACCATACCATTCGAGGGGGGACAAAAGCTCATTAGCCCCAGGCCTGTTGGAACAGCCAGGTTTTAAGGGCTTTGCGGAAGGCCTGGAGGGTGGTGAGGGTTCGAATCTCCACGGGGAGCTCGTTCCAGAGGGCCGGAGCAGCCACAGAGAAGGCTCTCCTCCGGGTGGTCGCCAGTCGGCATTGGCCAGCGGATGGAATTCGGAGGAGGCCTAATCTGTGGGATCTGATCGGTCTATTGGAGGTAATTGGCAGCAGGCGGTCTCTCAAGTACCCAGGTCCAATACCATGAAGGGCTTTATAAGTGACGACTAGCGTCTTGAAGCGTATCCGAAGACCAATCGGCAGCCAGTGCAGCTCGCGGAGGATAGGTGTAACGTGGGTGAACCGAGGTGCACCCACAATCGCTCTGCCGGCTGCATTCTGGACAAGCTGAAGTCTCCGAATGCTCTTCAAGGGCTGCCCCCATGTAGAGCACGTTGCAGTAGTCCAGAAAACGCGTGTCTGATAACATAACCAACCATTTTTTTTATTTTTTTAAAAAATAGCATTTCCTATCAGAAAGCCAGTCCTCGTAAGGCAAGAGTTCCTCCTAATGGGGAAACAGCCCACCCACAAACTCTCCAAACGCATCGCCAAAAGAAACTGCCTTCCCAGCAGTTACAAGTCAATTGCAACTGAAATGGAGATAAATTGGCTCAGTGGCTGAGTTGATCGTACAAGGATGGGGAGGGGGGGATCCTGGAGCGAAGGGCAGAAACTCTCAGTAATAAGGCAACTTTTTAGGCCTGAATACATCTGCCTCGATATAACTGAAGTACCAAGTTACTAATTTTGTTTTTAAAAAAAACACTCCCCCCACCGTTACTGCCGGTTGATCCATATCACAATGTTACACAATATGATGTGAAAATGAATATACTATGCAATCTTCCATGAAGCCCCCACACACTTTTCATATGTCAGGGTATATATATATATATATATATACACTGTGATTTCATGTATCCAATTGGCATGGGGGAAACGCAGTTCTTTTCAGATAATTAGAAAGAGACACAATGACTGCATAGCTTTGCCTGAATATTGAATGCGTAGGGGATGCCCAATGGCATTTCATAACTAAACATTGGATAACCAATATGGTTTAAGAGAAAATATTGGCTTAGCATTGCTAAATATCCTGAAGGATTCTTGCTGCCGAAGAGAAAACCACAAAAATGTTTCTTTTCTAAAACAAGAACTTTTCGGATAAATGGCTGTTGTACAAGATTGCAGAAAAAATACATTTTGGGGTCAATAAAAATGCATTTCTAAAAGAGAAAGGCCCCTAACGTGTTAGGAACCTAGCATGTTAACACCGTGTTCATTTTAATTAAAATGAATGCTCCCTCATTTCCTTGAGCACAGGAAGCTTTTTAATAAACTCTCAAATATTGAGATCGTTCCGGTTTCACAATAAAACATTGAGACTGATCCGTTTTCTCAGTCTTGTTCGGTTTTGTGCATCCGATCTGAACTTTGATTTCATTCCCTAATGAATTTTCACACTAAATTCTTGACTCACAATTATGATTGGAGTTTTTCCATGAAATCAAAGTACATGCTCTGATGTGAACTGCCCCCTTGCTAGTTCACAGCCTGGCCCAAGGGCGAGCCTTACAAAGCAATTTCTCTACTTTTAGATAAATTTCCATTAGATTGATATGATCCAGTTTGGCTGTTTCCTCAATGAACAACATGTCTACCACAATGGTTGGGCATAGTGGTGGGTTTCAAAAATTGTTCGAACCTACTCTGTGGGTGTGGCCTCCTTTGTGGGAGTGGCTTGCCACCCATGTGACTGGATGGGAGTGGCTTGCCGCCCATGTGACCGGATATGAAGATGCCGACAACTCTTGTCAGAACCACCTTAAATGACCTCACACACAGCACTGGGATGCATAAGAATAGGATGCAAACTTGTTTTTTAAAAGGCATCTTTGGTTTGCGTTAAAACATCTTCAACACACGCAATGTTCTGATTGCACCACAAACGCAGGAGTCATCCTTACCTTTCACAGAGGCACTGAGTTTTATAAATATGAGCATGATAGTGTAGAATAACCATATCCAAGGACCAGTGGTGGGTTTCAAAAAAGTTTGGAACCTCTTCTGTAGGTGTGGCCTGCTTTCCGGGTCCACTAGATACCTAAGATGAGGCCTCAAGGTATCATTTGCAACCTAACAGGGACAGATTAACCAGAAGCGAAGGGAAGCTAAATAAATAGAGATTTGGTGTGTGAGGAAGCTTTTTAGCCTCACCCCTGGGAGAGGAACCATATCCCCCTGCCCAGCATTTAAAGCTTATTTTCATAATCTAGGATCTTTCCCAGAGAGCAAATTGCTCCTCAGAGAGTAATTCATCAGGTGACGGAGACATGAGCCTTTAAGGGTCACTGAAACCAGCATATTCAAACACTTTCAAATTGTGTGGGAACTTAATAGCTATGCCTTATTTATATTTTCTAATATTTGTCGCTCTACAGTTTTATCTTCTGGAAAAGGCATGCTTGCTTGGGGTCGGAGGAATAAATGGCTTGAGAACAGAAGTAAAATCTGTGCTGTAACGAAATGTTAGAAATAAAAATTAAGTTAAATTTAGTCAAATTTAAAATATTATGTATAAAATGAAGCAATAATAGTTATAGTCAAATAAATGATTAACAATGATAATAATGAACATACATACACTAGATTGACAATATGGAATTTTTATCCAAATTGTAAGTGAGGACTATGAGAGGATGCTCAAAAGTTTTTGTAGCTAAAGATAAACAATCTTATATAGAATATAATATAAAGATGCAATATTATTGGATGATTTTAGGATGATGTAATGAAAAGCCATAATACAGATTTATTTTAAATTTAGAATATTTCACATAAAAGGACGTAATAATAGTTATAGTCAAATGAATGTTTAATAATCATAATAATTGTATACATATATATTAGATTGAAGATATGAGATTTTATGCAAATTGCAAGTGAAGACTATTATGAGGAAGCACAAAAGCTTTGTAACCAATCGACATACTGTATGAAACTGGAGGATGGTTTTTATGTTTTGTGTGTGTTTATGTACGTTTGTTTTAAAATATTTTTTTAAAAAAAATCTCTGCTGTAAACCACAGAGTAAATACGAAAATATCTGTGCGATAGTTTTTGAACTTTAGCAATTTTTCCCATACATCAGTATGAATAAGTGCAGAAAGATATGTTTCCTGTAACAGCTCTCTGATATAAGTGGGCTGGAGTACTAATACCAGCGATATTCCTAACTCATTTAATGCTCTTTTCCAACTGTGTGAACCTGATACCTAATTCATATCATGGTCTGTTATATCATCTGTTGGCATGTGGGAGCTTAAATATTCCACATTCTCTGCTTCTGATGAAAATGTCCCAGAACACTATTTTTGTTTAATGTTCCTTGTTAATGTGTACGCTATTATTTTGGACAAGTTAAATCATAACAACATCTGAATTTCCTAATTTCAGCTGCATTTGTGTTTCATATTAGGCAATTCCTGTGGTTGGCTTTAATTGTGTTCCATTGTCCTATCTGTTTACCTCCCTACATATGGTCTTCTTCATTGCAAAGAATGATAAAATGTATACACAATGCATACTCAGACATAAACCCCAGGGCCGCAGGATTTGCCAATGGGGAAAAAAAAATGCTGGTGTCCATTTTATTCCTTGCCATAATTTGCATTGCAGTATAAACCAAATCCCCAATTAAGGAATGGAATGCCAAAATACATATAATCAAGGCTGATTGCATGCAGTCTACAATAAAGTAATAAAAAATAAAAAAAAGAAGAGCAAAATCTTGCACTCTGAATAGAGTAACCGTACTTGGCAAGTTTTGCCAGTATATTGCCACCACAGCATGAGAAGAGACACTATCCAGATTTGATGGAATCCAGATTTGGTTGATCTTCCTACCCAACTTCATTCTTTGTCTACCGTTGCTAATATTTATAATAGGTGAAACTGATAGAAGCTGTAGTCCTCAAACTCCCGGCCCATGGGCCAGATGTGTCACATGCTGGCCACGCCCATGGCCACGCCCGGTTTAGTGAAGGGGGAAAAAGCCGAGGTGGCACAGTGGTTAGGGTGCAGTACTGCAGGCCACTTCAGCTGACTGTTATCTGCAGTTCAGTGGTTCAAATCTCACCGGCTCAAGGTTGACTCAGCCTTCCATCCTTCGAAGGTGGGTGAAATGAGGACCAGACTGTGGGGGCGATATGCTGACTCTGTAAACCGCTTAGAGAGGACTGAAAGCCCTATGAAGCGGTATATAAGTCTAACTGCTATTGCTATTGCTATTGCTAAAATGTCTGGACACCAATGGTGGTATTCTACCGGTTCACACCAGTTCTAGCAAACTGGTAGTGCTGGTGAGCTTTTGGGCCTGCCCACCTGCCCTTCCTTTTCCTGTCCTATATTTGCCTGCCTTTTCGATCGGCTAATTCTTTGATTGCCACATGTCAGCTGTTTTACTCACCAGTGCTGACATAGGTTAGTTTTTAAGCTTCAAATGAGCGGTTTTTTTAACACTGGGTGCACACGCAAACCATGAGTTAGGAGTGCGCACTCCAGCACACACTCACTGAACTGGTTGTTAAACCAGTTGCATCCCACCACTCCCTGGCACGTATAAAATTTTGAGTTAGAAAAGCCGCATGCTTCATTTTCTAAACTTCCCAGCCATGTACTTTGGAACACTCAAAATAGAGGAGGGAAGGAAGGAGAGAAGGAGGGAAGGAAGGAGGGAAGGAAGGAGGAAAGGAAGGAGAGAAGGCGAGAAGAAAGGAGGGAGGGATGGGGGAAGGAGGGAGGGAAGGAAGGAGGGAAGGAAGGAGGGTAGGAAGGAAGAAGAAGTAGGATTGTTGTAAAATAAGATGGGTCTATGGGATGGTAAGAAAGCAATTTCAATTATATTGTCAGTTGTAGGGGAGAAAAATTGTTACAAATACATATTATTAATAACAGTTATGAGATCATATAACTGTGAATGTATATATGAGAAATAATTTTTTTTAAAAAAATAGAGGATGATGAATTCATTATAATAAAATAACTCAAAGTATCATATCCTATAATGAAAAAAATGCTCTTGATGTCATTCTGAATGGGTAAAAATGAGCTGGTTATGGCAATATTTCTCAATCTTGCTGGCTCTGGAATTCTGGGAGGTGAAATCTACACAAATGGAAGTTATCAAGGTTGAGAAATGCAGGGTTATGGTGACTCTGAAAGAAGTTCAGATATAATAAAGAAGAATATCTGTAGCTCAGGGTTGAAATGGGGGGGGGGTCGTTGGTGCTCTCTGAGCTTGGTTGTTTTCTTGCAGATGTTTCATTATTCAAACTAGGTAACATCATCAGTGTATGTCAACATCTGCAATTTAAATGTGTAGGGCAGGATTATAGAAATATTATCAGCTGTAATCCACTGTGGAAATGTGAAGCAGGAGCAATATTATTAACAATAGAAATAGCATTAGGAAGAAAAATAGAATTATTTGATTATTAACTGTATTAAGAGCAAAAGTGACTGAAGCGAAAATCTTTTTTATTTCTTTAAAGGGAGAAAAAATAATCCTCAGCAAAGAGGAGAACGGTAAAACTTTATTCCACAAATGCAGAGTATTTCATTTCCCCAATTCAAACTTCTCTTTCAAATGGTGATGAATTCAATTTTAAGGGGTTTTGGGGTTTTTTTTGGGGAAGGGCACAATGTATGTAATTCCCAGTGTCTTAAATAGTAACAGGGAAATGGTTGTATTTTATTGTGGCTCGCTGTTGGTCCTGATGAACTCAAAACCCTGGACCAGTTGTAACCCAGACCATCCTTTTTTGAATAATAAATGCAGTTGACAGCAGGATTTTCTTATTTTCATATGCTACGCATTGCTTATCCATTCACATGAAATGGTGGTACAGTGGACATTATCTTCCCTCCGAGTTGTGCGTGACTCCTGATAGTGTTTTCCTCAGTAACAATATCTGTGTGGGTTATGTTCTTGCTTTCTTAGGTTTCCTTTGTATTTTTTTTTTAAAAAAATACAACTTTCTAGTAGAGCCTATACTGCTGGGATTTCCTAGTGGTCTCCTTTCCACATACTAACCAATTCCAAATGACAGTAGCAACCTGTTTTATTGCACAGTGTAGGCGTCATGCTTAATAGTCATATCTTTCTTAAGGAATAGATCGGTGAAGATTCTCAGTCATCCGGATGGAATTGATTGGAACTTGAGTCAGGACATCTGGACTTCTTTTCTTATTGGTTGGAAATGTTTCATAGATATGGGGACTTCCTAATCAACTTGCTCAGATTAAAGAAGCTACTTGGAAAAGCAGCAAAATGTTTCCAACCAGCAAGAAAAGAAGTCCAGTTGCCAGGACTCCATTTCTGGACTTTGTTAATAGAGAAATGGGAAGTCCTACATTTTGAAATGTCACAATAAAGCATTGCTTAGCCTAAATCTCAGCTAAATTTTGCTGAAGTCTGGAGTGTAGTGTAGTTAGGCTAGTTTTAGAGCAATGATGGCACAGTGGTTAGAATGGGGTACTGCAGGCTAATTCCGCTGACTCTGTTTACAGCCAGGAGTTCGATCCTGACCAGCTCAAGGTTAACTCAGCCTTCAATCCTTCCGGGATGGGTAAAATGAGGACCCAGATTGTTAGAGGCAATATGCTGACTCTGCAATCCGCTTAGAGAGGGCCATAAAGAACTATGAAGCAGTTGTTGCTGTTGTTGTTCATTGCAAAGTCGTGTCCAGTTGCGACCCCATGGACAACATTCCCCCAGGCCTTCCTGTCCTCTACCATCCTCCGGAGTCCATTTAGCTCACACCTACTGATTCGGGGACTCCATCCAGCCACCTCGTTCTCTGTCGTCCCCTTCTTCTTTTTCTTTCAGTCATTCTCAGCATTAGGCTCTTCTCCAGTGAGTCCTTCCTTCTCATTAGGTGGCCAAAGTATTTGAGTTTCATCTTCAGGATCTGGCTTTCTAAAGAGCAGTCAGGGTTGATCTCCTCTAGGACTGACTGGTTTGATTGTCTTGCAGTCCAAGGGACTTGCAGGAGTCTTCTCCAGCACCATTGTTCAAAGGCCTCAATTCTTTGTTGCTCAGCCTTTCTTATAGTCCAACTTTTACAGCCATATATTGCAAATGGGAAAACCATAGCCTTGACTATATGCACTTTTGTTGGCAGGGTGATGTCTCTGCTTTTTAGTATCCTGTCTAGATTTGACATCTGAAGCAGTATGTAAGTTCTACTGCTATTGCCTGTTAGACCTGCAAAAGCTGGCTTTCCCCTTCCCACAATGGGCAAGTGTAATGGCCACAGCCTGGGCATTCCCGTATCAAGACTTGAAGGTGAAGAGAAATTCAACACAACCTCCCTCTTCTCAAGCCAGTAAGGACCACGAGCAAAGGAGGGCCTTCGTTCTGAAAAAGCAGAAGGTAGCAGCAGACGCCATTAATGCGCAGTCTCGAGTATCTGGAATGGAGAGCTTCCTTCTGAGTGAGAAGACTAAGCTTTCCTTCAACTGTTGAAGTCAACGAAGCAAGGGGAGACCCTCCAACACTTTAGCATGGATCAGAAACTTTCCAAGCAGCGCTGTTATTTCCCAGCAATGTAGTGCTTTTTTTTTTTTTTTTTTACAACACAATGGTTGAACAGTTTAAGCCACATCTGCGGGGGCTCTTCAGGAATAAAGATCTCTCAAGCATTTGATATGCACATCTGGAGAAGGACATCAATATTCCGGCTATAATGAAGTGTGTGTGTGTGGAGCTGTCTTCGAAGACAGCTCAGAAAAAAGAAGCTCTACAAAAAGCCAATGGCTCAGCTTCTCACTGCGACTTGCCAGTAGAGTTTAGAGTTTTAGAGTTTTAGAGTTTTATTTCATTTGTATGCCGCCCTTTTCCCTGAGGGGACTCAGGGCGGCTCACAACTCAAAGAAGGGAAGGGTGGATACAGACAGTTTAACAACAACACAAAACAATACATAGTTAAAAAGCGCAACAATCATACCATTCGAGATAGGGGCAGCGAATCTTTAGCCCCAGGCCTGTCGGAACAGCCAGGTCTTAAGGGCTATGCGGAAGGCCTGGAGGGTGGTGAGGGTACGAATCTCCACGGGGAGCTCGTTCCAGAGGGTCGGAGCAGCCACAGAGAAGGCTCTCCTCCGAGTGGTCGCCAATCGACACTGGCCGGCGGATGGAATTCGGAGGAGGCCTAGTCTGTGGGATCTAATTGGTCTAGTGGAGGTAATTGGCAGCAAAAATATGCCCCACTGAACCTTGTTGCGAGCATGGCTGAAAACTCAACAAGGCTTGAGAGATGGAGAAGGCAGGCGTCGGCACCTGGTAGATCTGAGCACCTAGCAGCTGTCAAGGAGAGTAAGGAAGTTGTGTCTGCTTCACTTGCTATTTCCCCTCCTGCATGCATGTTCTCAGCTTTGGCAAGTAGGGAATGCTGGGAGTTGAAGTCCACCCATCCTCAAAAAGTCTGCCTATCTTAGAGTGCAGTACTATAGGCTACTTCTGCTGACTGCCAGCTGCCTGCAATTTGGCAGTTCGAATCTCACCAGGCTCAAGGTATGACTCAGCCTTCCATCCTTCCGAGGTGGGTAAAATGAGGACCCGGATTGTTGGTGGGCAAGAGGCCGACTCTGTAAACCGCTTAGAGAGGGCTATAAACAGTGGTGGGATTCAGCCAGTTCCCACCGCTTTGGGAGAACCGGTTGTTAAATTATTTGAATCCCACCCTTGGCTGTGAAGCATTGTAAAGTGGTGTATAAACCTAAGTGCTATTGCTGGCGTTGGCTTATACTTGCCAAGGTTGAAATTTGATGGAATGGAGCCATATGTGAAAATGTACAGGTACACCTCAACTTACAATAGTTCATTGTTCTGACCCCCCTCGTCCCACACCAACACACACTCTGAGCCAAAGATAAGTTATGGCATTTAATTAACAGGCAGACAGTTCCTTGGCAGCAAACCGGCACAGACAAGTTTGGGTATCAATAAACACAGATAAGGCTTGGCAGCAATCCAGCCTGCCAAGCTCACAATAATGTTCTCCAACATTAGTTCCTGCGTTGACTTCTGCAAAAGGGGCGTGTGCACAAGCAGTCCTTTTATAGTCTGGAGAGGAGCCTAATTACCACCAGCTGAGTGCAATTACCTCCTGTACTTGTGCAACTGTTCCTGACGCCTATTAGCTCTTCGGTGCCGGGCATCCAGGAACAACTCACTGCTGATGTCAGGAACACACTCCCTTGTCTCCTCCCCACTGGTCCAAGGCTCAGGTGCCTCCTGGTGGCCAACCAGCCTCTCTGCATCCTGTTCAGAGTCGGAACCCTGTCCAGGGTCCTCCACATCCTCCAGAGCTGACTCATAGGGCCCCTCGCTGTCGGAGTCTGGTGGCAGCTCCAACAGCTCCTGCTGGGCCACAACAGTTCATTTAGAGACCAAAGTTACAATGGGATTCAAAAAAGTGACTTATGACCATTTTTCTCAATTACAACTCTAGCAGCCATCCCCATGATCATGTGATCAAAATTCAGAAGCTTGGCAACTGACTCATATTTATGACGGTTGCAGTGTCCTGGGGTCACGTGATCACCTTCTGTGACCTTCTGACAAGCAAAGTCGATGGGGAAGCCAGATTCACTTAACGACCGTGTTACTAACTTAACAACTGCAGTGATTCGGTTAACGACTGTGGTAAGAAAGGCCATAAAATGGGGCAAAACTCAATTTAACAAATGTTTAACTTAACAACAGAAACGTTTCCATTGCGGCCGTATGTCGAGGATACCTGACAACATAGGCGTTAGCTAGACTTAGATTGATCCCCACATCCTTAGCTCATCTTAAGACAGAGTGAGTGGGAAGATAATGTTCCCCTGGATCATAGAATACTGTACAGTTAAATTGTTGTTATAACTAAACAAAAGAAATGTGTTTTCTTCCCTAGTGGATTCTGAAGTTGAATATATTCCATAACAGCAATCTAACCCCAAATTTATTAAGTTGGTGTAAATCTCTTTGTATTGGGGTGGGGGAGGATTTGGCAATGTGTGTGTGGTCATTTTATTTGTTGTTGTTGTTGTTTTGTGGTTACTGATTCATGTTAGTACTGATTGCTGGTTCCTTTGAAGATTCTTTTTACTGAAAATCCAGAATCAAATCGCAAAATAAATAATTTTGGCAATGATTTAAGATTACTTTTGATTTCTGTTTTGGCAAAATCTTTTTCCCATGGGTCACCCGGAAGCTGAGGTGCTGACCACTAACACAAGCATAAGAACTAATATTTCAGGGTTTGGTTGTTGTTGTTTTTTTTGAGACTATAGAAACCTTGGAGCGTGAAGTTGCATCTTTGCAAAATAGACCATGGACCTAAAAATCTTTCACGCATCTCAGGCTTTCTCCATGTGGGCAGCAAATTCATCTTGGCTATCACTTTGCAGGGGTTACTTACAACTCAACAGAAACTGGAGCTCTCGACAGCAAACAAACTCAGAACTTTTCCTCATTCTCTTGTTTTATCTTTTTCCAGGTTTTATATGAACATGTGCTGCCACCTCTAGATGATTCTGTGAAACTAGGACTTCCCTTTTCAGTTTCTGCAATAACATGCTTCCTTGCTTGCTTGCTTCACTGCCTGTAAGAGTGAAGTTCTTCTCAAGTGGAAGTAGTACGGCCTTGCAACAGATCTATCAAACAGGAAGGATAAAAACCTTGTAATGAGACGTTATATTGAAGTGCTGACTTTTTAGGAGGAACATGGAGTCACTGATCCTGGTATCAACCAAATTGCAAGGCAGGCTTTCTATATAAAGGTTGTTTTTTTTTCATGGTACAGGTGCATTTCCTTTGGAGGACAAATTATGCAAGTTCATTCTGTGCGAGAGAAGTAAAGTAGAACCTCTGGTCACAAACCATAATTCGTTCCATAACTTTGGTCGCAAACCGAGTTGCGCTTCCAAATGCTTCTGAAGGGCAGCCCACATGGAGGGCATTGCAGCAGTCTAACTGATAGTAAATAATGCCTTCCTCTCCAGCAAAGGTCCTAAGAGTTGGAGCCAAGTAAGAGTTCTTTTAGCCTCAGGTGTGACCCGCCCCTCAAACAGGGCCCGCAAGTAAAACACCTCCCAAATACTACAATTAACAGTGAGCAAGGGACGCAGTGGCTCAGTGGCTAAGATGCTCAGCTTGTTGATCAGAAGTTCAGCTGTTCGAATCCCCATTTCCACTTAACGGATTGAGCTCCCGTTATTTGTCCCAGCTTCTGCCAACCTAGCAGTTTGAAAGCATGTAAAAAATGCAAGTAAAAAAATAGGAGCCATCTTTGGTGGGAAGGGAACAGCATTCCGTGTGTCTTTGGTGTTTAGTCATGCCAGCCACATGACCACGGAGATGTTTTCAGACAGCACTGGCTCTTCAGCTTTGAAATGGAGATGAGCACCACCCCCTAGATTTGGGAACGACTAGCACATATGTGCAAGGGAAAACTTTACCTTTTATGTGAATTTTTGTAGATAATTATTGGGAGCATCAATTTCATCGATCAGTATTAATGACTAGAATAAAAATATATATCAAATCCATCTGATTTTCTAAATGCTGAGATATACTATGTATGGGGATTCATAAAGGGAGTTCAAGAAAATTGTCCTTAACCCCTCAACAAAAGTTTTGCTTCAAACTGAGGCAAAATTTGGATCCATTGCCATCCATAGGAAAGGGACCTACAATCTGATCCCTTCTGGAAGTGCCGGATTTCAATTCCCATAATCTTTAGTCAACTTGGTTTGAACAATGTTTCCCAACCTCAGCAACTTTTAAGATGTGTGGGCTTAAAATGTGTGGAGTTAAAAATGTCTTAGAGCTGAAATTCACACATTTTGAAGTTGCTGAAGTTGAGAAACGCTTGTTTAGAACAATGCTGTCGAGACCAATAAAAACCTCCTAAGTGCCAGGTGGGAAAGGATTTGAACCTGAACTTCCCTAGCCTAACTCCAGGTTTACGTTTGGTGACTTTTAAGTAATAACTCCTATACTACACCTAATATATTTCCCTCCAAGAAAAGACATAAGGGCAGTTGTGTTATTACTATTATTGTTTTTGGCTCTTGTTTCTTGGTTTCAACCCTAAATTCACTATACCAAGAGTTGAAATTGGGAGATAAGCACAGAATAGAATAGAATAGAATAGAATAGAATAGAATAGAATAGAATAGAATAGAATAGAATGGAATGGAATGGAATGGAATGGAATGGAATGGAATGGAATGGAATGGAATGGAGTGGAGTGGAGTGGAGTGGAGTGGAATAGAATTGAATAGAATAGAATAGAATAGTGGAATGAATAATAGAATGGAATGGAATGGAATAGAATAGAATACAGAATAGAATAGAATAGAATAGAATAGAATAGAATAGAATAGAATAGAATAGAATAGAATAGAATAGAATAGAATAGAATAGAATAGAATTCTTTATTGGCCAAGGATAATTGGTCACACAAGAAATTTGTCTTTGGTGCATATGCTCTCAGTGTAGAATAAAATACATTCATCTAGAATAAAAAGATACAACACTTAGGGATAAAGGGAAGGGAGGAAAGAAGGAAGGAAGGAAGGAAGGAAGGAAGGAAGGAAGGATGGTTTTCATTTATTACAATGCTTAATTTTCCTGGCTTGGTGCGTATGGTTTCTCGATAATCAGAGACCAGAGGAATGCTGCTTGAGAATTATGGAAGCTGGTTCAACATTATTTGAGTGGCATTAATTAAGGAGGGCCGTACTCATTTCTCTGCTGCTCAACATAGCTGAAACCTTCCTTTGTTCTGATATGTCTTACTGGAGCTACTGACCATATAAACCCAAGTGCCTCATTAAAATGCCTGCAGCACAGAGGGAAAGGTGTTATTAGACCCCCACCCCCCCCCACCCCGTTTTCCTTTCTCTCTTCACTTTCCTCATTTTCCCTCCCTTTCATAAAGGGGAAGAGGGAAATCACTTGCATACATTTCATTTCATTTCATTTCCTTCCTATGCCCAAATGGTGACCAGTTTTCTGTTTTTAATCTTCACTTTAACAAAGAGCAGTTGGGCAGCCACCAATGATGGGGGAAATCACTGCAGTCAACTAACTTGTAAATGAGAAACAGTGGTAATAAAAATGAATTTGTATATCACCAGGAGCGGAGAGGACGTCTGCCTTGTAAATTTAATTAAGCAGCAGGTGCAAAATCAGGTCATGTGGCTTTCATGTGCCCCTTGTGAGGAGGACAACTAAACAATGATTCTAATATGAGGACATTTGCATACATTTGCATTGGATGCCATGGAACATGCCATTATCGTCCCCTTCGCCTTGTGTGCCACTTCTGGCAAGTTGATGATCTGACTAAGTGGCATGGCGTCCCTTCTTTCTTAGCCTTTTCAAAAAAAAAGGAGACATGTTTCCATTCTCTGGTAGCTAGGATCCAGAGATTAAATGCTTTTTTCACACCAAGTGTAAAACAAGAATCTTATAACCAGACTTTTCAAAATTCAAGAGACCTGTTGGGATTGCCTGGAACAAAACCAAAAGGAAACTGGGGTAAGGACATGCAATAGCAATAGCAGTTAGACTTATATACCGCTTCATAGGGCTTTCAGCCCTCTCTAAGCGGTTTACAGAGTCAGCATATCGCCCCCAAAGTCTGGGTCCTCATTTCACCCACCTCGGAATGATGGAAGGCTGAGTCAACCTTGAGCCGGTGAGATTAGAACCGCCGAACTGCATATAACAGTCAGCTGAAGTGGCCTGCAGTACTGCACCCTAACCACTGCGCCACCTCGGCTCTTTAGGGGCAAGGCAAGGTGATATCCCCAAATAAAGTGTGATTGTAGAAGTTGAAGAAGATTGAAGAAGAGAGAAAATATGTGTGAGTACTTACTACTGGTTCGGTCAATCTGGGACAAACCAGCAGCAACCCATCTCTGGTCCAACCCACTGCCTAAAAGCTCCATGCTGTCATACAAGATCATAAACTTTTCACCTTATTTTATGTTCTTTATATACCTTAACTGTTCTGACCCCCCTTCTCCGTCCAGGAATGAAAGCCAAAAGCCACCTAACTCAAAAGGTTTCTTTTAATCAGTCCAGGCTCCTGTTGGCTGCGAGCCCAAAATAAACAAAGATAATAGCTCAGGCAAAAGTCCTATAACTCATAACAAAATGCAAACCCGGCTTCTCTTATCTCAAAACCACTTATCCAAGTTGGCTTCTATCGGTTTGTGAACGCGAACAAGGACAAATCACTAGAACAGGAACGGAACGTTGACTTCTGCAACCAGGGCGTGGCTCCAGCAGTCTCTTTATACTCAGGCGACGATCCCAATGAGCAACAGCTGCTCGCAATCATCTCCTGTAGTTCCTCCTTTGTCCTTTACGCTGAGTAGACCTAAGCCTGCATGCATCCTGATACAACTCCCAAATGCTTTCAGGAACACTCCCTTTGATCCAATGCTCTGCCGCCACATGGTGGCCAACCAGTCTCTCCTCGCCGTGCTAGGCGTCGACACCCTTGCGTCCAAGGTCCTCCACCTCCTCCAAGGCCGACTCATCAGCCCCCTTGCTGTCGGAGTCTGGCGACAGCTCTAACGGCTCCTGCCAGGCCACAACACTTAACAATATTATATATTTTATATATGACCCAAGACAATTCCTCTCCACTCACTGTGGCCAAGGCAAGCCAAAAGGTTGGATACACATGATCTAGGGCAGGGGTGTCAAATTCGTGTCCTGCAGGCCAGACCCATCACGTGCTGGCCACCCCTGGTTTAGCGAAGGGGGGGGAGAGTCACGATACATCACATGACGACAACATGATGCTGCGAGTTTGACACCCCTGATTCCGGGAGTGAAGTTGACAAGCTTTACATCCCACAATTCCTTCAAGATCATGTACATTTGCCCCCATCCTCATTACACAACACAACCTTGTAAGGGAATTAAAGATGAGAAACGGCAATTAGATCAAATCAACCAGTGGGTTTCTCCCCTTCATGGTGGCCTTGAACTCTTCCTAGTCCAATACCCTGACCGCTACCCACTATTCCTCTCTTGGCTTTATCCCAAATTGCAGCATCCATTCATAAAGGGACTAACAAACTTTTTGCAACTGGATGAGGCCAACCTCAAATGGCCTGTCTGGTTTGGTTTGGCTATAGATGTGTTAAGCCAGCGGTAGTCTCAACCACTACTGTCATAAGCAATTTATTTCATTGTTAGGAACACAAACTTCTTTTGCTTTAGAACAAATTTGTTTTGTTCTAAATCCTAGAGATTCCCCAAAGGGAGCTGAAAGCAGCATGTGGGCCTTTTTAACGTATCCATTCTTTTCATCTCTCCACTAGCTTATAGGTGCATTATTCTTCACCAACTCCCTGCCTGAACAGAGGCATAGAATCAAAATAACATGAAGTCTTAGTACCACTTTGTAAAACTTTAGTAAGACCACACCTGGAATACTGCGTCCAGTTTTGGTCACCAGATTATAAAAAAGATGTTGAGACTTTGGAAAAAGTGTAGACAAGGGCAACTAGGTTGATTAAAGGCAGTGGTGGGTTTCAAAAATTGTTTGAACCTATTCTGTGGGTGTGGCCTCCTTTGTGGGAGTGGCTTGCCACCCATGTGGCCAGATGGGAGTGGCTTGCCGCCCATGTGACCGGATATGAAGATGCCGACGACACTTGTCAGAACCACCTTAAATTACCTCCCACACAGCACTGGCCTGCATAAGAATATGATGTCAACTTGTTTTTTAAAAGGCATCTTTGGTTTGCGTTAAAACAACTTCAACACACCCAATGTTCTGATTGCACCACAAACGCAGTAGTCATCCTTACCTTTCACAGAGGCCCTGAGTTTTATAAATAGGAGCATGATAGTGTAGAATAATCATATCCAAGGACCAGTGGTGGGTTTCAAAAAAGTTTTGTAGGTGTGGCCTGCTTTCCGGGTCCACTGGGGGGACCTCTTCTAACCGGTTCGGTAGATTTGACGAACCGGTTCTACCGAATAGGTGCAAACTGGTAGGAACCCACCTCTGATTAAAGGCCTGGAGACTAAAACATATAAAGAACAGTTGCAGGAACTGGGTGTAGTTAGTCTAGAGAAAAGGAGTAGAGGGGATATGAGAGCAGTATTCCAGTATTTGAGAGGCTGCCACAAAGAGGAGGGAATCAATTTATTTTCCAAAGCATCAGAGGGTCGCACAAGAAACAATGGATGGAGAGTCATCAAGGAGAAGAGCAACCTGGAATTAAAGAGAAAGTTCCTAACAGTGAGGACAATTAACCAGTAGAACACTTTTTTTCCTTCAGAAGCTGTAAATGCTTCATCACTGGAGGTTTTTAAGAGAAGACTGGACAGCCACTGGTCTCAAATTGTATAGGGTCTCCTGCTTGAGCAGAGGGTTGGACTAGAAGACCTCCAAGATCCCTTCTAGCTCAATTCTGATTGATGGATACTATTAGTATTTCCCATCCTCTTAATATAAGGTTTCCCCAACCTGAACAGAAGCCCAAGGTTGCTCAGGATTCTGGGACTTCTATTGTTAACAAAGTAGGAAAGTCGGGGTTATGGTGGGCCTTCATGATAAAGTCTATGGATGTTTTCTGGGGGAAGGAGGCAGGGACCGTGGGCATGACTTCAGTCCCCCTGACATCCATAAGCAAGTGAGCCGAGCACATAATATTCTGGATGCAGATACTAAATTATGCCAGCATAGTAGGTCCATGATTAAAATGACGCTACTCTTTCCTGCTGCCACATTAAGGAAGCAGATCACAGTCATTTTGTTTTATTCGCATGCCTTTGTGGCGGCTCTTATTTCTCTCCAACAGGCCACAATCCCAATTAATCTCTTTATGGCCAGCTGCAAGAGGTGTTGCAGAGCTGTCGGTGTCACAGGTGAATTCCATACTAGAAGGCCTGCTCTCATTTCATCTGGCGCAAATAGGTGTAAATACTTTATTAATTTAAAACACAGAGACGCACACTCACACCAAGCAAAAGCTGTTCCCCACTGATTGATTTTTCAAAAGCTCCCTAGACTGACTCAACTACAGATGTTTGGGAAGTGATTGGATGTAAAGTAGTTTTAATTCATAAAAGCAATAAAAAATTTGCTTATTGCCTGAACAGATGAGCTAGCTGAGGGGGCATAATTTGGAGAGTTCTTATTGCAAAAGTTTTTGAAAACAAGTAATGATAGTGCAGAGAAAAAGCCTTATTAGATACAGTCAATGATTTAAGAGGGAAAGAAAAGCTTTAAAATCTGGGCTGTATAATTTAACTGTACATCAGAGTAAATTGCTCTGCGTTCTCAGACGATCTAACTTTATTCCCAAAGAACACAACACTCTAAAAGACCAAGCTAAATAAATCTATATTTAAAGATGAAGATGGTCTGTGCATGTGTGCAAGAATTGAGCTCTGGGAAATTAAAACAAAAGCAAAACAACAACAACAACAACAACAACAACAACACTTAATAAATATCTTGAGAGGGCATTAATAGAGGCCATGAATTGGCCATTCGTGCAGTAATGCATTCCATATTAGAAGATCATATTTTCTCTAGAATTTCTTTGAAGTCCGAATTGTGAAATGAAGTGAGTTTATTCAGAAAAGATTTTCATATCCCTAGGGTAGAGAGAAGGTTTTGAATTTATTTATTTCTGACTCTGGGTGTTGACCAAGAGAACAAACAATAAGATGGCCATTTGAGAATTAGGGAGCTTCAGTTCAGCAGAATTTGGTTTGAAGGATTGGATTCATAGTTCAGAAATGACCCAATTTTCTCTTGAGTTGTTCCAGAAAGTCCCTTTAAGCCTTGGTCTTCTGATCTAGGCCATGATTTGGGAAAATTGGAACTCTGCTTTCAAAGCCTGGACTACTGGGGTCAAATTTTATACCCCTCAGACAGGGTTCGCAACTTGGGAGTCCTCCTGGACCCAGAGCTGACTTTCGACCACCATCTGACGGCTGTGACCAGGGGGGCATTTGCCCAGGTTCGCCTGGTGCGCCAGTTGTGACCCTACCTGAACCGGGAGGCTCTCACAACAGTCACTCGGGCCCTTGTGACCTCTAGGCTGGAATACTGCAATGTGCTCTACATGGGGCTGCCCTTGAAGAGCATCCGGCGACTTCAGCTAGTACAGAATGCAGCCGCGCGAGTGATTGTGGGCGCACCTCGGTTCGCCCACATAACACCCATCCTCCGCGAGCTGCGCTGGCTACCTGTTGATCTCCGGGTGCGCTTCAAGGTCTTACTTACCACCCACAAAGCCCTCCATGGTAGTGGACCTGCGTACTTGAGAGACCGCCTCCTGCCAATTACCTCCCTGTGACCTATTCGATCGCACAGATTGGGCCTCCTCCGAGTTCCATCTGCCAGTCAGTGCCGACTGGCAACTACGTGGAGGAGAGCCTTTTCAGTAGTAGCTCCGACCCTCTGGAACGAGCTCCCCGTGGAGATTCGTACCCTCACCACCCTCCAGGCCTTCCGCACAGCCCTCAAGACCTGGCTATCCCGTCAGGCCTGGGGATAAAGATCGTAACCTGCCCCCACCCAAATGATGAATGTTGTGTTTTATTTCTACTTGCACTGTTTTATGTTTATTGTTTTATTGTCTTGTACCCCCCATTCCCTATAAATTGTAAGCCGCCCTGAGTCCCCTCAGGGAAAAGGGCGGCCTATAAATAATAAACTAAACTAAACTAAACTAAACTACTGCAACGTGCTCTACATGGGGCAGCCCTTGAAGAGTATTCGGCGACTACAGCTTGTCCAGAATGCAGCCGTGCGAGCGATCGTGGGTGCACCTCGTCTCACCCACGTAACACCTATCCTCCGCGAGCTGCACTGGCTGCCTGTTGATCTCCGAGTGCGATTCAAGGTGCTACTTATCACCTACAAAGCCCTTCATGGTAGTGGGTCTGGGTACTTGAGAGACCGCCTGCTGCCAATTACCTCCACTAGACCGATTAGATCCCACAGACTAGGCCTCCTCCGAATTCCATCCGCCGGCCAGTGTCGACTGGCGACTACCCGGAGGAGAGCCTTCTCTGTGGCTGCTCCGACCCTCTGGAACGAACTCCCCGTGGAGATTCGGACCCTCACCACCCTCCAGGCCTTCCGCAAAGCCCTTAAAACCCGGCTGTTCCGACAGGCCTGGGGCTAAAGAGCTGTTGCCCCCGCCTCGAATGGTATGATTGTTGTGTGTTTTTAAATCATGTATTGTTTTTGTGTTGTTGTTAATTTGTCTGTATCCCCCCTTCACTGGTTTGAGTTGTGAGCTGCCCTGAGTCCCCCTTCGGGGGAAAAGGGCGGCATATAAATGAAATAAACATTCAACATACATTCAACGTTAATGGAGACAAACTACAAAGAGCTGAAGCTTTTGAGGTTCTTTCCAGAAAAAAAAAACTCAATGAAATTTGTAGGACAGACATACTGGGTCCTTATAAGGAAACATTACAAGATGTCAACTTTCTTAGGAATCGCTACAAGCTTCTTCATGTTCTTTTAAAAATCTCTTTTTTAAAAAAGTGACAGAAAGGCTAGTTTTCACCGCAAGTTATATCACATTCTGTCTGAAAACAACTAAATGTATTTAAAATATCTTTAATCGCTAATTTTTTGTTGACATTCTCAGAGACCTCAGAAAAATGAGCCAAAACTTAATTTTGCTGAAGCCTTGTTGAATCTTCCCTGGCCAGGCGTGTTCTTCTGCAAGATTCCTATGTCTATATTTAGTCATACTTTCTTCCAAGTAACTAAAAACAGAATTGATTTGAATTTACTCAGATCCTAGAATATCCCACCTTCCTTGGATTGTTTAGCTTGTTGGTTTGTTTTAATCATATTACTTTGGTCCAGTGTTTCTCAACCTTGGCGACTTTAAGTCCTGTGGACTTCAACTCCCAGAATCCCCCAGCCAGCACAGCTGGCTGGGGGATTCTGGGAGTTGAAGTCCACAGGACTTAAAGTCGCCAAGGTTGAGAAACACTGCTTTGGTCATTTTCAGATCCTTGGAAAATGAGGTGGATCTTCAAGTGATATTATTTATTTTTCTTATAAAATCAGTTCACAATTATTTTTCTGTTAAAGAACTATCTGACAGATATTATTACACTCAGTGATCTCCTTTGTCTGCCAAGCTCAGTGTGATTTAAGTGTTTTTTTACAGGATTAAAAAAATGTGTTGGGTGGGAAGTGACAAATTTAAGAAGCAATGTTTGAGTTATTTTCAGTGGACAGTCCTAATCTGAAAGTTGAGACATCTGAGAGATTTTCTTTACTTTTATTCCCCTCCCCACAAAAAAAAAGTATATTATTAGTTCAAATGGTGGCGGCTATTCATAACTGAAGGCTACAATGCATAGGAACATCTAATGGGCCAATGGATAGCTATTTAGAGCCATGGTGGCACAGTGGTTAGAATGCAGTATTGCAGGCTAATTCTGCCGACTGTCAGCAATTCGATCCTGACTGGTTCAAGGTTGATTCAACCTTTCATCCTCCGAGGGGGTAAAATGAGGACCCAGATTGTTGGAGGCAATAGGCGGACTCTGTAAACTACTCAAAGAGGGCTGTAAAGCACTGTGAAGTGGCATATAAATCTAAGTGTTATTGGTATTGTTATTTTTCCAAGAATAACCATAACAGCATTGTTATACCACAATGAAACTTTGGAGAACAAGGAACATCCGTTGATTTTTCTTTCGGGACAATCATGCCACAGCTTTAAAAAGCAGATTTTTTTTTCCCTTTAAGGAAAGATAGAGAATAAATTTTATTATGTTTTCTTCTGAAGCTGTTTTGCTGCTTTTGTTCACTTCATTAAGATGAAGAAATAGAAATAGTTAGTTCCAAACAGGAGGTTGAATGATGTTAACAATTGTATAGTTCAATACACATCTTCCTGGAATATACCATGATGTTCCTGTTCAATCAAAATTGTGCCATCAAAGCTTTCTTCTATCATATACCAATATATCTTTCCAACGAAAATATATTCTGGAAATGGAACATCTGCCAGAACAGCAGATTGTAAGAAAGCAAGGAAAGATGAAGATTAAGAAGAAAAGGAGCAAAGAAAATTATGTGCATTGCATAGAATTTTGTTCAGAGAGAAAGCCAGCGGAAAAAATTCATATAATGTTAGAATGGAGCCATATCAAATTCAACAAATCGTTGTTCCTGAAACTGGCAATCTGGAAGTTTGGAGTCACACATGATTCATAAATACTTCTGTTTTGGCAAGCCCTGGCCCTCCTTCTACAATTGTGGTTGAAATTATTTCCCATCATTTTGTACTAGGAAACTAATGTAAACCCCAATATAGTTTTAATACCATTTAATAAATAATAATAATAATAACAACAACAACAACAACAACAACAATACACTGTGACATCGACAGCTTGTGCCTGCCAAGAAAAATAAGGGGCAGAGGGCTATTGCAAATCCCTCAAACTGTAGAAGAAGAAAAACGAAGTTTGAATGATTATGTGAACCAAAGTACAGAAAAATTGAGCAGGCTGTGAAAATGGAGAACAGCATAAAAACAACAGAAACAAAGGCAGAATATAAGGAAAAACAGCTGGATGACAGATTAAATAGATGAAAAACCAAAGCTTTGCATAGACAGCACTTGAAAAACAGGAAAATGTGATGATAATTTGGCATGGATATGGCTTAAGATGGGAACCATCAAGAAAGAAATGGAAGGTTTAATACTGGCTGCTCAAGAACAAGTACTACAAAGCAGAAATACAAAAATCCACTGACAATCCAAACTGCCAACTTTGCAACAACGAAGTCGAAACTGTTTCACATTTAATATGTGAATGCAGCAAAATCGCACAAACTGATTACAAAACTAGAAACGACCAAGTTGCTAAATTAATGCACTGGTCATTATGTAAAAAATATGATTTACCTGTATCCAGAAAGTCATAGGAACATAAAGTGGAAAAAGTTATCGAAAATGAGAAGGTGAAGATCTTGTGGGACTTTCGAATACAGATGGATCATAATTTGGAGCACAACACGCCAGATATCATGGTTGGAGAGGGCCGAAGCATACAATTTATTGATATCGCTGTACCAGGAGATGCCAGAGTTGAAGAAAAAGAACTAGAAAAAATCACGAAATACCACAACCTGGCCATCGAAACTACACGGCTATGGATGAAGCATGTAACAGTGATACACATTGTCATTGGGGCACTTGGCACCATGTCCAAGAATTTTACAAGATACATCAACAAATTGCAGCTTCCTGCAATAACACCAGCAGAACTGCAAAAAACTGTGCTACTGGGAACATGACTGACTTTCTGACTTCCCGATGATTTGAAACTCTATTGAAAGTCAGAAATAGAAATCCAATCACTGACAAACACAGTCCGAGTATTCAGCACCGATATTTCAATGCAGTTTGGCATGGAAAAATGTGCCGCTGTATCCATAAAAAGGGGCAAAATCACTGCATGTGAGGGAATTGAAATGCCCAAGGACATGGCAGATGAGACGATTAAAAGAAGAAGACAAGAAGCTGCCAGTCGGAGACAAGAGACAGGAAGAAAGGATGGCCACTAATCTCCACAAGCCCTTCCTTCACATTAGAATTAGGACATAGGGGAGAGTTCAGAGTAGAGTAGCAGAGTAGCACACACGTTATACACACACATACCATAGGCAAATACGTACACACAATTGCTCTTAAGCTGAAAGTTGGAATTCAAAAAATTGGTTAAAATGCTAGTTGCAACAGAGAGAGAGGGGAGGAGGGAGGAAGGGAGGAAGGAAGGAGAGAGAAACAAAGGAAGGAAAGAAGGAAGGAAAGAAGGAGAGAGAGAAAGGGTGGGAGGGAGAGAGAGAGGGAGGGAGGGAGGAAAGAGAGAGAGAAACGAAGGAAGGAAAGAAGGAAAGAAGGAGAGAGAGAAAGGGAGGGAAGGAGAGAGAGGGAGGAAGGAAGGAAGGAAGGAAGGAAGGAAGGAGAGAGAGAGAGAAACAAAGGAAGGAAGGAAGGAAGGAAAGAAGGAGAGAGAAAGGGATGGAAGGAAAGAGACAAAGGAAGGAAGGAAGAAAGAAAGAGGAAGGAAGGAAGGAAGGAAGGAAGAATAGGATAGGATAGGATAGGATAGGATATACAGTAAGGTACTTGCTGGATGTGAATCGTACTTGCAAAACTTCTGTGGCTCTCTTTTAGCAAAGAGTTCAGAAACTGACTATTGTATGTACTTTCTCTTTCAGTCTCATACCTTGAATTCAGAAATGCCCCCTGCGACAATGATACTTTTTATTATATGTTAACTGAGCTGAAAATTAAACTGGAGCATGGAGGTTGCACAGAAGCCCATTGATAGCTAACCCGCTAATTTCAGCAGGAACGGATCTGCTCAGGTTTCACAAATCTCAAGTTCCATTTCAGATTAGATCTCTGTTTCATAAGGAAGTCTCTGATTTCTATTCTGCGAAGAAGAAGAAGAAAAAACCTTTCTCAAGCAGCACTGGCAAAACTTGCCCCTGGCACAGGTTGAGGCGGTGAAAGCAACAGGTTTTGTGGCTGACCTGAAAAGATGGATTTGGGCCATCGATTTAGTCAGCAGAAAATATAATTTTGAAATTGACTTTTTTGAGTGAAAACGTTAAAATGGGGTCCCTTATATTCCCCTATATTTACTAAGGGGATGCGGTGGCTCAGTGGCTAAGACACTGCGCTTGTCGATCAGAAGGTCGGCAGTTCAGCGGTTCGAATCCCTAGCGCCGCATAATGAAGTGAACTCCCGTTACTTGTCCCAGCTTCTGCCAACCTAGCAGTTCGAAAGCATGTAAAAAATACAAGTAGAAAAATAGGGACCACCGTTGGTGGGAAAGTTATAGTGCTCCGGGTGCCTTTGACATTTAGTCATACTGGCCATATGACCATGGAGAACATTTTCGGACAGTGTTGGCACTTCAGCTTCGTAATGGATATGAGCACCACCCCCTAGATCCAGAAATGACTTGCACACATCTGCGGGGGAACCGTTACCTTTATCCCAGGGGTGGGTTTCTCGCTCCGTTCCAACCGGTTCAGTTGGAACGGGGCCGACGGTGTCCTCGTGCACGTGTGCGGTGCACGCACGCGTACTAGCATCTGTGCAATGCTCCAGCTGCTCCTGGAGGATCGCGCAGGCGCTGTATGCGTCCTGCGCATGCGTGGAAGCGCAGAACTCGTCAAAACCGGGTAAGGAATGCGGGCGGGCGGGTGGGCCCTTCGCCGTTCCCGGAAGTTACTTACTTTCGGGTTCGCCGACCAACCGGTTCGCAGGGACCGCCGCGAACCGGTTGAAACCCACCCCTGCTTTGTCCATATTTACACTAAAAACCGCTATCTCCAATTTGAACTACAGATTCAAAAAGAAACTAAGAGAAATCCATTATGTCTCAAACTTGTACAACAAGCCAGAATTGCTGGAATGCACAGCAGAGTTCTCAGTTTATAGAGTTTTATAAGCACCATGATGAAGTTATACTTAATAGCAGTTGTATTCTATGGAGACTGAACATACCGTTCCACATGAAAGCATGGATGTTGGAAGAGCCGTGTGCTGGGCATCTCACAGAAGTAAAGATGAAGGCATTAGCTCATAGTTTTGTTTTGTGGCTGGAGCCAACAAATCAAAGGGCTTGAAAATTAGTTGCTTACATTCTCAACATATGCAAAAGATGCCAAATCAATGCAACTTCATCTATGGGAACGGCTTGCCATGTCATAGCAAATAATTCACATAGACTTTGCGGAACCATTTATGGACACATTTTAGTTTTCTGGGATGCATGTTCAAAATGGACAGCAGCCACGAATACTATACATGGGCTGTGTTGGGGGGGATATACATATAAGGGGGGAAATTCAACATTAGAAATTACATTTGGTCTGGACATTTTCCCCATATAAATAAATACCCAGACATCATCAGGTTGTCAAGCCTGCAATTATATTCCTTTTAGAATTTTGGCCTGCCACACTTTCTCTTATTTCATTGGGCTGTTTCATTAGTATAGTTGATGGGAGGGGGGAATAGGAAGGAGTAGGATTGTGGAATGTATTGTTATCATTCCTTTCTAGAAGCTCAAGGTCATCTTTTGTCTCCACATCTTTGCACCTGACCGGAAGCAGCTGGGTGGAGACGCCAGCGTAGAAGAAGAAGATTGGACCATGTGATGCACTGTGGGTGTGGGAACAATAGCAATAGCAATAGCAGTAGACTTATATACCGCTTCATAGGGCTTTCAGCCCTCTCTAAGCGGTTTACAGAGAGTCAGCATATTGCCCCCAACAATCTGGGTCCTCATTTTACCCACCTCGGAAGGATGGAAGGCTGAGTCAACCCTGAGCCGGTGAGATTTGAACCACTGAACTGCTGATCTAGCAGTACCCTGCAGTGCTGCATTTAACCACTGCGCCACCTCGGCTCTTAGAGATAATGAACTTTTAACTGGTTGGGATTCTGATGTAATTCAAAAAAAATTACTCCCAGTTCTGTGTACATGGCTTGGTTGGCATGGCTTGGTGGGCATGGCTTGATGGGTGTGGCAGGGGAAGGTTACTGCAAAATCCCCATTCCCTCCTGATGGGGGTGGGGCCAGTCAGAGGTGGTATTTATCGGTTCTCCGAACTACTCAAAATTTCTGCTACCAGTTCTCTACAACTGGTCAGAACCTGCTGAATACCACCTCTGCACTAAAAGTGGACAAAATTAAATTGGTTAGAGTTAGAATTGTAGTTTTTATGAATAGTGTTTAGAATAGTGTTTAGATCAGCTAGACTTGACAGTTTCAACTGCACAATATAAATCTTAATTAGCTTTAACCTGGTTAGCTTCATGTGACTGTAGTCAGGCAGTCTGATTAATTTACCATTCCATTTATTCTGCCAACCAAGAAAAATGCATTAATTTGATTGCCAAGTTATTTATGTTATTTCTATTATATTATCAGGTTATTTATCATGTGTGAACAGTTTTAAGCACTAATTTACATCCAGCCCATGTTACCATATTTGGATTGTTTTTCTAATCATTTCCACTTTAAATATGATTTTTTTTTAAAAAAAGTACAAAAATCAATGTTAAGAATTTTGAACCTTCCTTCTCATATAACAGAATGATGCTGTTCACATGATAAAAGCAGATTTTGATTTATTTTTTAAATCAAACTGTGCAATTAAATTCAGAGAAGTGCAAACATTGGAGAATATTGGGCAACCATGATTTTATCTCCACATTAAAGTAAAGGTAAAGGTTCCCCTCGCATATATGGGCTAGTCGTTCCTGATTCTAGGGGGTGGTGCTCATCTCCATTTCGAAGCCGAAGATCCAGTGCTGTCTGAAGACATCTCTGTGGTCATGTGGCCAGCATGACTAAATGCCAAAGGTGCAGAGAACATTGTTACCAGGGGTGGGTTTCAACCGGTTCGCGGCGGTCCCTGCGATCCGGTTGGTCGCCGAACCCAGAAGTAAGTAACTTCCGGGAACGGCGAAGCCCCCCCCCCGCGCCCGCGCACCCCCGCGCCCGCTCCGGTTTTGCCGAATTCTGCGCTTCCACGCATGTGCAGGACGTATACAGCGCCTGCGCGATCCTCCAGGAGCAGCTGGAGCATCGCACAGACGCTAGTACGCATGCGCAAGGACGCCACCGGCCTCGTTCCAACCGAACCGGTTGGAACGGGGCGAGAAACCCACCCCTGATTGTTACCTTCCCACCAAAGGTGGTTCCTATTTTTCTACTTGCATTTTTACGTGCTTTTGAACTGCTAGGTTGGCAAAACTGGGACAAGTAATGGGGGCTCACTCTGTTAAGTGGCACTAGGAATTCAAACTGCCAAACTCAATCTCCACATTAGCCTGGGCCATTTGGCAAATGAACTCTCTTTGAGTTCCCAGTGATCCAGTCAAAGGAGCAAGGATTCTGGTAGCTGTATTGGTTTAAATACAGTAATATGCTTTCTTCATATTACTGAATGGCAAAGAAGAAGACCACATCACTCTGAGGAAATTTTGACCAAAACGAAGGGCAATTGGTAGAGGGCATTTAAACACCTTTTCCATCTAGAAGAGATACTTCAGGAACATAATGCCCCAAAACACAGAGAGAGCCTTTGTTTTGCATTCCTATCTGAGCATTCATTGGCAGGATCTAGGGCAACAGTATACAGAACTGCAAAATAAAATATGCAAGAATATTTCTACCCCGTGTTCTGCCAGAAGTGTGTTATAAGGCCATCTGGGCTGTTTTCATTTATCCAGCTGCATTTCTTGAGTTCTTGCATTTTTAATCAGCACATCATTCAAAAAAATGGCAGTGTGATTTTTTAACTTCTTCAATTCCACTTAAAACACTGAGTCTGAAACAAGGAACATACCTGGTTTCAAGTTATGCCTTTCATTTCATGGAAGACATTTTATAATCCGAGCACTTCCTACTCCATCCTCCCATGTTTCTCGTTGCCTTTCTCTTTTCCTCTGCTTCTCTTTTTCAGGTCTCTGTGAACAGAAACGAGAGATCGGCGAAGGAACCTCAAAGAAGGACAAAGGGGAAGTTTCTAAGAGGAAAGAGTAAGAGAATTTACAAACAGAAATTCCTATTGGTAGATAACTACGATTCAAACTGGTCTCCTGAGTTGCTTGTTGCTATATTATCAGCAAGTTGTAAACTCTTAGCAGTTGATAAACTTGAAGGAAAAAATATATGAGCCACGGTGGCATAGTGGTTAGAGTGCAGTACTGCAGGCTATTTCTGCTGACTGCCGGCTTCCAGCAGTTCGGCAATTCGAATCTCACCAGGTTGACTCAGCCTTCCATCCTTCTGAGGTGGGTAAAATGAGGACCCAGGTTGTTGGGGGCAATAGGCTGACTCTGTAAACCATTTAGAGAGGGCTGTAAAGTATTGTGAAGCATTATATAAGTCTAAGTGCTATTGCTATATGGACTAATTCAAGAGACTGGCAGGCAAGAATCACCTTCCCAATGCACTAGCCTACCTATTGATAGTAGTACTTAAGTTGAGCTAATCTTTGACCCTACCTGAGAACAACAGAATCATTTAGAAAGTGTAGACCAGAGGTGGTATTCAGCCAGTTCGGACCAGGTCACCCGAACCGATAACAGAAATCACAGGTGGACCCAGGGCCCACACCCGCCCCGGCTCTATGCTGTCCTATTTAGGCATATTTTTGAGGCTGGGTGCATGTGCGGATGGAGCACGGATGAGCAAAGCACATGCACAGGCAGCCAGGTACATGCGTGGAAGGGGCACATGCGCCCACAAAATGGTGGCAACAAAACATGAAACTCATATGGTTCACCGACAAATGCGTGCTCGACAAAAGCGCACTGCTGAAACCGCGGCGAGAAAACTGTGAGTTCTAAATCGCGCCGATGAATGACTGCAGAAGCGCGCTGACAACTATGTGCCTTCAACGAACAAGTAATAACTGCAAATCCTAACCCTAACCCTAACCCTAACCCTAACCCTAAACCTAACCCTAACCCTAAACCTAACCCTAAACCTAACCCTTACCTTAACTGAAATCGTGCTTTTGTGGGGGCAGTTTTGTCAGCGCGTTGTTGTGGGTGCGTTTATGACGTGGTTTTCTCACCATGGTTTCATCAGTGCGCTTTTGTCGTGCGCCCATTTGCCGGGTCACGCACCGGTATAGACCATGAGTGTCAAATTTGCATTAACACGGCAGCATCACATAATATATCATGACTTTTCCCCCTTCACTAAACTGGGCATGGGAGTGGCCAGCACATGACACATCCGGTCTGTGGGCCTCAAGGTTGACACCCCTGGTGTAGACCAAGCCAGGAAGCTTATACAGCCTCATCCTCCACTAACAGAAGGAGAGAACCAGGGAAGAATTTAGAAGGATCAACTAGGTGGCTACACTATGATTTCCCTATGCCTCGATGCCTTCCACCTGAGATGGGTGCCTCTTTCTGTCCAGAAGAAGGGCTGGTCCCGAAAAAGGAATATTGGCTATTTCAAGTCCAGTTCAACCTGTTGGGGCTTATCTGCCTTTATCAGCCTGGATAAACTCACAAGCAAACCTACTTTATGTATAGAATGGTCAGGAGTTAATCCTGTCAACCATGCTTCTGATTCATTCCAGATGCTGGTATGCTATGAATTCATCAGAGGGCAGCTATGCAATTGTGTTTAAATAATTTGCACTGAACTATACTGAGTTGAAGAGAACTATTTACCTTTTAAATCCCACCTTTTATAACTTTCCCCATGCCTCATTTGATGGCAAAATAGCCCGTGTACTTGTGCAAAAGTATTTCACGTATAACTGGGTGATGGTTAAAAAAAAAAATTGAGACAAGAGTCCTCTGTGCGAAAATTAAATATCCTTCTAAACTTGTAGAAAACATGCAGTTGGCCACCGCAGGAAGAAATCAAACATTTACTGATAGAGAATCATCCAAGGGAAAAAAAACCCAACCAAATAAAAAAGATAATTCTGAGTGTTTCTCTCTCACTTCCCTATGTCGAACAAGCTTGCCTAAATAAATTTTAGAAGGAGAAGGAGCTATCTGTTCAATTTCTCCAATTCTCAATGGTTCTATGGACCAGCTCTCTCCACATTTTCTTGTCTTGTATGTCTTCATACAATTTTTTTAAACCTCTGATGGGTGTCAGCTTAGATGGTGTCCAGCTACCAAGTTCCTTTGTTAGCCTCATTTTCTTTTACCATTGATCATTCCAAGCATAACTGCCTTTTCCAGTGTGTTTGAACCAGTAGTGGGTTTCAAAAATTGTTCGAACCTACTCTGTGGGTGTGGCCTCCTTTGTGGGAGTGGCTTGCCACCCATGTGACCAGATGGGAGTGGTTTGCTGCCCATGTGACTGGATGGGAGTGGCTTGCCGCCCATGTGACCAGATATGAAGATGCCAACGACACTTGTCAGAACCACCTTAAATTACCTCCCACACAGCACTGGCATGCATAAGAATATGAGGTAAACTTGTTTTTTAAAAGGCATCTTTGGTTTGCGTTAAGACAACTTCAACACACGCAATGTTCTGATTGCACCACAACCGCAGTAGTCATCCTTACCTTTCACAGAGGCACTGAGTTTTATAAATAGGAGCATGATAGTGTAGAATAATCATATCCAAGGACCAGTGGTGGGTTTCAAAAAAATTTTGGAACCTCTTCTGTAGGTGTGGCCTGCTTTCCGGGTCCACTGGTGGAACCTCTTCTAACCGGTTCGGTAGATTTGATGAACCGGTTCTACCGAATAGGTGCAAACTGGTAGGAACCCACCTCTGATTTGAACATAGAACAATAGATCAGCAGTCACCAACTGGTGGTCCGTGGGAAAATTTTGGTGCTCAGCAGAAAAATTATTTGCATTTTTTTATTGCACTAAATTAGGGGTCCTCAAACTACAGGGCCCTGGGTTGGATACGTTCAATGAGCGTTTGTGTTGCTACAGTGTCTCCCCCTTTTCTGCAGGTCGGAGGGGGGCAGTAATTCAGACAAGGGGTCTGCTTCAGGCTCCTGGTGCGGGGCTTTGGTTGAATTGAATTGAAGGCCTGGAGAGAGGTGAGGGTCCGAATCCCTGCGGGGAGATTGTTCCAGAGGGCCGGAGCTGCCACAGAGAAGGCCCTCCCCCGGGTAGTAGCCAGATGGCATTGGCTAGTAGATGGAACCCGGAGGAGGCCGACCCTGTGCGATCTGATGGGTCTGTGGGAGGTAATTGGCAGCAGGCGGTCTCTCAAGTACCCAGATCCAATACCATGAAGGGCTTTATAAGTGACGACTAGCACCTTGAAGCGTATCCAGAGACCAATCGGTAACCAGTGCAGCTCGCGGAGGATAGGTGTAACGTGGGTGTACTGAGGTGCACCCACAATCGCTCGCGCGGCTGCGTTCTGGACAAGTTGAAGTCTTCGAATGCTCTTCAAGGGCTGCCCCATGTAGAGCGCCTGACTTGGTGTCCCCAAAATGTGTAGAGTTCTCAGAGGTCCCATTCCAGGTGTGGGATTTGGAGATCAGAATAACTTTGGAGAGCATCAACTTGAAGAAAACTGCAGTAGAGGTTCAGAGTTCACATCCATGGTTGTTTCAGAATTCAGCCAGTCAGTAGCAGTTAGCTCTGGTCAAATTATTAAGCCATTATATTTATGAGCGTATGTATTATTCCACCGTGGCCATAACTGTCAAATCAGTCTGATTAAAAGTGTTCCCATCTGGTTCTCATGAAAATAAATTGCCAAAATAATCAGCGGCTTTTTTCTTCTCTTCTTATTGAAAGCCAGTTTTAATGGCTGTTGAATGTGTCACCCTCTATTTAACAAAATGGGCAATGGCGATTACAATGATTCTGGGCTTTGGTGGGGTGGGCTTTCCCCCCTAAATAAATAATGCGAAAAACTAAACCAGACTCAGAGCAAAATGGTATGTAATATGGTTCAATACATTCAGAGGTTAAAAACCCGAGAGTGCCATACTGAGAATTGGTCCTTGTGGTAGAGGCTAAAAGGAGGGCAATTTGAGGAGGGCACTTCATTAGGAATGAATAATGAATGAGATCTAATGCGGGGAGGGGTGGGGGAATCTGCTTGAGATGGACAGGGAATGGTGCTGCCAATTATTTACAACTGGTTCAAGAGAGAGAAACTTCACCCAAGTGACATTCCTGCTCGGAACCACTGAAGGTTCTTACATCCAAGGATTTGAAGCTGAAAATCATATTTCATCCTTTTATTAAGTCCATCCTAACCCAAGCTGATGCTCTCCAGATGTGCTAATGACTGTGATAACCGGGGGGGGGGTGATTATGGGATGGGATTATGAGATCAAAATACTTCTAGAAGGCTTCCAACTGGATAAAGACTAACTTAATCTCTAATGCAATTCAATATCTTTGACTGTCTTGGGCAAACTGTTATTGGAGATTAACCTGACCAGATATTTCCTTTGTTCCAAGTTGAAGAATATTTCTGCTGTCAAGTTGTGGCTTGCATGACTAATGGTGACACACTGTGGGGTTTTTTTTTATGATTCTTATGCCGATTGTCTAGAGCAGTGTTTCTCAACCTTGGCAACTTGAAGATGTCTGGACTTCAAGTCCCAGAATTCCCCAGCCAGCGAATGCTGGCTGGGGAATTCTGGGAGTTGAAATCCAGACATCTTCAAGTTGCCAAGGTTGAGAAACACTGCTCTAGAGTATCAATTATAAGTGTTGCTAATAGAAAAGAGTGACCAATAATATATTGAAATATATTGGATGTTTACCTATCCTGTTTCCCCGAAAATAAGACCGGATAATAAGACCAATCAGGCTTTGTAGTGCCTGCTCTAAAATAAGCCCTCCCCTGAAAATAAGCCCTTCCTCCCTGAAAATATTACAAAACAGAGACAGCCATGAAGTGACCACACTCGCCATCTCTTGCACCTCAAAAATAATAAGACCTCCCAGAAAATCAGGCCAAGCACTTATTTTGGGGGTCAAAAAAAATAAATAAGATCCTGTCTTATTTTCGGGAAAACATGGTATTTTTCACATTGAATGTAGCAATAGCAATAGCAGTTAGACTTATATGCCGCTTCATAGGGCTTTCAGCCCTCTCTAAGCGGTTTACAGAGTCAGCATATTGCCCCCACGGTCTGGGTCCTCATTTCAACCACCTTGGAAGGATGGAAGGCTGAGTCAACCTTGAGCCGGTGAGATTAGAACCGCTGAACTGCAGATAGCAGTCAGCTGAAGTGGCCTGCAGTACTGCACCATAACCACGGCACCACCTCGGCTCTGGCATTTCTCTAAAACAAACAGAGTTACCTTTTCTCATTCCATAACAAGCTTTTCATGAAGTAGGACGAACTGAGAGCTAACTCCACAAACCCCAATGAGCTTCCATGGTTGAAGGTGTGCCTCAGCCTGGGTCTCTCCAGGATCAATACAGTACTTTAATAATTACACCAGCGTCAGGGGTGGGTTCCTACTAATTCTAACCTTTTCTATAGAAGAGGTTCCACAAATCTACAGTGCCATTTAGAACCGGTTCCAGCTCCCTCCCCCTGCCCATCCGCACATGATCAAGATGAAGAGCGAGAGGAAGAATTCTGGTGCAAGGGTCTTGTAACTTGACAGCTTTAAGTCTTGCACACTTCAATGCCAGCGTTCCTGAGCCAACATTTTGATTGCTAAGCAAGAGCGTTGTTAAGTGAGTTTCACCATATTTTACAAGTTGGACACACCCACCCAGTTACATGGCTGGCAAGCCACTCCCCCAAAGCACACCTACAGAAGAGGTTCTAAATAATTTTGAAACCCACCACTGAGCAGCGTGCCTCACTACATCTCCAAAAGTAGAAGTTAGAGGAGAAATAAAACTTCTCCGTTCACCCTTATTTCAGTAACTTAAACAAATGGTGTCGCCGAATCTCCATTTTTGTTCTGGAAAAAGTCTATGGAGATTTTCAGTTATCCGGGAGATCAAGCTTGGCCCAAAGATGCTTTTTGAAGAGGCAACGGGACTTTCTCGTTTTTCTTTGAAGATGTTTTGCGTCTCATCCTTTCAGAATCATAAAATAACAGGGTTGAAAGGAGGTCTTGGTCTGGAGGTCTTGGGTTCCACCACAAAACCGTGGTAGACTAAAGCGTGTGTGACTAAAGCGCGGTGACAAAACCGCACCGTCAAAACCGTGCGACAACAGCGCGCCAACAACTGCGCGCCGACAGAAGCGCGCTGTAACATAACCCTAAAAATAACCCTAAACCTAACCCTAAACCTAACGCTAAACCTACCCTAAACCTACGCTAAACCTTAACTTAAGTTAAATCGCGCTTCTGTCGGCGCGCTGTTGTCGGCGCGCTGTTGTCGGCGTGCTGTTGTCGGCGCACTTTTGACATAGCGGTTTTAGCGCCGCGGTGTTGTCGGCGCGCTTTTGACATTCGCGCTGATGTCGAGCCACAGAGTTCTTGTACTCCAACCACCTGATCACACAGGAGAACCTGTCCACTCTCTTCTTAAAAAGTTTCAGTGGTGGGGCATCCACAACTACTGAAGGCAACTCTTCCCACTGTTTAATTGTTCTAACTGTCAGGAAACTTCTCCTTGTTACTAGTTAGTTTTCTCCTTTATTAGTTTTCACCCCTTGCTTCCTGTCCTGCCTTCAGTTGCTTTGGAGAATAACAGAATAACAGAGTTGGAAGAGACCCCAGAGGTCTTTTAGTCCAACCCTCGGCACAAGCAGGAGAACTTACACCGTTCTGGACAAGTGACATCCTATCCCTTCTTGAAAACCTCCAGTGTTGGAGTTGCCTTCAACTTCCGAAGGCAAGCCATTCCACTGGTTAATTGTTCTTACTGTCAGGAAATTCCTCCTTAGTTTTAGGTTGCTTCTCTCCTTGGTTAGTTTCCATCTATTCCATCCAAGAAGCTTCTTTAGCTCTGACTGGATGGCGGAGAATATAAATCCTTCCATTCCCCAACATTAAGTCAGAGCTGAAGAAGCTTTTTGGATGAGAAGTGAAACATCTTCCAAGAAAAAACAAGAAAGTCCAGTTGCCTCTTGAAAAGGCACCTTTGGGAGTTCTGCTGGGAAATAACAGTAAAACTACTGCAAACAAGAACATTAAATTTGAATAGAGTAGAATTGAATTGAATTGAATTCTTTATTGGTCAAGTGGGATTGGACACACAGGGAATTTGTCTTTGGTGCCTATGCTCTCAGTGTACATAATGAAAAATAGAATACATTCATCAAGAATGTTGTTGTGAGATGTTTATTGGTCTTGTATGCCGCCCACTCCCGAAGGACTCTGGGCGGCTTACAATAAACAAGGAAAGGGGATAAATAAACAAAACAACACATTAAAAATACACAACATTCACAGTTACCGTGGGGCTGGATATTTCGAAAGCCCCCTGGCCTGTTGGAGCAGCCAGGACTTAACGGCTTTGCGGAAGGCCGGGAGGGTAGTAAGGGTCTGGATCTCCACGCGGAGGTCATTCCAGAGGGCTGGAGCTGCAACAGAGAAGGCTCTCCCCCGGGGAGTCACCAGCCAACATTGGCTGGCAGATGGAATCCGGAGGAGACCTAACCTGTGAGATCTAATCGGTCTATGGGAGGTAATCGGCAGGAGGCGGTCTCTCAGGTACCCAGGTCCGATGCCATGTAGGGCTTTATAGGTAACGACCAGCACCTTGAAGTGTGTCCGGAGACTAATGGGTAGCCAGTGCAGCTCGCGGAGGATAGGTGTGACGTGGGTGTACCTGGGTGCACCCACAATCGCTCGCGCGGCTGCGTTCTGGACTAGCTGAAGTCTTCAAACACTCTTCAAGGGCAGCCCCATGTAGAACACATAAAGAATCATAAGATACAACACTTAGTGATAGTCACAGGTTACTAATAAGAAATCAAATTGCACTAGGAAACAAATAAAACAATATAAATTGTAAAGATACAAGCAACATGGTTATAGTCGTAAGTGGGAAGAGATAAATACTAGCAGTGAATAGAAGAATAATAGTAATACAATCTTAGTAAATAATTTAACAGTGTTGTGGGGATTAGTTGTTTAGAGCGATGCCATTTGGGGAAAAACTAGTCGTGTGTCTTATTCTTCTGGTGTGCAGTGCCCTATAGTGTTATTTTGAGGGTAGGAGTTGAAACAATTTATGTCCAGGATGTGAGGGGTCTGTAGATATTGATTGATTAACATTCTACCCATGTCACTGTTGCTGATCAAATTAAGAAAAGGTACCTGCATTACTTTGATAATTACACTTATGTGAATTTCCCCCAAGGGATAATAATATTTTGTAATGCATATCAAATTACAAATCACCAGCAAACCCCAAAGGAAATCCGAAATGAAAATTTCAGAGCAT